>NC_091286.1:157181509-157488750 GCF_032444005.1 Ranitomeya imitator
TGTAAAGAGAGAGGAGAATTACAGAAAGGAGATGGCTGCAGGCAAACACACACACACAACAAACACACATAACATACAGAAAACACACAACACATACAACAAACATACATACACAACATACAGAACACACACACACACACAACACAGAACCCACACACCACAAACACACATAACATACAAAACACACACACAACACATACAACAAACATACATACACAACATACAGAACACACACACACACAACAAACACACATAACATACAAAACACGCACAACACATACAACACACACGACAAACATACACACACACACACAACACACAGAACACATACAACACATGCATCACACACTTATTGAATATAATGTTTTACTATTGTTTACAGTATTTTATTTTCCGGGTGTTACTTTTGTTCATGTACTACTGGTTTCTTCCTCAGTTGTGATTTTTACCTTTTCTATATAAATATGGGTAAATGAATTGGCCATTATAGATTTATGGCGCTGTAAAGAGAGAGGAGAATTACAGAAAGGAGATGGCTGCAGGCAAACACACACACACAACAAACACACATAACATACAGAAAACACACAACACATACAACAAACATACATACACAACATACAGAACACACACACACACACAACACACAGAACACATACAACACATGCATCACACACAACACACATAGTGTATAGTGCGATTACATTTTAGACCGCGACAGTTCATAGAAATCAAAAACCATATCATGTTTGGTGCACTATATTAAATGCTTTATGCATATAAACTTACGTTATCTTAACCCAAGGATTCTTGATAATGTAAAAAGGAAGGGGCTTACTAATGCTGCTATGTTGTTTCTAGGGCCCCAGATAAGGTCATTTTTGTGATAAAATGTATTGTTAAACTGAAAATGATCTAACCTAAGCAAATAAATATCGCGAGTCACATATCTAATGAGAAAATTATTATTTAAATGCTTATAACTTTAAACCGCAACGCGGTAAAAATAAACCGTGACACGAGATATATTGGATCCATTTGTGACGAAAATCAATGGTGTATGTCCGTGTTTGAAAGTAGCTATTTGGCTCTATTTTAAGCTATAGATATTACAATAGTCTGAACAGAACCTAAGATGTAACTTCACATGAAACTACTGTGATACATTATAAACTACAAAATAGTTTTGTAGCTTTGTGTAGAAATATATCAGACATAGAATATAAAACTACTAGGGAAAAGGATTCTATTTGTATGTTGTCTCTTACTCATAAAGCTAAAGAGTCATTTAATATGGATATTAGTGACTATAAAAACAAAATAAGTCATCCTGTGCACATACACACCGCCTTTATAAGCTTCCAAAAGTAAACCCCAATGTATAATTAATATGATATTCTGCCATCTAGTGACCGTGATAGGTAATTGGTTATGCTACACATTTCTCAAAATGCCATACACTTCAGAATATATTTGCAATTCACTACGCATGTAACACATATTTCTTCGCCCCAGCTCCTGCCTGTTATGCATATAGACCAAATTTGTGCCTAAAATAGCACAAATAGTTAATATTGGTGTATTTTCATACACGTATCAAAACTCTGGGTTTCTATCAATAATTTCTCCTGTCATGAAGCCCAAAAAATATGAAATAACTGTATAATTTTTAATTCAGCAAAAAACTGTAATAATATATGCTGATGTGTTCGAGCTAAAAGTTATGCGTTTGTTTCTTACGGTTTTGGGTTAACCAAGAAGATTTTTTATGCATAATTTCATAGTAAAGTAGGCCTATAGAAATCATTAGTCATTCAATATAAAATGGTTATTTTCTGAATTCGACATTATAACCCCCAATTTCCAATGTCTCTGGTGTGTCCCGCATGTCTTGTAGAGACAGCTGTGCCTGTCTGCCAGAGATTTTTACACAAAAACAAGAAAAAGCAGCGGCATATAAAATGCGAATTACAGTGTCAAATAATGGTGCATAACACAAAATATATACAGTATATATATATATATATATAATATCCCCGTGAGAATGTGTTAGAAAACTCATATAAAATGAGTGTTATAAATATCATATAAAAGTTGTGAAATTAATATGTGCTAAAATAATGTAGAATTAAAGAATGCTGGAATAATATATGGGACTGTGTCACACCCTTTTGAGATAACAAAAATACTCGGGCTAGATAGATGGCACTCCCGGGATTATCAAAAAGCTAATATAATATAAACCAAAGATATAAAAAGAATGCTGAATTTTTACTAAACAGGAGGCTGCAGAATAGAAATGTTACAGCATGGAATAATAATGCTGAATTTATTTTCAAAGGATATTAGTAAGGCCGCGAACCAATAAATGATTTTACAATATTGTGTTATAAATCCCTTATAAATGAGAATGTGTTATAAATATCATATAAAAGTTGTGAAATTAATATGTGATAAAATAATATAGAATTAAAGAACGCTGGAATAATATCTGCGGATGCGACAGCGCTAAAAGTTATACATTTGTTTCTTACGTGTTTTGGTGCAGCCAAGAAGATTTTTTATGCAGATTTTATATAAAATGCGAATTACAGTGTCAAATAATGATGCAGAGCACAAAATATATATATAATATTCCCGTGAGAATGTGAAGATTTTTTATGCATATTTTATATAAAATGCGAATTACAGTGTCAAATAATTGCGCAAAACACAAAATATATATATATAATATTCCCGTGAGAATGTGTTAGAAAACTCATATAAAATGAGTGTTATAAATATCATATAAAAGTTGTGAAATTAATATGTGCTAAAATAATGTAGAATTAAAGAACGCTGGAATAATATCTGTGGATGCGGTAGATCTAAAAGTTATACATTTGTTTCTTACGTGTTTTGGTGTAGCCAAGAAGATTTTTTTATGCAGATTTTATATAAAATGCGGGCGAATACAAAAAAGGCTTCTTTATTTCCAAATAACATGCTGCAGATACACTATCATCATGACCTGTGTGACTTGTGGCTGTCAAATAAAATACAATGCTCTGATAACTGCAGTAAACTCATTTCCGCTACCTTAGTAAATATTGTAAGTTGCTCTCTGTGTACGTTCTACACCGGTTTATTGGGTCAACAGAACCTCTGTTAGTATATCTCCCCCACAGAAACTCTGGCTGTCTAGTGACCAGCATGTCCTGTAGAGACACAGCTGTGCTTGTCTGTCAGTTTCACACTTATATTAATGAAATGTCTTTGTAAGCCACGTTGTCCTGTAGAGACACAACTGTGATTATTATATAAACGACATGGTGTGTTATAAAATACAATATATAAAAATGAGAATACCTTACACATTACAGTCTGCAGCCAGAAACACTGGTTCTAAAATACACTGCATAGAAATGTGGCCGTAATAGGTAATTAGTTATGCCACACATTTCTCAAAATGACATACACTGTAGAATATATCTGCAATTCACTACACTTGTAACACATATTTCATCGCCCCAACTCCTGACTGCTATACATATAGGACAAATTTACGCCTAAAATAGCACAAATAGTTAATATTGGTGTATTTTCATACACTTATCAAAACTTTGGGTTTCTACATAATTTTCTATTTATATGGCCTAATTAGCAATACTATTCAGTTGCATTCTGAGATATATATATATATTAATGTACACTCTGCACGCCATCATGCCTGAACAAAACAGAAATGTAGATTTTTTGCGAATTTATTAAAAAGAAAACTGAAATATCACACGGTCATAAGTATTCAGACCCTTTGCACAGTATTGAGTGCAATATTACACTCAGTCATTCCGCCTGTTACTGTATACATTGGTTATGCCACACATTTCTCAAAATGACATACACTGTAGAATATATCTGCAATTCACTACGCTTGTAACACATATTTCATCGCCCCAACTCCTGACTGCTATACATATAGGACAAATTTACGCCTAAAATAGCACAAATAGTTAATATTGGTGTATTTTCATACACTTATCAAAACTTTGGGTTTCTACATAATTTTCTATTTATATGGCCTAAAAACAGTAATACATGTGCAGAAGTAACTTAAAATGTGTTCCCAGAATCAAATTACCAATATCAAACATGGTGTGTTATAAATGCATGAATAAAACTGATAGAAATGCACAAAGAGTGCAGAAGTGTTATTTCTATAAAGATATATTGCCCGGTTTCTTATGTATGTCCAGTTATTTTCAACAAAACAAGGATAGAGTCAAATTATAGACAGCACAGGCAACGTGCATAAAGATAATAACATAAATAAGTTCTAAATGTCTATTTCTTGTGTGTTGTATGTTAATAAAGTGCAAAAATCACTGACCTATGTGGCCTGCATATTAATAAAGTGCAAAAATCACTGACCTATGTGGCCCGCATATTAATAAAGTGCAAAAATCCCTGACCTATGTGTTCAGCATATTAATAAAGTGCAAAAACATGATAACATAAGTCCTAAATGACTAATAACCGCATATTAATAAAGTGCAAAAAACATGATAACATAAGTCCTAAATGACTAATAACCGCATATTAATAAAGTGCAAAAAAAAAAAAATCCCTGACCTATGACAAAAAGCTAATATAATATAAACCAAAGATATAAAAAGAATGCTGAATTTTTACTAAACAGGCTGCTGCAGAATAAAAATGTCACAGCATGGAATAATAATGCTGAATTTATTTTCAAAGGATCCGTAATACCAGGGCCTAACTTACTGGATTTGGTACGTAGTACAACGCAGAGCCATGCTCTGAACAGTAGAAATTTACCGCCGAGTTGGGATTCATTTATGCAGGCTATGGCCGAACTAAATATGGCGTCTACAGTTGTGGGTAATACCGCTACTAGGAAGCTTTTAGATGAATTAAAAATTACCAACAGTGAGACACGCTCTGTATCTACACCGCTGAAGTTAGCGGCGGCTCCCCGTACAATTCAATCTTTACATTCCCCTTCCTTAGGTTCCACACGTGGAACTCTGCTACCTAAAAAAGGTCTCTACCGATGCTGCAAACCATGTGGCTCACGATGTAAAGAATGTACTGGCTAAAATGCTGTACTCGCCTTGTAACTCTATATTAATTATTTTGTAAGAAGTGTAATTGTTCATTGTACTATTTTAATGTTTTTACTTTTTATATTCTGTAAGAATTTTTTATAGTGTTGAAATGTCTTTGAGATGCTGTTTTATCGTGAGAAATAAATCTTTTAAATTTTTTTTTTTTTTACAATATCGTGTCTTTGGTTTTTATTCGTATAAAACACGCCGCTTCTTACTTGTGTTGTAACATTGGGTCATATTATAACTTGTGTTGTGACATTGGTGCATATCTCTTCTGTGTATATAAGGCAGCCACAAGGATAAAACCTGCTACAATGTGAATAAACACAACTTGCAATGGCCTCAGTAGATAACAAATAACTTTGCAGATGCCATCTTCAGGACACAAAAAAGAGAAAGCAAATATCAATCCAGGTACAATACAAGTACAAATGTGTTATAAAACAAAGTTCTGCTTCACAAAGATCACCAAACAGCATGAGTTTGTACAAAAATATCTGACCCTCAGATAACACAGCTGTTTTCTGAGAAAGCTAATACAAAAAACAAATAACCTCAGATGCCATCTTCAGGACACAATAACTTTTCTGTTTGTGAGAATAAACATTTATGGGGTACGCAAATACAACAACAATTGCTTGACCTAGGTGCTATAAATTGACCTAGGTGTTATGAACCTCTGAACCGCAGTTAACCTAATTTAGATAATGTTCACCATTTAGTTAGTGTTCACCATTTACAAAAACAAATAGACAGCTTTAAGTTCTCCACTATATGAATACACTGCAAATACCCACAGCAGATTCTCTGTTTGGGAAAATAAACATTTAGTTAATGTTCACCATAGTGTTCAGTAGAGACACATATAAACAGCTTTAAGTTCTCCACTATATGAATACACTGTGAATAAAACAAAAGCTTACAGAATCAAACTCGGGGATACGTATAAAATCTATTATAAAACAAATGAGAAAGGTGTTATAAACCACGTGTAAAATAAATACACGACTAGGCTATAATTATAAACATGTGTTATTCCACAAAATACGGGAATAATATCAAAACTACAACAAATTAAACTATATTAAACTATATCAAAAGGGGGAATCAAACAAGGAGGGACAGCTGGATACCAGCCGTCAGACAAGGGGAGGGGAGGGGTTACACACTTTGATACACTTTGATAGGGGGCGGGGCACCTGTCAGATTGAGTTTGACGAAACCTATGAACTATACACTACTTACCTTGATGATTGGCGGAGCAGCTTAGTATACATTTTTTTTGCAAAAAAACGTAATAACTAAATACCGTTTTTTCCATCTTTTGACTAGCACTTGCTTATTACTGTGATTTTTTTTTACAACAGAGTATTTTTGACCTCACTGTGCTCTTTTTGTGTCCTCAAGTTTCTTGGTGGTGTGTGAACAGGATCCTACAGACTTGTTCAATGTGCAAGTAGCCCATGTGTTTCTGGTTCTATAATTGTTCTCTTGTTTCCACAAGACTAGGGAGTCCACCACTCCTTATGGGTCATTTGCATCAAAGCTGTTCCATCCAGCATGTCCACATGGATATTCCCTCTCTGAACCCTGCTTATACAGGTACTATACAGATGATCAGGTTTTTAAATACATCAGATAGGGATTATAAACATTAGATAGGACTGCTCTATATGGGTATATCTTGACGATTGGTGGAGCAGCTTAGTAAACATTTTTTTGCAAAAAAACGTATCAACTAAATACCCTGTTTTTTTTTTCAATCTTTTGACTAGCACTTGCTTATTACTGTGATATTTTTACAAGAGTAGTTTTGACCTCACTGTGCTCTTTTGTGTCTTCAAGTTTCTGGATGGTGTGTGAACAGGTTCCTACAGACTTGTTCAAAGTGCAAGTAGCCCATGTGTTTCTGGTTCCATAATTGTTCTCTTGTTTCTACAAGTCTAGGGAGTCCACCACTCCTTATTGGTCATTTGCATCAAAGCAGTTCCATCCAGCATGTCCACATGGATATTCCCTCTCTGAACCCTGCTTATACAGGTACTATACAGATGGTCAGGTTTTTAAATACATCAGATAGGGATTATATACATTAGTTAGGACTGTTCTATATGGGTATACATTGACAATTGGTGGAGCAGCTTAGTATACATTTTTTTTGCAAAAAAAGTATCAACTAAATACCCTGCTTTTTTCATCTTTTGACTAGCACTTGCTTATTACTGTGATTTTTTTTTACAACAGAGTATTTTTTGACCTCACTGTGCTCTTTTGTGTCTTCTGTAAGACAACCAATGTAATTTATGCGATTATTTCTCCATGCCCGCTTGTTTATGTAGGCAGACGTCCCAGGAGTTACGCTGACGTATTCAAAAGCATTTCTCTACAATCAATCTTGCTTCTGCAGATTTCAGCAAGGGCAAGGCCTTGACCACAGGGGCATCCAATTATCTAAACCATCATGCAGGTAGGTGCATAGACACAAGGGTGGTTGGCCTGGAACATATTAGGGGCTCGGGCAGAGGTGGATCACTTGAATAAAAAAGCTTTTACAAGTGGAAGCTCGGTGGATTTTTTTGCTCCACTCTACAACACCCCTGGGAATAAATGAAGATCTTCTATTCACAGGCTTTTTGGGTTGACCTACCTATTGAATCCTTGTTGTTTAGCGTTGTCCTTTATGCCCCTTCCAGGCTGCTTTGGAGATCCACCTCTGGACCTTATGGCTCTGGGGCCTTGTTGGACCTTATATCTGATTAAGGACAGACATAATCGTGGACTGATATGTGCCTTGAAAGGCTTATATACGGGGACGTTTGGAAAACAGTGCACCAAAAGTTATGAGGACCTTTCTACCTTCTTAAAACCATGTATTTGGTGGCTTTGTGTGACCCTAAAACTGATCCAGGATTGGTAATACATGATGCTTTGTATGTGCTTCTTGAATTTAATACAGGGTAGCCCTTGGGGGCCAATGTATCAATGGTTGCGAAGATTTCTTTTCCATCTTCGATGGGCTATACAATGCTTACTCTGTGATTTTAATTTTTTCTCCAGCTGCCTTGGTTGTCCTTATTTGGTTCTTCACATCCTAAGGACCTCCGTGGCTCTTTTTACCTCCAGGCATTATCTTATAATGATTTGTGGTTGTTCCTGCCATATATGTTGGGATTTTGTCATCATGTAGTTCTGATACCCATATGTGTTTCATGTTCATAATAGGTTTCTCTATGCCAATGTTTTGGCTACAATGGGTACCCTTGATTATCCCTATCTATCTCCTACATAGTTGGTAGGGACTGCCCATCTTCTGGCTATTGGTTAGTGCTTGGATATATCTGGACCCAATTACTGTACTATGCATAACATGCCCCTTATTCCGATCTACGTGGACTTTTTTTCACGGTGGACTTTTCTGTTATGCGGCAGTTGTCGTGGCACATCAATTTACTTGCCAAAATGCATGCATTTGCGTGTGTATTTTCGCATTCGTATATCTGTCTAGACGTATAGCTCTATGTACCATAGACCTTATGGTTGTTATTGGGGGCTTTTTCTGTGTATTATTGTTTTTTTCAAGCATAAATATAATAAAGAATATGCTAAAAAAATCTTGACTCTAGAAAACTAATTTAATTGCATTCTTTAATATAAAAGGGAAGGGAAAGGGAAGTATTATATGTTTACTCATTTATCCATATATTATTAATATATTACCCTATCAGCCATAGTCTTGGTTTCTACTTCCCCATTATACGTTTTGTAATTGCCCCAATGTATTTTGTCTCTTTTTTGCTTGGTTACCTCATTTCCCTGATGTTTGGTCCTTCCACTCTGCGTTTGTGCTCGACATGTTTCTCACTGTGTTCCGATGCGCCACGCTGAACACCTTTGGCGCGTACGCATTGGACACTATGGGCAGAGACGTCTGCCCGCAGTTCATGCCTGATGAAGTCATTTCCGGTTCCGGCCTCCCGTGCACCTGCATTCACTGACCGACTATTATTGAGAGGTATTTAAATGCTGTATTGATGACTTACCTTACACTTCCCCTGACGAAGCCATCCGTGCAACGGCGACACGTGTTGGGCTTCCTCCACGCTGAATCCTGATCTTTTCTCCTCCCCTATTTAGTTTTTGGATTTTCAATTCCTTATTGGGCTGGACATGTGAGCTATTATTGATTCCACGCATTATTAGCGGTTTTCAGCCTACTGCGGCATTGTGCATTCAGGGTTTACATGTGCTGGTGTCTATACATTGGTGGTGCATCAGTCAATTTTTGTCTGGCAGGTGCGGATTCCATGCACAGCTTCAACTGCGGGCACATGTTTTAACATTTTTTTGTTATTTTGTACCCTGTATATTGCATGCAACAATCATTGGTGTACAAAAACAGGAGAACAACGGGAGCGTATATAAAAAATATTTGTACAAAGTTTATTAATAAAATTGACACCCTTAAAAAAGACACCAAATAAAGACACCATAAGATAACATCAGTACCCATAACCATGCTGGCACAAATTCCCTAGCATAGGATTTTGTCATATGTCAATGAATGAATTAAGTACAGTCATTGATAGACCATTATTTTTAATCTTTAACCCCTTCACCCCCGGAGCTTTTTTCGTTTTTTCATTTTCGTTTTTCGCTCCCCTCCTTCCCAGAGCCATAACTTTCTTATTTTTCCGTCAATATGGCCATGTGAGGGCTTATTTTTTGTGGGACGAGATATACTTTTGAACGATACCATTGGTTTTACCATGCCATGTAACAGAAAACGGGAAAAAAATTCCAAGTGTGATGAAATTGCAAAACAAGTGCAATCTGACACTTGTTTTTTGTTTGGCTTTTTTGCTAGATTCACCAAATGCTAAAACTGACCTGCCATTACAATTCTCCAGGTCATTACAACTTTATAGACACCTAACATGTCTAGGTTATTTTTTATCTAAGTGGTGAAAAAAAATTCCAAAGTTTGCTATAAAAAAAAAAAAAATTGCGCAATTTTCCGATACCCGTAGCGTCTCCAATTTTCGTGATCTGGGGTCAGGTGAGGGCTTATTTTTTGCGTGCCAAGCTGGCGTTTTAAATATACCATTTTGGTGTAGATACGTTCTTTTGATCGCCCATTATTGCATTTTAATGCAATGTCACGGCGACCAAAAAAACGTAATTTTGGCGTTTTGATTTTTTTTCTCGCTACGCCATTTAGTGGTCAGGTTAATCCTTTGTTTTTATTGATAGATCGGGCGATTCTGAACGCGGCGATACCAAATATGTGTGTTTGATTTTTTTTTAATTGTTTTATTTTGATTGGTGCGAAAGGGGGGTGATTTGAACTTTTATATATTTTTTATTTTTTTTATATTTTTAAACACTTTTTTTTTAAATTTTGGCATGCTTCAATAACCTTGATAGGAGGCTAGAAGCATGCACTACACGATCGCCTCTGCGACATAGAGGTGAAGTACAGATCACCTCTATGTAGCAGAAATGCAGGTGTACTTTGAACGCCGACCACAGGGTGGCGCTCAAAACAATCGGTCATCAACAACCATAGAGGTCTCAAGCAGACCTCTGGTTGTTATGGCAATGCACCGCTGACCCCCGATCATGTGACGGGGGTCAGCGGCGCGAGCACCTCAGGCCGCGCGGCCGGGAGCGCTAGTTAAATACCGCTGTCAGCGCTTGACGGCGGCATTTAACTAGTTAATGGGCGCGGGCGGATCGCAATTCCACTCGCGCTCATTGCGCGCACATGTCAGCTGTACAAAAAAGCTGACATGTCGCGGCTTTAAGGTGGGCTCACCGCCGGAGCCCACCTCAAAGCAGGGGATCTGCCAGCTGACGTACTATTCCGTCAGCTGGCAGAAAGGGGTTAAAGACTCCATAATAACAGGGTCTGTACCACAGGACTGGCATATAGCAAATGTGGTGCCAATATTCAATATGGGGACAAAAACTGAACTCGGAAATTATAGGCCAGTAAGCTTAACCTCTACTGTGGGTAAAATCCTGGAGGGCATTCTAAGGAATGCTATACTGGAGTATCTGAAGAGGAATAACCTCATGACCCAGTATCAGCACGGGTTTACTAGGGACCGTTCATGTCAGACTAATTTGATCAGTTTCTATGAAGAGATAAGTTCCGGATTGGACCAAGGGAACCCAGTGGATGTAGTGTATATGGACTTTGCAAAAGCTTTTGATACGGTGCCACACAAAAGGTTGATACATAAAATGAGAATAATGGGGATAGGGGAAAATATGTGCAAGTGGGTTGAGAGCTGGCTCAGGGATAGGAAACAAAGGGTGGTTATTAATGGAGCACACTCGGACTGGGTAGCGGTTAGCAGTGGGGTACCACAGGGGTCAGTATTGGGCCCTCTTCTTTTTAACATATTTATTAATGACCTTGTAGGGGGCATTCAGAGTAGAATTTCAATATTTGCAGAGGAGGATAATTTTATATTACAGGATGATTTATGTAAACTAGAAGCTTGGCTGATAAATGGCATATGAGCTTTAATGGGGATAAATGTAAGGTCATGCACTTGGGTAGAAGTAATAAGATGTATTATTATATGCTTAATTCTAAAACTTTGGGCAAAACCGTCAATTAAAAAGACCTGGGTGTATGGGTGGATGACAAACTCATATTCAGTGGCCAGTGTCAGGCAGCTGCTACAAAGGCAAATAAAATAATGGGATGCATTAAAAGAGGCATAGATGCTCATGAGGAGAACATAATTTTACCTCTATACAAGTCACTAGTTCGACCACACTTAGAATACGGTGCACAGTTCTGGTCTCCGGTGTATATGAAAGACATAGCTGAACTAGAGCGGGTGCAGAGAAGAGCGACCAAGGTTATTAGAGGACTGGGGGGTCTGCAATACCAAGATTGGCTATTACACTTGGAGCTATTTAGTTTGGAAAAACGAAGACTAAGGGGTGATCTTATTTTAATGTATAAATATATGAGGGGACAGTACAAAGACCTTTCTGATGATCTTTTTAGTCATAGACCTGAAACAGGGACAAGGGGGCATCCTCTGCGTTTGGAGGAAAAAAGGTTTAAGCATAATAACAGACGCGGATTCTATACTGTGAGAGCAGTGAGACTATGGAACTCTCTGCCGTATGATGTTGTAATGAGTGATTCATTACTTAAATTTAAGAGGAGACTGGATATCTTTCTGGAAAAGTATAATGTTACAGGGTATATACACTAGATTCCTTGATAGGGCGTTGATCCAGGGAACTAGTCTGATTGCCGTATGTGGAGTCGGGAAGGAATTTTTTTCCCCAATGTGGAGCTTACTCTTTCCCACATGGGTTTTTTTTGCCTTCCTCTGGATCAACATGTTAGGGCATGTTAGGATGGGCTATGGGTTGAACTAGATGGACTTATATTCTTCCTTCAACCTTAATAGCTATGTAACTATGTAAATGAAAGATCTGTAACCTCCTGAACCGAGCTGTAAAGCCTACAACTATAACCCATATGTCAAAATCACGCCCGATCTGGCTTTATCTATAAGGGTTTGGCTAATACACAGCCCGGGATGTGGGTTAATCAAAGGAGTGTCCCCAGAGAGGCATAAGTGAAAAGCCTAATGGCGTCAGAAAAACACCCCACCAGGACACAACCCATAACAAGATCTTACCAAGACACTGAGGAACCCCTGAATTGGGCGATACCCCCGACGCGCGTTTCGCTGCAAGTCTGCTCGCTTTCTCAAGGGGGGGTGTCCCTTTCCTGTCTGGCCAGGACCTTTTATCCCAAAAATCCTGTGGCTTCAGGGCTGTATCTAAACGGCGCATGCGCCCGTGGCTGTCCACCCCGCCACCTCCCGATCTGGCCAGCGCCTGGAGTCAAACAAGCAGGCACCAACCACCAGCCTGTTCAACACGACCCATTAGGGGATGTTATACTCGCGGCCACTCTCTTGCCTGTGCCAGTGTCCTGCGCAGTACCTCCTTTTGCTCTGCGGATGGCAAAAGGGAGTATCAAATTAAAGATTGCATTTCTTGCAGTAGCAGAAATGTAATATATTATGCCACCTGTAGTTGCCCATTGATATACGTAGGCCTGACATCTAGGGAATTAAGAGTGAGTGAAGGAACATGTGCGGGGCATTGGCGCAGCTGTTATGACCTGGTGGTCAGGACAATAATGGACCTGGTGGTTAAGAGCACACGGAATGACCAGATAGTTACTGATAATATAGGACGAGCTCTGAGACGTGGGAACTCTGCTGACCGCAATCCCTAATCCTATCACACACACTAGAAATAGCCGTGGATTGCTCCTAACGCTTCCTATGCAACTCGACACAGCCTAAGGAACTAGCTAGCCCTAAAGATAGAAAAATAAAGCCTACCTTGCCTCAGAGAAATTCCCCAAAGGAAAAGGCAGCCCCCCACATATAATGACTGAGAGTAAAGATGAAAATTACAAACAGAGAGATTAAAGGGAACCTGTCACCCCGTTTTTTGAGATTGAGCTATAAATACTGTTAAATAGGGCCTGCGCTGTGTGTTCCTATAGTGTATGTAGTGTACCCCGATTCCCTATGTATGCTGAGAAATAACTTACCAAAGTCGCCGTTTTCGCCTGTCAATCAGGCTGGTCAGGTCGGGAGGGCGTGGTGACATCGCTGGTTCTTCCTCAGCTTTACGTTGGTGGCGTAGTGGCGTAGTGGTGAACAAGCAGCGCGCGATCTGCGCTGTAATCCCTTGCATCGGTGGGGGCGGCCATCTTCCTGGGGCCGCACGTGCACAGATCGAGTGCTCTGCTGCACGGGGCTTCAGGAAAATGGCCGCGGGATGCCGCGCGTGCGCATTAGAGATCGCGGCGGCCATTTTCCCAAAGCCGAGTTTGCATCTCGGCTTTGGGAAAATGGCCGCCGCGATCTCTAATGCGCACGCGCGGCATCCCGCGGCCATTTTCCTGAAGCCCCGTGCAGCAGAGCACTCGATCTGCGCACGCGCGGCCCCAGGAAGATGGCCGCCCCCACCGATGCAAGGGATTACAGCGCAGATCGCGCGCTGCTTGTTCACCACTACGCCACTACGCCACCAACGTAAAGCTGAGGAAGAACCACCGATGTCACCACGCCCTCCCGACCTGACCAGCCTGATTGACAGGCGAAAACGGCGACTTTGGTAAGTTATTTCTCAGCATACATGGGGAATTGGGGTACACTACATACACTATAGGAACACACAGCGCAGGCCCTATTTAACAGTATTTATAGCTCAATCTCAAAAAACGGGGTGACAGGTTCCCTTTAAATAGATTTAGCAAAGTGAGGCCGGACTTACTGAACAGACAGAGGATAGGAAAGGTAGCTTTGCGGTCAGCACAAAAAACTACAAAAAGACCACGCAGAGGGCGCAAAAAGACCCTCCGCACCGACTCACGGTGCGGAGGCGCTCCCTCTGCGTCCCAGAGCTTCCAGCAAGCAAGACAAAAATCAAAATAGCAAGCTGGACAGAAAAATAGCAAACCAGAGAAAAACAAGCAGGAACTTAGCTTCTGCTGGGAAGACAGGTCACAAGAACGATCCAGGAGTGAACTAGACTAATACTGGAACATTGACAGGTGGCATGGAGCAATGATCTAGGTGGAGTTAAATAGAGCAGCCAGCTAACGAATTAACCTCGTCACCTGTGGAAGGAACCTCAGAAGCCGCAGCCCCACTCACCACCACCAGAGGAAGCCCATGGACAGAACCAGCCGAAGTACCATTCATGACCACAGGAGGGAGCTTGACAACAGAATTCACAACACGCAGCCAGGACAGTGGAATATATATCAGAGTTGAAAACTATCCCCAAGCACTTCAGGGAGGTCCATAACTGTGACCCAAAAAGCTTTAAGATAAGGGGGATAGATTTGATCCATACTGGAATAAGAGGAGGAAATATTAAGCGGCTCCTCGCTCAGTGTGAGCTAAAATGGATAGTCACGTTGGACACAGTTAGACCCAATGGTCTCAATGAGGCCTTGAGTTTTGCCCCATTCCTCTAACGATACTGAGAAATACGATATTGTGATTTATGAGTTTTTCCACTTCTTTTTCGTTTTTTCGTTGTTCCTTTTCCTTTGTGGTGGTTTCTTATTATATTTTATAGTTTTTTATTCTGTTATTTGATTTAGAGTCTTCTTTATGAAATTGGACTTTTTGCTCCATAATCCTATGATGACACAACGATGAGTTAAATACTTCAGGATACTTCTACTGCCTGAAACTGTTATGGACCATGGACGACTTCTATATTCATGCTATTTGTACATATGTGTTCATTTATTGTGATTACTTATGTTACCAATGTAGTGGCCATACCAGTAACACATGATCACTTTGGTCTTGGGAGCTCGGGCTGTGGTGCGCATGCGCCCGCTTGCTTTCCTCCCTGCGCCTCCTGTGTTCGGCCGCTGTGTGTCTGTGGCCTGCGACCGGGTTGTCTTGGCAACGCCATGTGCCTGCTCGTTTGGCTCCAGGTGCTGGCCGGATCGGGAGGTGTCGGGGTGGACAGCCGCGGGCGCATGCGCTGTTTATATACAGCCCTGAAGCCACCCGGCCACATGATATTCATGTGACCGGGGATTTTTGGGATAAAAGATCCTGGCCGGACAGGAAAGTAACACCTCCCCTTGAGAAAGTGAGCAGACTTGCAGAGAAACGTGCAATTCAGGGGTTCCTCAGTATCTTGGTAAGATCTTGCTATGGGTTGTGTCCTGGTGGGGTGTTTTTCTGACGCCATTAGGCTTTTCACTTATGCCTCTCTGGGGACACTCCATTGATTACCCCGCATCCCGGGCTGTGTATTAGCCAAACCCTTATAGATAAAGCCAGATCGGGTGTGATTTTGACATATGGGTTATAGTTGTAGGCTTTACAGCTCGGTTCCGGAGGTTACAGATCTTTCATTTATTCATTGACATATGACAAAATCCTGTGCTAGGGTAATTTGTGCCAGCATGGTTATGGGTACTGATGTTATCTTATAAACGTTGTACAAATAAGCCGGATTACGTACCGGTAATGCTCTTTTAATGAGTCCACGACAGCACCCCACATGAGAGAGGGATCCGCCCATAGGAACAGGAAACCTACAGAATAAAAGGAGGCGGTCCCCTCTCCTCCTCAGTTTAGTTACAGAGTATAAAAAGGGGAACCGCAAAAGTGTTAGTATTCATTCTTATTCAGTCACATAAATTTCTTAACTCTATACAACCATTATTTGTGACCTTAAAGGAAAGAGCTGTGCATAATTTAGGGAGGGTAATACATGGGTGCTGTCGTGGACTCATTAAAAGAGCATTACCGGTACGTAATCCGGCTTTTTACCCTTCGCCACGACAGCACCCCACATGAGAGATTTTCAGAGAGTCATTATTTGGGTGGGATTACTGTATTAAGAACAGCTCTACCAAAGGTCAGATCAGAAGACGTGGACAGATCAAGTCTATAATGGTTGTAGAAGGTAGAAGGTGTAGACCAAGTTGCAGCCTTACATATTAAATGGATCGGTACATCTGCTTGTTCCGCCCAGGAGGAAGCCATGGCTCGTGTTGAGTGCGCTTTTATACCCACTGGAGGAATCTCGCCTTTTGACGTATAGGCCAAGCAGATAGCCTCTCTGATCCACCGAGATATGGTAGCTCTCGTGACCCCATGTCCTTTCTTGTGGCCCTGAAAGGAGATAAACAGAGCCCTACTCTCCCTCCATGTCTGACACCTTTCTATACAAGTCAGGATGGCTCTTCTGACATCTAAGGTGTGGAACTTATGATGTTCTGGAGTTACAGGTGAATCAAAAAAGGAAGGGAGAAATATTTCTTGTGACCTGTGGTAGGTGGACGCTACCTTAGGGAGGTATGAGGGGTCTGGTTTCAGGACTATCCGATCATGAAATATCAGTAAGAAAGGTGGGTCTACTGATAGGGCCTGGATGTCACTAACCCGTCTAGCTGAGGTTAGGGCTACTAGTAAGGCTACTTTATATGTTAGGATTTTTAAAGGTATTGAATCTAAATGGTTCAAATGGAGAGCTTGTTAAGGCCTCTAATACTAGATTTAAATCCCACGGAGGTAGACGGGGAATATGGACTGGTTTACTACGTTCACAAGATTTTATGAATCTGAAGATCCACCTATTAGCTGCTATATTGCATCCATATAGGGCTCCTAATGCCGAGACCTGAACTCTTAAGGTATTTACAGATAGTCCTAACTCTCGGCCTTTTTGCAAGAACTCTAGGATAGGTGTGAGTGGAACTTGCTTAGTGAACGGTACCGTGTAGAAGTCTAAAAATTTATTCCATATCCTACTATATATTAGGGTGGTAGATCTTTTCCTGCTCAATAAGAGGGTGTTTACTAGTTCTGTTGAGAACCCTCTGGAACTTAATAGTTGCCTCTCAAATTCCACGCCGTCAAGTGAAGACCTTTCACTTGCGGGTGGAAAAAGGGGCCTTGGTACAGCAGCTCCTTGTCTGATGGGAGGATCCAAGGATCGCATAGGCACATGGTCTGGAGACAAGAGAACCATGGTCTTTTCGGCCAGAATGGTGCAATGAGGATTACTCTTGCCTGTTCCCTCCTGATCTTTCTGATCACTAGAGGAATCAGAGACATTGGAGGAAAGGCATATGCCAGTCTGAACCGCCAAGGATGGTGGAGAGAGTCCAACATATCTGGGTGATCCCTGGTGTTCAGGGAAGCGAACCTTTGTACTTGCCGGTTGTCTCTTGTGGCAAATAGGTCGATTTGTGGTATCCCCCATGCTTCTGTTATCCTTCTGAATATGGATTTGTTTAAGGTCCATTCTCCTTGACGCAACTCGTTTCTGCTGAGGTAGTCTGCCCTGATGTTCTCTACACCTTTGATGTGCAGGGCTGTTAAGGATGTTAGATGAGCCTCTGCCAGCTGAAAGATGTTTGCAGCTATGGTCATCAGACTTCCTGACTTTGTACCACCCTGACGGTTCAAGTATGCCACTGCGGTGGAATTGTCTGAGTAAATTCTTACATTTGTTCCATGAATCTGCGGAAGAAAATGATATAAGGCACATTCTATTGCTTTTAACTCCTTCCAGTTGGAGGAACATATTAATTCTGTCTGATCCCAAGTATTTTGGGCCAGATTGTCTTCCATATGTGCTCCCCACCCAATAGGGCTGGCGTCAGTGGTAATTATTTTAGACGGGTCTATTATCCATGGCACACCCCGTGATAGGTGGTCCATGTCTAGCCACCAGGATAGCGATTCTAAGACATTACTGGAAAGAGTTATTCTACTTTCTAGATAACCGTCTTTCCCCTGAGCCGACAATACTTCGTACTGCAATTGACGGGTATGGAATTGTGCCCAAGGTACAGCAGGGATACATGATGATAATGACCCCAGTAAGGACATGGCCTTCCTTAGTGTCATGTAGGGTTTGCGTATTGCGTCTGATACCTTTGATTGTATAGTCAACCTCTTTGACTGAGGAAGAAAGCATTTCTGACTTACGGAGTCTAGCTGGATTCCTAGAAATGTCTGAACGGTTTCTGGATTCAGCCGAGATTTTTCGAAGTTGACGATCCAACCTAACTCCTGTAGGGACGAGATCGTATTAGATAAACGAGTTTTACATTGAAGTGCAGAGCTTCCTACCACTAGAAAGTCATCTAGGTAGGGTATTATCAAGGTATCTCGTTGGCGTAGATGAGCCATCACTTCTAGTATCACCTTAGTGAAGACGCGGGGAGCCATAGAAAGCCCAAATAGCATTGCAACATACTGAAAGTGACGAACCTTTCCCTCCAGGGTGACTGCTACCCTTAGGTACTGCTGATGTTCGGCATGTATGGGAAGATGGTAATAGGCATCCTTTAAGTCTATTCCGGCCATGACACACCTAGGGAATAAGAGTTTTATGGTAGAACTAATGGATTCCATTTTGAAGGTATGATTACGCAGGAAAGAATTTAATTTTTTAAGATTTATGATGGTTCTAAATGAACCATCTGGTTTATTAATCAGGAATAAAGGGGAGTAGAACCCTTTCCCTTTTTGATCCTGGGGAACTTCAATCAGGACTTTCTTAGATAGAAGAGATAGGATCTCTATTTCTAGAGCCCTCTGTTGGTCCTGACCTTTTGGAGATGTTATTATGAAGGCATCCCAAGGGATTCGATCAAATTCTAATTTAAGGCCGTATTGCACAATGTCCAGAATCCACTGGCTGGATGTTATCTGTTCCCATTGGGGAAGAAAAAATTTTAATCTGCCGCCTACTTCCTGGTTAGCGGTAATTACGTCTCGGATTATGGGACCCGCTAAAAAAGGCACCTTTTTGCTTTGGGTCCTTCGACTCCCATCGCTCTCTTTGTTCAAGCGGCTTGTTCCTAGTAAAGGGGCGTCTCCTGAAGGCTCTCCTGTAGGATGGAAGATACTGGTTAGGGAAGCCTTTCTTCCTTTCACCTGCTTTATTCAGGAGTTCATCCAGCGTCTTCCCAAAAAGGAACTCACCCTGACAGGGAATCGCACAAAGTTTCGCTTTAGCTTGTGCGTCCCCCTTCCAATTCTTTAGCCAGAGTGCACGCCGGGCTGTGTTGACTAGGCCAGCTGACCTGGCTGCAAGACGTAGCGAGTCCACTGAGGCATCAGCTAGGAATGCTACTGCTTCTTTAATTTGAGGCAATTTCAGCAGGATAGATTCCCTCGAAGTTTTGCCTCTAATCTGTTCCTCCAATTGCTCCGTCCATACTAGTAGAGATCTTGCAGTACAGGTACTAGATATGGCGGGCCTGAACGCCCCCGTATTGACTTCCCATGACCTCTTTAGTAAAGCTTCTGCTTTACGGTCCAGCGGGTCTGTCAGGACCCCTGAATCCTCCACTGGTAGGACCGACTGTTTGGTTGTGGAGGCTACCGCAGCATCAACTTTTGGCACCTTTGACCAGGTGTTTAGGTCTTCATCGCTGAAGGGATAGCGCCTTTTAGAGGATGATGGTAAAAACCCTCTATTCTGCTTGTCCCACTCCTTTTTAACAATATCTTTGATGGTTTGTATGACGGGGAAGGACCTACGTTTCCTCTGTCCTAACCCCGCAAACATTATGTCCTGTGCTGATTTCTTTTCTTTCCCATCTGGGCACCCCATCGTGCTCCTGACAGATTTTATTAAATTGTCCACATTACTGTTGGGAAGACAAAGTCCCCCTTCAGTCTCGGATGAGCTCGGCTGAGATCCCTCTTCGTCTGAAGAAATACATACACCCTCTGACTCCGAACTAACCGGAGACCGGGACCTGCTAGGCTGACGGGTACTGGCGCTACTTGTCTGCGCCAAACCCTGCATCTCTTCTCGGATAATAGCTCTGACATCTGAGGGAGTCATAATATTTTCCTGCCGTAGAGTTTGCATGATACACTCTGCACACAGTTTTTTGGCATAATCATCCGGGAGGGGCTGCGTACATAAAGCACACTCTTTATGCTTAGATTTGTGTGTCCTTTTCTTAGTCTAGAGGAAGGATACAGGAGGAACATATATCAGCATATAGGAAGAGACTCTTTCAAAAACTCACCCAGTGAAGCTGACAGGTACCGGTTCTGGAGGCGGAATTCGTTTGGTGGTAGAACTCTTCTCTGGAGGTCGGCCACCACTCTTTGTGCTGCTCCTCGTGCTTCTCTCCCTGCTGGGAGAGCGCTGTTGCACTGCGGGCAGGTGCGCTTCGTCGGCCGGTGAAGCCATTTCACACACACCGGCCCGACGCTAGTGCTGCATTTTTAAAACTGCCGCCCATTCTCCTGCCTCCCCGGACCAACCCGGAAGTGCTCCCGCGACTTCCGGGTTAGACGCGCCGCTCTCACTCACCATGCGGCCGCCGGAGGCTATTAAGCCGGCCGCTGCAGCGCGCGCGTCCTCACAGTGCCGGCCGGACCTACGGTGACCGGACCCGGACCGTGGATGTTTGGCCAGACGAGGGGGGAGGCTGCAAGCAGGGGCTCCCCCGCCGCTGCTTCTGGTACCGCAGCCCCTGCCGTTCCCACAGAAACCGGCGCAGGCGGGTGCATGGCCCAGGGATCCTCTTCATCTGTAGGTAAGCCGGGTCCCTGTAGGAACAGGAAACCTAAACTGAGGAGGAGAGGGGACCGCCTCCTTTTATTCTGTAGGTTTCCTGTTCCTATGGGCGGATCCCTCTCTCATGTGGGGTGCTGTCGTGGCGAAGGGTAAAATTTTTTTATAAACGCTCCCTTTGTTCTCCTGTTTTTGTACTATGCATTGGGAGTTGTGGATATATGGGCCGGGATACATTCCTTGGCCACCTTTCACTATGAGTCTGGGTTTGGGTGCAGTAACAATCATTGGTGTGTGTGCATTGCTCCATGTTCGCTCTGGGTATTTATATTTATTGATGACCCTTCAGAAGGGTTGGTTATATTGTGTGTACAAAGTATTAGGTTATTTTTTGATATTTCATGATATCTGATGTTTTTTATTGTACCCTTATAGAACATGTGTTTATTTATCTGTTTATTGGCGGGATCACCATGGGTGGAATTGTTCATTGCTTTTAGTTGGTTTTAATTGGTATTGTCAATAAAGTTTACCTTTTATATATACGTACAGAGCGGTGGTGTGCATGTCTCTTCAGTGGGTTTCTTTCTTCTTTTCTCACCAAATATGTTTATGCTTGATTTTTTTTTTCTTTATTTTATTTTGAATGGTGCGAAAGAGGGGTGATTTGAACTTTTATACTTTTTTTATATTTTTAAAAACTTTGTTTTTTAATTTTGGCATATTTCAATAGTCTCCATTGGAGACTAGAAGCTGCCATAACCCGATCAGCTCAGCTACATACAAGTGATGATCAGATCGCCTGTATGTAGCTAAATTACTCACTTGATATGAGCGCCGACCACCAGGCGGCGCTCACAGCAAGCCGGCAGTGACAACCGTAGAAGTCACCAAGAGACCTCTGGTTGTCATGCCAACCAGCCAGTGACCCGCGATCATGTGACAGAGGTCACCGGTGGGAGGATTTCCAGCGCAATTGCCTGAAGCACTTATTAAAGGCCGCTGTCAGAGATTCACTTCGGCATTTAATGGGTTAATAGCTGTGCTTGGTTCGTGATTCCACCGGCGGCTGTGCTGGGCACATGTCAGCTGTTCAAAACAGCTGACATGCTCTTGGAAAGATGTGGGCACTCCACCGGAGCCCACATCAAAGGGATGGAGTACGACATTGGCGTACTATTACGCCCGATGTCGGAAAGGGGTAAAATTAAGTGCTGGAGGCAGATTCTCATGGAGATCTGTGTCTGGCCCATAGATCTTAACAGCCCATTTGGATATTAACAAAAAAATGAATTTCCCTAGAACAAGACATCAGATCGCAGATATCAAGGTATCATATTATACAATGCTCTATGACTTACATGCCCGTATAGATTGCTTAGGAGAGTTGATCCTACTAACACACACCCTTTAACTCAACTTCTGCCCACCTACCCTGATTGCATAGACCTAGAGAAAAAATTAGTTATTCTGCACTGCCTTGGAGAAAAAAAATGAAAGATGGAATTTCAGGTGGCTTTATTCGTCAACGCGTTTTGAAGTATATAACTTCTTCATCAGGACAAACCATGATAAAGATACAGTCAGCATAGACAGAAATAGACAAAGCATTCAAATAAGGTGCGTGAAACACAAGAGGTCAAAAGGATCATATGACCCAGATGTGACATTTCACCTGAGGTCACGAATTGCATGTCACATGTTGCAGCTTGAAAACAATATTTAAAAATCATAATGACAAAATGTGAATAGTAATATTGATGTACAAAATAAAGAGATGTGGAGCTAAAAAAAAAGTCAAATATGTTGTGGGAATTCCCCAAAATAAAACACATCAAATTGAACTTTGCTTTGCGTGTTCTTTAGTGGTGAGAGGTAGTGTGCTTATCACAGGAAGAAGCCAGTAGAACACTACTAGAGCAGGTACAAAAAAATGAGCGTAACTGATATTATTAATTCAGATGTACAGTAAGTAAAAAAGGATTAATGTCTGTATATATATATATAAGATGACACGCTCATCCTAACAGAATATATGGTCTATATAATACGGAGCAGAGATATTTCCTAATACTTTATTCAAATTTATACTTTATTTGCTGCATCTTGAATTATGTGATTTAGAAATATCTATGCTCAGTATTTTCACACTAAATGTGCCATTCTCCTCAAATCTAAAAGATCTATTCAATAATATACTGTATACAGTTTGTATTGTGGAAGCTGATAAATTTGCTTTAATACCAGACAACCCCTATTTTCAAAGTAGTCACCTACCTGGCAGAGTGAATTGCAATATCTGGCAAATTTGCACTGGGAGCATCGCTGAAGTTTTTCACTTCTAAAAACAAATGGAAATAAAATTATTACATCAGAAATATTATACTCTTTGCATAGTGCTAACAGTTAAATTGTACAATTAAAGAGAATTCTAGGCTTACAACCTTATTATTCCCAGTTAAGGCTGAACAGTGGATACCATCAAACATCATTCTGCTGCGAGGGTGAATTACAAATAGGCAGCACCTACAGATGCACGGAGACCATTATATATTAAAGGTGTAGGCCATATTCTTTCCATTTCTCAATTTGTGTTTTTCACACTCTGGTAACATAGAGGTTTACAGTATATTTATCTACAATACAGTCATGGCCAAAAGTATTGACACCCCTGCAATTCTGTTAGATAATACTCATTTTCTTCCTGAAAATGATTGCAAACACAAATTCTTTGGTATTATTATCTTCATTTAATTTGTCTTAAATGAAAAAAACAAAACAAAAAGAATTGTCCTAAAGCCAAATTGGATATAATTCCACACCAAACATTAAAAAGGGGGTGGACAAAAGTATTGGCACTGTTCGAAAAATCATGTGATGCTTCTCTAATTTGTGTACTTAACAGCACCTGTAACTTACCTGTGGCACCTAACAGGTGTTGGCAATAACTAAATCACACTTGCAGCCAGTTGACATGGATTAAAGTTGACTCAACCTCTGTCCTGTGTCCTTGTGTGTACCACATTGAGCATGGAGAAAAGAAAGAAGACCAAAGAACTGTCTGAGGACTTGAGAAACAAAATTGTGAAGATGCATGAGCAATCTCAAGGCTACAAGTCCATCTCCAAAGACCTGAATGTTCCTGTGTCTACCATGCGCAGCATCATCAAGAAGTTTAAAGCCCATGGCACTGTGGCTAACCTCCCTAGATGTGGACGGAAAAGAAAAATTGACAAGAGATTTCAACGCAAGATTGTGCGGATGTTGGATAAAGAACCTCGACTAACATCCAAACAAGTTCAAGCTGCCCTGCTGTCCGAGGGTACAACAGTGTCAACCCGTACTATCCGTCGGCGTCTGAATGAAAAGGGACTATATGGTAGGAGACCCAGGAAGACCCCACTTCTTACCCCGAGACATAAAAAAGCCAGGCTGGAGTTTGCCAAAACTTACCTGAAAAAGCCTAAAACACTTTGGAAGAATGTTCTCTGGTCAGGTCAGATGAGACAAAAGTAGAGCTTTTTGGGCAAAGGCATCAACATAGAGTTTACAGGAGACAAAAAGAGGCATTCAAAGAAAAGAACACGGTCCCTACAGTCAAACATGGCGGAGGTTCCCTGAGGTTCCCTGATGTTTTGGCGTTGATTTGCTGCCTCTGGCACTGGACTGCTTGACCGTGTGCATGGCATAATGAAGTCTGAAGACTACCAACAAATTTTGCAGCATAATGTAGGGCCCAGTGTGAGAAAGCTGGGCCTCTCTCAGGTCATGGGTCTTCCAGCAGGACAATGACCCAAAACACACTTCAAAAAGCACTAGAAAATGGTTTGAGAGAAAGCACTGGAGACTTCTAAGATGGCCAGCAATGAGTTCAGACCTGAATCCCAAAGAACACCTGTGGAGAGATCTAAAAATGGCAGTTTGGAGAAGGCACCCTTCAAATATCAGGGACCTGGAGCAGTTTGCCAAAGAAGAATGGTCTAAAATTCCAGCAGAGCATTGTAAGAAACTCATTGATGGTTACCGGAAGCTGTTGGTGGCAGTTATTTTGGCTAAAGGTTGTGCAACCAAGTATTAGGCTGAGGGTGCCAATACTTTTGTCTGGCCCATTTTTGGAGTTTTGTGTGAAATGATCAATGTTTTGCTTTTTGCTTCATTCTCTTTTGTGTTTTTTCATTTAAGACAAATTAAATGATGATAATAATACCAAATAATTTGTGTTTGCAATCATTTTCAGGAAGAAAATGAGTATTATCTGACAGAATTGCAGGGGTGTCAATACTTTTGGTCATGACTGTAGATATACTTTGCCAAAAAGTATGGGTGGAAAAAACGATAAGAGACTTCTGGAACCTGTCTAAGGTGACACAAACCTCATGCTCCACATCTGTGCAGCCTTCAAGATGTACAGAGTCATTAATATCGGCATGTGTCCAATAAACTCCTATGGATAATGTACAGAATATTTCTGGGTATTTCATTTTCCACATGCCCATTGTATGACTAGATGATGGACACATGAGTGGACAGATATTTTCATTCATTGTTTGCAGATAAAAAGGTTTCCCTTCCTACTAGTGCAGTTTTCTTTTGTTCGTCTCATTTTATGTGGCATAAGGCACTATAAGACAGAAGATATCATTTCTTGTAACAGAATAAAATCTTCCAGATGTGCAGACTTATCTCCAGCATCAGCTTTTCATGTTGTCACAGAAATTATCTTCTGCAGCTAGATAAGACATTTTTAATGAGGAAGCAATTAACCGACCAGAGAGACAATATCAAAAATTCCATGGAAATACAGTTTCTCTTCGAATCTGCTCTATAATTTATCTTGAAGGAAGACATAGAACAAACTGCTGATACAACTGTTCTGTGTATGGAACCCATTACATAGAAAATGCATTATGCTTTTTAGGGAACATAAGTGTTGCACTACTCACAGCAGTCATTCCATTAGCATTTGCAGTATTAGGTCTATTACTTTCTACTACTTTTGTCTTGCATCACATTTCTGGTTAATGGTTAGCTTCATAGCCTATTGAATTATACAGTTTGGAGAGCAGAGTACCTGGATTTTTAAAAGATGTATTCCTCTTCACATGTTGGTCTGACTCCCCTTCCTCCGCTATGTGATCACTGTCATGTCCGGCACTATACACTCTCTACCACCCTTTTTTTATCGACATTGAGACGGCTTGCTACATGATCTCATCACACAATTTCTGCTCAAAGCTTCCCAAGCAGGGCTGCCAACCATCCACAAATTCCAGGACAGTCCTTAAAAATACAGCACTTTCTTGAGGCGTTTGTGATTTTTTTTTAAGCTGAAGAAGCTTATACAGATTATTTTGACTATAATTATCATCATTTTACATTTACAATAAATGCAGCTGATGTCCTCATATCAGAAGTATGAGCTGTAGACATGGATCACTTGTAATCATGATAATTTATTATTATTTTACACTGTGTTCTTTAAAAAAAATTTGGCCATGATTTTTTCATAATTTGTCCAGAAAAACTAAAAAGTCAAGTTGGCATTTCTGTTCCCAAGATGGTTCTTCTCACTAACTGCTGCCTGCTGTGTGATGTCTTACAGGCTAAAGCAGTTGCATAATCAATCTCTGGAGAGGGCAGACTATGAACAGAACCTAGGGCCTTTTTGATGGTAAGTATTAGGCCAGGGTCACACTTACGAGTGCAGTGCGAGAATCTTGTTCGAGTCTCTCGCATCAATACCTGGCACTGCCATCGGCACTCGGGACCGGAGCGTTCAGCTACATAGAAATACGGTACATGGAGCCACACACTCCGGTCCGGGTATTGATGTGAGAGACTCGTGCAAGTTTCTCGCATTGCACTCCCAGGTGTGACCCCGGCCTTAGGCTGCCGTCACACTAGCAGTATTTTGTCAGTATTTTACATCAGTATTTGTAAGCCAAAACCAGGAGTGGAACAATTAGAGGAAAAGTATGATAGAAACATATGCACCACTTCTGCATTTATCACCCACTCCTGGTTTTGGCTTACAAATACTGATGTAAAATACTGACCAAATACTGCTAGTGTGACGGCAGCCTTATGGTGAATATTCTCAGCACTATTTGTTAGTCAATAACAGCAGTGGATTCAAAACAGTGGTACATTATAGATTTCCTATACAGAAATTCTGAGGCAATATACCATCGAAAATGCAGTCACATGAAAGTGGCCTGAGAGTGTAACTTACATGTGGCAGATATATAACACAATATTCCGAGAGTGTCGTTTTCATCTGAATTGAGATTACAGAAATCCATGCATAAAGGCATCATCCCTGCATGGTTCCTCTCCCTCCTTTTGGACAAGACGCCGACATGCTCCATCCCCCAGCTGTGTCCTCTGATTCAGCTGCCGCAGCAGCTCCCGTGACCCAGGGCCTGCGCACCATCTCCTGGCAGCATTCTTAGGGTGCACACTCCCCGCTTCTTAAAGGGGTAGCGAGCGTACTCCTGATGTGTTATCAACGAATAGCTGGGAGGCGATAACTATTTAAGGCACGTTCCCTTTAGGGAGGTGCAGGAGCAACATCAGTGTTTAATTTGGCTATGTGCACACGCTGCGGATTTTGATGCTTTTCAGCAGCGCTTTTGGACGCACAGAATTGCATCAAATCTGCAGTGCAGTGCACCACCAATGTTAGTCAATGGGAAATTGAGAACTGCTGTGCACATGCTGTGGAAAAATATGTGCGGATTTGCAGCATTTTATTTTCCGCAGCATGTCAATTCTTTTTGCGGATCTACAGAATTTCTGCACCCATTGACTTCCACTGAGTCAGGCAATTCGGCAGCAAAACTGCAGGTTTAAAAAGATCTGCAGTTTCGCTGTGGAGTTGCATGTGAAAAATGCTGCAGAATGGGAGGAGGAAGAGTGTGTGGGCGTAGACTGTTTGTCTGAGCGGAGACTATGTGTGTGCGGTGAATATGTGCAGGTGTCTGTGTGCATTTGTGTGTATGTGTGTGCGGGAGTCTGTGGGGCTGTGTGTGTGCTTGTCTGTATATAAGCAGGCATTGTCCGATGGGACTACTAGTCCCATCCGGCTATGCCTGCTACAGTGACAACTAGCCGATCATGGGACAGTAGTAGTCCCATCATCTGGCTACTGTGTTCAAGTGTAAAAAAAAAAACAAATGCACACATATAGTACATACTCACCAAACAGCTAATCCCCGACGCCCTTGATCACCTGTAAAAAACTAAAATAATAAACCAACAGTATACTCCCTGTTCCGGCGTAATCCATTTAATAACGAGTGTCCCATGATGATCTCCCCTGGAGAGCTGTCACATCGGCGATATCCATGGCCTTGGCTATTAATATCAGCCCGCAGATGTATGCATAGCCTTTTCTGGCTATTAATTATAGGGGGACCCCACGTCGTTTTTTTTGGGTGGGTCCCCCTATTTTAATAGCCAGTAAAGGTTAAATATATAGCTGTGGGCTGATGTTCATAGCCTGGGAAGATCCATGGGTATTAACCCCTTCCTAGGCTATAAACATCGGCCCACCAGTCGCTGGCTTTCCCTCTCTGGCACAGAAAATTACGTGGGAACCCATGCGATTTGTTTTTTCAATTTTTTTAAAATTAAACAGACATTGCATTTAAGGCCGGAGTCACACTTACGAGAAACTCGCACGAGTCTCGCACCTCAATACCTGGCACTGCCGCCGGAATTTGGGTTTGGAGTGTCTGAGTGTCGGTGTCGGGTCTTGAGATGCAAGACTTGAGCGAGTTTCTCGCAAGTGTAACCACGGCCTAACGCAGATTTTGTGTGTGTTTGTGTGTGTCTTTATTTAACTCTTTACTTACCATTTTAATATGTTTATTACTAAACATCGGGCTTGGTATTATCTATCTATCTATGGATATATCTATCCATTTATCTATAGATACAGTTGGGGAAATAAGTATTTGATCCCTTGCTGATTTTGTAAGTTAGCCCACTGACAAAGACATGAACAGTCTATAATTTTAAGTGTAGGTTAATTTTAACATTGCGAGATAGAATATCAAAAATAAAATCCAGAAAATCACACTGTATAAATTATATAAATTTATTTGCATTTTGCAGTGAGAAATAAGTATTTGATCCCTTTGGCAAATAAGACTTAATACTTGGTGGCAAAACCCTTGTTGGCAAGCACAGCTGTCAGACGTTTTTTGTAATTGACGATGAGGTTTGTGCATGTCAGGAGGAATTTTGGTCCACTCCTCTTTGCAGATCATCTCTAAATCATTAAGATTTTGAGGCTGTCGCTTGGCAACTTGGAGCTTCAACATCCTTCACAAGTTTTCTATGGGATTAAGGTCTGAAGACTGACTAGGCCACTCCATGACCTTGATGTGCTTCTTTTTGAGCCACTCCTTTGTTGCCTTAGCTGTATGTTTTGAGTCATTGTTTTGCTGGAAGACCCAGCCATGACCCATTTTTTTATTTTTATTTTTTTTGATTCAAATAAATTTTTATTAAGAATAACAAGATAAATGGCATGTTACATTCTCATTTTCAATACAAAGCTTTTTCCCCCCCTTCAAACATTCCCCTTCAATCCCACCACCCCCCAACCCCACCCAACAAAGCAGCTCACCTTGCTTAGCACTTCCATCATTAGACCAATATACTATCTAATCCCTCGGCCAAAAATATAAGCCACATTTAACATTACCATTAATTAGGAATCTTAATTAACTCTCCCTCTATAATACCCCTATCCCATAGCAATCCACGGAGACCACATTTTATTGAACATTTCGATTTTCCCTCTTTTTTTTATAAAACCCCTTTTCCAGTGTCAGGCCCTGCTTCACATACTGGAGGAACTCTCCTCTTGACGGCGGTTCTTCCCTAATCCAATTTCGAGCTATTACCTTCCTAGCCATGTATAACAATCTGGCAATAGCTATCTTTAGGTTGTTATCCACTCCAATCTCATCCACACATCCCAACAAGCACACTATAGGATCCCTTGGCACCTTACATCCATACGCACCTTCCATACGAAAACTACCACCCAAAAAGCAGCCAGTCTCGGACACGTCCACATCATATGGAGTATATCAGCATCTGCAGTTTTACACCTCGGGCATTCAGAATCATCACGCAAACCAGCCTTATATAGCACCATCGGTGACTTATAAACCCTGTGTATCACATAGAGCTGTGACAGTCTATACGGTTCGCTCAGTGACAATCGTGGGACCCATTCTAGCACCGACTCCCAAGTCTCATTCTCCATTGGACCCAGATCCCTCTCCCACTTAGCTCTCGCCATTATTGGAAACCCCAATAGGAAAGTGTGCAACAGATCTTTATACAAAGTAGATATGACTCCCCCAGTAGTCCCTTTATTACACACATACTCCAGTACTATATCCCTCTGAATTCCAATACCTCCATTTCTACTCTGAGCTCCAAAAGCATGCCTCATCCGCAAATACTGAAATTCCCCCACAGTCCCAAGACCAAATTCCGCCTGTAATTGGGAAAATGATTTCAATTCACCTTGCTCAATTATTTGATACACGTATTGAATCCCTTTGACTTGCCATTCTGTCAGTACCCCCAGTGCCTCAAACTCCTGTAAGTTGCTGTTATGCCATAGCGGTAAATTTGGTCAAATCCGTGACCCCCCGTATATGTCTCAGCCTACCCCACAGCCTGCGTACCAACAACACAGTCGGGTATAATTTCCCCAGAGCCCCCAGGGATCCATCCTACAAACATTGTACCACTGGCCTTCTTTTTGTCACCACTTCCATCAGCCGCTGTACCGTCCCAGATGACCCTTCATGCGGCCAGCCTTTTAAATGCTGACTCTGGGCTGCAAGAAAATATATTTCAGGGTTAGGCAATGCCAGTCCCCCATCTTCCTTGGGTCGCTGAAGTGTCTCCAGTTTGATACGCGGATGCTGTCTCCCCCATATCAAATTCCTGAACAGAGAGTTAATCTGTCTAAATCTCCCGCGTGGTATCCAAACTGGCGCATTATGAAGAATATACAGTATTTTTGGCATCAAAATCATTTTAATAAGATTCACCCTACCTACCACAGATAAATGCAGTTTAAGCCAAGCATCCGCTTTCGCTTTAAGAACACCTAAGATTGGAGTCAAATTTCTATGTATATAGTCAGTAACAGGCATAGATACCCATATTCCAAGGTACTTAAATTGGCTAGTCACCTCCAGTCGCCCATCCTCCAGTGGCTCCCCACCATCATCATCCACCTTAAACAAGACAGACTTACTCCAGTTTATCCTAAGTCCCGACACCGATCCGAAACTCTCAATAATCCCAATGGCTCCCTCCAAGGACGTACCCGGGTCAGCCAGAAATAGCAGAATGTCATCCGCATACAAAGCCACCCTTTCTTCAATCATCCCATATTTAAACCCAGTCACCTCATCAGACCGTCGAAGCTTAGCAGCCAGTGGTTCCACAGCCAGAGCAAACAAAAGAGGAGAGAGCGGACACCCCTGTCTCGTCCCTCTAGCCAGTTGTATGGTCCGTGATAACTCCCCATTTACCCTAACCCTAGCCAGCCATGACCCATTTTTAATGTCCTGGCAGAGGATAGGAGGTGGTCACTCAGAATTTTACGGTACATGGCTCCATCCATTCTCCCATTGATGCGGTGAAGAAGTTCTGTGCCCTTAGCAGAGAAACACCCCGAAAACATAATGTTTCCATCTCCATGCTTGACAGTGGGGACGGTGTTCTTTGGGTCATAGGCAGCATTTCTCTTCCTCCAAAAACGGCGAGTTGACTTAATGCCAAAGACCTAAATTTTTGTCTCATCTGACCACAGCACCTTCTCAATCACTCACAGAATCATCCAGGTGTTCATTGGCAAACTTCAGACGAGTCTGCAATTGTGCCTTCTTGAGCAGGGGGACCTTGCGGGCACTGCAGGATTTTAAACCTTTACATAAATGTGTTACCAATGGTTTTTTTGGTGACTGTGGTCCCAGCTGCCTTGAGATCATTAACAAGTTCCCCCGGGTAGTTTTAGGCTGATCTCTCACCTTCCTCATGATCAAGGATACCCACGAGGTGAGATTTAGCAGGGTGCCCCGGATCGATGTCGATTGACAGTTATTTTGTATTTCTTCCATTTTCTAACTGTTGCACCAACAGATGTCTCCTTCTCACCCAGTGTCTTATTTATGGTTTTGTAGCCCATTCCAGCTTTCTTGCTCGAGATCATAAGAGGCGGCCTCTGCTGGTTGTCCTCATATGAACTCGAGCCTGGGAGCTTTCTAGGAAAGTTCCCACGATCTAGGAACAGCCAGCAGAGGGCGCCTCACCGCAAATGAAGCTAAATATAGGTCATTGACCTATATTTAGCTTCATTCGCCGGGGTATTGCAGACATGAGCAGCCTGCATTAGCAAAGCTCGTGTCTGCAAAATATTTTAACTCCTTCAGATGGATCTACATCGTTGGACCTTACAGATCCTCGGAAGGTATGTATATTGTTGGTTTATTATTTTTTTTTAATTTACAGATCGAGGGTCTTCGGTGAGTGGATTGAGAGTAGAATAAATTAATAAAACAGCATTTGTGATTTTTTCAATAAATTATTTTTTAATAATGTGTGTGTGTTTTTTTTAAACCTTTCCTAGTATTGGATTAATAATGGATAGGTGTCATAATTGACACCTCTCCATTATTAATTAGGCTTAATATCACCTTACAATAGCAAGGTGGCATTAACCCTTCATTACCCCATATCCCACCACTACACGGGAAGAGAGTGGCCAAGTGCCAGAATAGGCGGATCTTCCAGATGTGCCTTTTCTGGGGTGGCTGGGGGCAGATGTTTTTAGCCAGGGGGGGCCAATAACCATGGACCCTCTCCAGGCTATTAATATCTGCCCTCAGTCACTGGCTTTACTACTCTGGCGGAGAAAATTGTGCGGGAGCCCACGCCAATTTTTTCCACCATTTAACCCCTTATTTTACTAGCTAGAACGGCCAAATTTTGCATATACACACTACTAACATTAGTAGTGTGGAATATGCCAAAGAAAGGGGATATGAGATGGTTTACTGTATGTAACCATGTCTCATATCATGTCGGGTTTAGGAAGGAGAAAGCAAAAGCCGGCAATTGAATTACCGGCTTTCTGCTATCTCGCGCTGTATTAAGTAATAATATATATACATATATGTGTCTCCCTGACACATATATATAGATAGATAGATAGATAGAGAGAGAGAGAGAGAGAGAGAGAGACAGTATATACGTTTTTTTTTTTAACACATGGATCCCTTGTATAGCCGTATGTCGGTTTTGCAAGCCTGCGATAAAAACACGCATTACGGCTGCCATACGGATTACATACGGAGGATGCCATGTGCAAAAAATGGTGACACACCCTGCCTATGGAGGAGCTACGGACCACTATTTTTGGGACTTTTCAGCGTATTACGGCCGTAATATACGGACCGTATTTTCATACGCTGTGTGTGACGCCGGCCATACAGAAGCCTTTACCACAGAGATCTGCACTTAAATAAAATAGCAATTGTAAGTAGATAAACTCCATTTGAAGTGACACATATTTAGAAAAAAAAGTAACAATTTCAAAAATATTAAAAAACTTTTATGGGTTCCTTTATGTAACAAGCAGCAGTAAGACATTTTTGGACTTTCAGATCACTTGGTTCTATGATTTACATGAATAACCCAATTTTTGAAGCTGCCTCCACATTAACCCCTTTAGTGACAGAGGCAATTTGGTACCTGATAACCAAGGCAACTTTTACAATTCTGACCACTGTCACTTTATGAGGTTATAGCTCAGGAATGCTTCAACGTATCCCACTGATCCAGACATTTTTTTGTGACATATTGTACTTCATATTAGTGGTAACATTTCTTTGATATGACTTGCGTTTACTTATGAAAAAAAACAGAAATTTTGCAAACATTTTGAAAATGTTGCAATTCTCAAACTTTTATTTTTGTGCCCTTAAATCAGAGAGTGGTGTCACACAAAATAGTTAGGCTATATTCACACTTTGCGGATTTTGCTGCGGATCCGCAGCGGATTTGACCGCTGCGGATCCGCAGCAGTTTCCCATGAGTTTACATTTCAATGTAAACCTATGGGAAACAAAAAACGCTGTACACATGCTGCAGAAAAATCCGCGCGGAAACGCTGCGGATTACATTCCGCAGCATGTCACTTCTTTTCTGCGGATTTTCAGCTGCTCCAATAGAAAACTGCAGTTGAAAATCCGCAGAAGAAAACGCAGTAAAAACCGCGATAAATCCGCAGTGAAAACGCGCTGCGGTTTTCACTGCGGATTTTGGAATTCTGCTGCGGAAAAATCCGCAGTGGAATCTGCAAAGTGTGAACATAGCCTTAATAGATAACATTTCCCACATGTCAACTTTAAATCAGCAAAATTTTGGAAACAATTTTTTTTTGTTAGGACGTTATAAGAGTTACATGTTGACCAATGATTACTCATTTTTCCAACAAAATTTACAAAACCAATTTTTTTATGGATTACCTCACATTTGAAGTGAGTTTGGGGGGTCAATATAACAGAAAATATGCCAAAGTGCTAACCCCAATCCTAATGGGAAAATGGAAATAAATACATTTTTTATTTTATTATTTTTACCTAACTAAGGGGGTGATAAAAGGGGGTTGATTTACTTTTTTTAAACATTTTGATCACAGTGGTAGGGTCTACTACAGTGATCAAAATGAACCAATAGGAAAAGTTTCCTATTATTGCCGGGTGTCGGCCGGCAGATTTCGGTGGGCACACTGCGCATGAGCCTGCCATTTTCTTCCCTGAAGAAGACGCCGTCGGCCGTTATAAGAGTTACATGTTGGCCAATGATTTCTCATTTTTCCAACCAAATTTACAAAACCAATTTTTTATGGATTACCTCACATTTTAAGTGAGGTTGGGGGGGGTCTATATAACAGAAAATACCCCAAAGTGACACCATTCTAAAAACCAAACCCCTCAAGGTGCACAAAACCACATTCAAGAAGTTTATTAACCATTCAGGTGCTTCACGATAACTAAAGCAATGTGGAAGGAAAAAAATGAACATTTTACTTTTTTCACCAAAAAATTACTTTGGAACCAATTTTTTATTTTCACAAGGGTATCTGTTATGATCCGGTGACCTAGGAGCTGCATGAAAACTTTCACTGGAGAAAGTGGCCACTGTACTGACCGCAATCCTGAACTTAACACCGCTACTAGAAGTAGCCGTGGAGTGTACCTAACACACCTAGACACCTCGTCACAGCCAGAGGACTAAATAACCCTAAAGATGGAAATAGGAATACTATCTTGCCTCAGAGAAAATCCCCAAAGGATAGACAGCCCCCCACAAATATTGGCGGTGAGTCGGAGAGGAAAAAACATACACAGGCAGAAAAACAGGATTAGCACAGGAGGCCACTCTAGCTAGATAGGACAGGATAGGACAGAGTTCTGTGCGGTCAGTATTAAAACCCTTCAAAACATCCACAGCAGAATATACAAAAACTTCCTACATCTTACTAAAAGATGTAGGAGAGTAAATCTGCAACTCCAGTGAATCCTACAATCAGAGCAGGAATAAAACTGAAACAAGCACACAGGCAGTGTGCCACAGAAACAAAAACCAAACACTTATCTTTGCTGAATTTGGCAGCGAGCAGGAGAAGTCAGAAAGTGATCCAACACTTCACAAGGAACATTGACTACTGGCAAGGGCTAAAGGATCCTGCCCACTTAAATATCCCAGTCAGAATTGTAATCATCCGATAAACCTGGCCAGGTCTGTGACTCAGAGACAACTGCATTCCCACCTACAACCACTGGAGGGAACCCAAGAGCAGAATTCACAACAGTACCACCCCCTTGAGGAGGGGTCACCGAACCCTCACCAGGGCCCCCAGGACGATCAGGACGAGCCAGATGAAAGGCACGGACCAAATCAGCAGCATGGACATCAGAGGCAAAAACCCCAAAATTATCCTCCTGGCCATAACCCTTCCATTTGACCAGGTACTGGAGCTTCCGCCTCGAAAAACGGGAATCCAAAATCTTCTCAACAACATATTCCAACTCCCCATCAACCAACACAGGGGCCGGAGGATCAACAGAGGGAACAACGGGCTCCACATATTTCCGCAACAAAGATCTATGCAAGACATTATGGATAGCAAAAGAGGCCGGAAGCGCCAGTCGAAAAGACACCGGATTAATAATCTCAGAAATCCTATAAGGACCAATAAACCGAGGCTTAAACTTAGGAGAAGAAACCTTCATAGGAACATGACGGGAAGACAACCAGACCAGATCCCCAACCCGAAGCCGGGAACCAACACACCGACGACGATTAGCAAAACGTTGAGCCTCCTCTTGAGACAACACCACCACATGAGCCCAAATCTACTGCAACCTGTCCACCACAGAATCCACACCAGGACAGTCAGAAGGCTCAACTTGCCCAGAAAAAAAAACGAGGATGAAAACCAAAATTACAAAAGAAAGGCGAAACCAAGGTAGCAGAACTAGCCCGATTATTAAGGGCAAAATTTGGCCAATGGCAAGGCCACCCAATCATCCTGATCAGCAGACACAAAGCATCTCAAATAAGTCTCCAAGGTCTGATTAGTTCGCTCGGTCTGGCCATTTGTCTGAGGATGAAATGCAGAAGAAAAAGAGAAATCAATGCCCAGCCTAGCACAAAAGGCTCACCAAAACCTAGAAACAAACTGGGAACCTCTGTCGGACACAATATTCTCCGGAATACCATGCAAACGAACCACATGCTGAAAGAACAACGGAACCAAATCTGAAGAGGAAGGCAATTTAGGTAAGGGCACCAAATGAACCATCTTAGAGAACCAGTCACAAACAACCCAGATAACAGACATCTTCTGGGAGACCGGAAGATCAGAAATAAAATCCATCGAAATATGCGTCCAGGGCCTCTCAGGGATTGGCAATGGCAAAAGCAACCCACTAGCACGGGAACAACAAGGCTTGGCCCGTGCACAAGTCCCACAGGACTGCACAAAAGAACGCACATCACGTGACAATGAAGGCCACCAAAAGGACCTACCAACCAAATCTCTGGTACCAAAAATGCCAGGATGACCGGCCAACACGGAACAGTGAACCTCAGAAATCACTCTACTAGTCCATCTGTCAGGAACAAACAATTTCCCCACAGGACAGCGGTAAGGTTTGTCAGCCTGAAATTCCTAAAGAACCCGTCGTAAATCAGGGGAAATGGCAGAAAGGACCACCCCCTCTTTCAGAATACCGACCGGCTCTAAGACCTCAGGAGAATCAGGCAAAAAAACTCCTAGAGAGGGCTAAAGGATCCTGCCCACTTAAATATCCCAGTCAGAATTGTAATCATCCGATACACCTGGCCAGGTCTGTGACTCAGAGACAACTGCATTACGACCTACAACCACTGGAGGGAACCCAAGAGCAGAATTCACAACAGGTATCAGGAGAACATGGACCATAAAATTTGTTGTGCAATTTCTCCCGAATACACTGATGCCCCGTATGTGGGGCAAAGCCACTGTTTGGGCGCATGTCAGGGCTCAGAAGGGAGGGAGCACCGTTTCACTTTTTGAACGCAAAATTGGCTGGAATCAATGGGGGGTGCCATGTCACGTTTACAGACAACCTGATGGATCTAAACAGTGGAAACCCCCCAATTCTAACTCCAACCGTAACACAGCCCTAACCCCAAAACTAACCCTAACACACCCCTAACCCTAACCTCAGCACCACAACCCTAACTCCAACACAACCCTAACCCCAACCCTAATCCTACATCCCAGTCCTAACTCAACCCTAACCCAACCCTAATCCTAGCCCAACCCTAACCCAACCCTAATCCTAGCCCAACCCTAACTAGAAACTCTAATCTAGCTATAACCCAAACTATAACCCCAACCATAACCCTAACCTAACCCTAGCTATAACTCCAACCTCAACCCTAACCCAAGCCTAACCCTTGCTATAACCCCACCCATAACCCTATCTATAACTCCAAATGTAACCCTAATCCTAGTGCTAACCCCAACCCTAATGGAAAAGTGGAAATAAATACATTTTTTATTGTATTATTTTTACCTAACTAAGGGGGTGATAAAAGGGGGTTGATTTACTATTTTTTTTATTTTGATCACAGTGGTAGGGTCTACTACAGTGATCAAAATGAACCAATAGGAAAAGTTTCCTTTTGTTGCCAGGTGCCGGCCGGCAGATTTTGGTGGGCACACTGCGCATGAGCCTGCTATTTTCTTCCCTGAAGAAGATGCCGACGGCCGGGGGACATCACTGGGTGATGCAGGAGGGTCCAGGGACACCGGAGGTACCGGGGGACCCCATTTCTCTCTCTGCTCATGTGCTAGATCAGATCAGAGGAGAAAGAAATTAAATGGGAAATCTGACTTTTTGCTTGCGGTCTCCGATATTCCTTGAATAATGGTGATCGCAACACTGTTGTCAGTAAAAACCGACCAGAATCATGTTCTCCGATAGCCGAGACCCCAGAAAATTTCCGACGCTGGGGTGTGCTATATACTTATTGCTCAGCGCTGTTAAAAAGCGGCGCTGAGGAATAAGTACCTTTAACTGCCGCCATAAAAAGACATATCAGCAGTCGTTAAGGGATTAAGAAAATCAGTATTTACAAAGTATTGCAGTTTTTACCCAGCTTCCTCATAACCAGCGTCTAAACATGACATTCAATCACTTTCCACTTAGAAATTGTTTTCAGAACCATTTAAAAGATATTTGTCAGAAGGATTTCAAACCCAAACTATTTACCGTATATACTCGAGTATAAGCCGAGATTTTCAGCCCATTTTTTTGGGCTGAAAGTCCCCCTCTCGGCTTATACTCGAGTCATATACCCGGGTGTCAGCAGGGGAGGGGGAGCGGGGGCTGTGTAATCATACTTACCTGCTCCCAGCGCGGTCCCTGCAGTCCCTGGCTTCTCCGGCGCTGCAGATTCTTCCTGTACTGAGCGGTCACATGGCACCGCTCATTACAGAAATGAATAGGCAGCTCCACCCCCATAGGGGAGGAGCCGCATATTCATTGCTGTAAATGATCGGTGCCATGTGACCGCTCAATTACAGGAAGAAGCTGCAGCGCCGGAGAAGCCAGGGACTGCAGGGACCGCGCCGCAGCAGGTAAGGGGAGCGCAGCGCTATAATTACCTGCTCCTCGCTCCGGCTCCGTCTGCAGCGTCCTCTAGCAATGACGCTCAGGTTAGAGGGCGCTGTGACGTAGTCAGTGCGCGCCCTCTGCTGAGCGTCAGTGCTGGAGACGGAGCCGCAGAGGAGCAGGTAATTATTGAAAGCGCCGGCGTCCTGAGAAGAGAGGGGAGTATGTGATTTTTTTTTTTTTTTATGGCAGCACCAGCAGCATTCTAAGGAGCACCTATGGGGCCATAAAGGTGCAGAGCATATATGGGGCACAGCATTATAAGGAGCACCTATGGGGCCATAAAGGTGCAGAGCATATATGGGGCACAGCATTATAAGGAGCACCTATGGGGCCATAAAGGTGCAGAGCATATATGGGGCACAGCATTATAAGGAGCACCTATGGGGCCATAAAGGTGCAGAGCATATATGGGGCACAGCATTATAAGGAGCACCTATGGGGCCATAAAGGTGCAGAGCATATATGGGGCACAGCATTATAAGGAGCACCTGTGGGGCCATAAAGGTGCAGAGCATATATGGCACAGCATTATAAGGAGCATCTATGGGGCCATAATCAACGGTGCAGAGCATTCTATATAGCACAGTTGTATATGGAGCATCTATGGGGCAATAATGAACGGTATGGAGCATCTATTTTTATTTTTGAAATTCACCGGTAAATGCTGCATTTTCTACCCTAGGCTTATACTCGAGTCAATAAGTTTTCCCAGTTTTTTGTGGCAAAATTAGGGGGGTCGGCTTATACTCGAGTATATACGGTATATGTGCATAAGGCTACTTTCACACTAGCGTCGGCCCGACGTACCGACGCAAACTGTGAAAAAAAAATGAACAACGGGGGCAGCGGATGCAGTTTTACAACGCATCCGCTGCCCCATTGTAAGGTCCGAGGAGGAGGGGGTTGGAGTTCCGGCCGCGCATGTGCGGTCGGAAATGGTGGACATGACGCACAAAAAAACGTTACATGCAACATTTTTTTGTGCCGATGGTCTGCCAAAACACGACGAATCTGTCGCACGACGGATGCGACGTGTGGCCATACGTCGCAATGCGTCGCTAATGCAAGCCTACGGAGAAAAAACGCATCCTGCGGGCAACTTTGCAGGATGTGTTTTTTTCTCCAAAACGACACATTGCGACGTATGTCACACGACGCTAGTGTGAAAATAGCCTTAAGCTCTTTGATAGAAAAGTCCAGCAAGACCTATTCATTATCAGTCCGCTCCACAATTCAATATTTGAATTGATATGCAAATGAGACTGTAAATCTAAAGCCTCTGTCACTCCAGTTGTATTTCCCAGCTCAGAGTTACCTACTTCTGCTTGACTGATGACTCGTTTGCCTGAAGTTATACAGCACAAAGGCTGCCAGTCAAACAGGAGGGGTCTGGCTGGGTAAGGAATAGAGCTGGAGTGACAAAACTTTCAGAACTACAGTCTCATTTGCATGTCAATTGAAATGCTGATTTCTCAATAACAGTTATTCTTAGATTTATTTTTGAAAGAGCTACATGCGCATATAAATAGTTTTTGGGCTGCATACTAGAATATGGTTTTGCAGCGAACTATGAATATACCGTATATACTCGTGTATAAGCTGGGTTTTTCAGCACATTTTATGTGTGCTGAAAATGCCCCTCGGCTTATACATAAGTCATTGTCCCGTTGCGCTGGCAGTGAATATTAATTTCTCTTATAGCGCACAGTAGTTATAGCTGTAGCCACCGGCTTCCAGCACACATCTTACTTACCTTCCCTACGCACCCTCGCTGCATCTTCTTTAGGTACCAGTCTTCTGACTGAGCGATCACGTGTCCCCCCGCACATTAAGGCAATGAATATTCACCCCTCTCCAGTCCTATAGGCATGGAGTGAACATTCGTTACTTTAATGAGCGGGGACACGTGATCACTCAGCTGGAAGAGCTGCTGGTGCCGGAACGAAATGCAGTGAGAGCGCACAGGGAAGGTAGGATTTTTTTTTATAGGAAACATGCATACAAGGATAGGGGATAAGGAGCCATGCATACAAGGATGGGGACGGGGAGCCATGCATACAAGGATAGGGATGGAGAGCCATGCATACCAGGACAGGGATGAGGGGACAATGCATAGCCAGCTTATACTCGAGCCAAGTTTTCCCTGTTTTTCATGGCAAAATTAGGTGCCTCGGCTTATACTCGGGTCGAATTATACTCGAGTATATACAGTACTCTCAGTGAAAAACCCATTTTCAAATATTTCCACAACAAAAAGTTCACTCCACATGTACTTTTATATTGCAAAAAACAACATTAATCAATTGCAATTCATTGAGGAGTATAAAATATAATAATTATTATCACATTGCTGACGCGTTTCCTATGTCATAGATATGGCATCCATATGTTCCTACAACGTAGAAAGTGTACTGTACAGATACGCAGGCAGGTTTGTTGTGGTACCATATTCTTTCCATTTGATGATAATGGTTTTGATGGTGCTACGGGGGATCATCAGAGATTGGGATTTTTTTTTTAGAACCAAACTGTCACGTCTTCGTTGTCGGATATCCTGGGGCCAGGGATTCTTTCCCTGTCCCTAGCGCTAGGTGGCACTGTAGCTATCCCTGCTCCCTGGATTACTTCTGATGGTGACGACACCTGGGCCACACACCATGCTGAGCTCCTGAATACGCCCATAACTATGTTACCTCCATCCAACCAGGGAAGAGGGGAGTAACGTATGGAAATACACCATCCAGACTAACAAGGGAATATTTACAGAGATAAAAGAAAATACCAATCATAAAAATATGCAAACAACAGAGGGAAATTCTCTGGCAGGAAAGAATAGAAAAATCAAAGTAGGAGATGAAGAGGATTTGCATACAACCTAAACCAAACAACAGTCTATAGAAAAATCTAAACGCCTCCTCAAACAACAAAACGCCCTCAGCTCCTGAACCATGCAGCATGAAACTAACTCCGGCAATGCCTGATGCCATAGGCCAATATATTTAGGAGCAGGAAGTGGCAAACACTGAGCAGCTGAAAGCAGCAACACAGGTAAGCTTCCATGAGCACTCAACTGAACATAGTAGCCTGTGCACTGGTAAAAGAAACCTGCACGGTTTAATATGAAGGTGAAGTGCTTCTAATCACTGTAGGAGAAATCACACAATGTGGTCTTCTGGCTCCTCTCTGCCAAGGTAAACTCATCACACAAACCCTGACTTGTACTTCTCAACAACTTTATCCCTGACTTGTTTGGAAATCTCCTTGGTCTTCATGGTGTTGTTTGGTTAGTGGTGCCATTTGCGTATATACTGACAGATCATGTGACAGTTAAGGTAAGTGTCCACGTTCAGGATTGCTTCAGGATTTGGTCAGGATTTTATGCAGGTAAAATCCTGACCAAATCTGCACCTGAGGTCACTGGCAGGTCACCAGCGTTTTTTGCTCATTGTAACAACATGCTGCGTTCTGAAAAAACGCGCCGCATGTGCGTTTTCGCGGGAAAAACGCATGCATTTTTTCCTGCATAGTGGAGACGGGATTTCATTAAATCCCCTCCATTATGCTGTAACATCTGGACGCTGCGTTTTTGACGCTGCGGAAAAACGCAGCGTCAAAAACGCAGCGTTTCCTGAATGTGGAAACATACCCTAAGGGTATGTGCACACGTCAGGATTTCTTGCAGGTTTTTCCTGCGTTTTTTAATGCGTTTTTCATGCGTTTTTGGTGCGTTTTTTCCCAAATGCATAGAATAGCGGGAAAAACGCAGAAAATCTGCAAAATTAATGAACATGCTGCTTTTTTTACCGCGATGCATTTTTTTCGCGGAAAAAAACGCATCATGTGCACAAAACTTCTAAATGATAGGATGCATAATGTATGCATTTTTAATGAGTTTTTATAGCGTTTTTATCGTGAAAAAACGCGAAAAAAAACGCGAAAAAACCTGAACGTGTGCACATAGCCTAAGACTGCACACAGATGGATATCCTTTAACTAAGCACGTGATTTATGAAAGAAAATTGCTTGCACCAGAAATTCTTAAAGGCTTCATCGCAAAAGGGGTGAATTCAAATGCACATGCCAATTTTTAGTTACTGGATACCATAAATTTAATTTATGCCTATATTTTTCTCACTTCACGTCATCAACTTAAGACTCTTCAGTGCTGATGCATCACACACAAATCAGATTACAAAAATATTTAAACACAGATTGTAATGTAACAACATAGGTACAGGAAAGATATATATCTTGATACCGTGTTAGCCAGTAGATAGGACTCACAATTCTAAATATTTTTCTACAAAATAGGTAAAAAGCCAAGAAGGTGGAATACTTTTGTAAGCCATTCTACATACTGTACTGTTGGCTATTAGACCACTGGTAGTCAATGATCTGTGATGGCTTCTCATAATATGTATACTCTGTGAGGCAGTGAAGGTAGTTATATGCAAGGACCATTATGTATCTCATAGGATGCACATAGAGGTATATTGAACCCTCTGGAGTGCATTGCAGTATAACAGCTACACCCGGTATGGATTTGACAAAGCGATTTGATGAAGACAGATTTTTTTAAAAACTCGACATGGGTTTTTATTTTGGGGGATATTTGCAGGTTTTTTAGTGGGGTGAAGCTCTCCCTCCACTCTGGGTTTTGGGAGAAGCCCATGTCCACAATTCACATTTAAGCTTCGTGTTGAGCTTTGTGAGTTTTTGGAAAATAAAGACCTTTTATGCTGAATTCTCTTAGGTCACTGCCTCTCTATCGCACTGAATGAACAGCGCTTCATTTTATGGGAGTATTTTGTAGCATGATATCCCTTAGAAAATGTTGATTCTGAAAGGAAACTAAAGATTTCATGACAAATATGTTCGGGTGTACTCATTTATGCAAAGACTATATCAGGCTCTACCTCAAGATTGAAAAATATCAGGATGCTTAAAGGGTTTGTACCATGAGCAAAGTACATTAATGAAAATTATAAAAGTACAATAATGAAAAGATCTTGGAATAAATATAAGTTCTACAATTGGATGTGTTAAAAATAATGTTCTTGTGCTGAGATAATTTTATGAATGTGTTCCTGGTATGGACAGTACAATGGCAGTTTTCAACATGCAGATCTGCTCCAATTCTTATTTTTTTTTTAAAAATCATTTTTTATTGTTTTTTTTTTTTACATATACAATACAAAGCAATAGAATACGCTCACAAATCCCCAATCCCTCTCACTCTAATAAAAGTACAGTGAGACACAAAGTGCAAAATGAACAGTAAAATCACGGTTCCGTAAAGGAAGACATGGATTATTTGGTTAATAATGTTCAGCTTATCAGAGTATATCCTGTAACTAGTTTTTACAGCTGTTGATTTCATCTAGAGGATATTACAATTACATATACGACTACAAAACTTCTTGTATTTCAGATCTTGGAAGCTTAAAATAACCTAAGCGATATATTTCAAATTTTCACGATGCTAAACCAGATCTGTCAATCCAAGAGGCTCAAAGTTTTTTGAACTTAGTGATAGCATTTCTCTTTAAATAAATACTTCTCTCCAAATTCAGCAGCCAGTTAATCATATTTAAGAATTCTGGGACTATGGGAGTCTGATTAGTTAGTTATCCAGTGTTGAGCTATTAATAACCAAGCCATCTACTATATAATTGTCTAAGGGTCACTTCCGTCTGTCTCTCTGTCACGGAAATCCCAAGTCGCTGATTGGGCACAGTGCGGCCGGGAAATGGCAGCTCCCTACTCCCCTGCTGTCAGTGCCTGCTCTATACTCCCCTCCAGTCAGCGCTCACAGAGGGATAATAGCAGCGTTAACGGACCGTGTTATGCCGCGGTGTAACGCACTCTGTTAACGCTGCTATTAACCCTGTGTGACCAACGTTTTACTATTGATGCTGCCTAAGAGATCGGATAATGATATTTCCATAAGTACAGGGACTCCCGAAGTTTTATCTTTAAGTGTTGCTATCCACTTCATCACACTATTGTTATATAGAGGGCGATACACAGTGAGTTGAGAAAGTATTCACCCACCTTGGCTTTTTACCTATTTTGGTACAACCTGTATTTAAATATTTTTGTAATCCAGTTTGTGTGTGATGAATGATCACTAAATACTCTAAGTTTGTGAAGTGTGAAAAATATAAGCATAAATTACATTTATGGGATCAAATAATTTAAAATTGGCATGCGCATATGTATTTACCCCTTTTGCGATGAAACCCCTAAAATTTCTGGTGCAAGCAATTACCTTCATAAGTCACAAACTTAGTGAAAGGAAATCCACCTGTGTGCAATTTAAGTGTCACATGGTCTGTCAGTATATACACACACTTTTCCTGACAGACCAGAGGCTGCCACACCATTAACCCCTTTCTGACATCGGACGTAATATTCCGCCCATGTAACCTGGGCCTATTTGACCATGGACGGAATATTACATAATTTTTTTTTACGGCGACCAAAGTCACGGCGATCAAATTAAAATTCCGGCACCATCTGTTAGGGCTAGCGGAACGCACCAAATAATTAGAGAAAAGGAATAAGGTGCGTTCGCAGCCCGGGGTCCACCGTGCAAAGATAGACCCTGCTGCTAAGCAATGACGGACTATATGGCGGTACAATGAGGATACACACACGGGTTAGCTTCACCCTGTGTGAAAGAAGCGAATCTTGTTGCGTCACAGGGCCGCAGGTAACAGAAATAATAATTGAATAGCATGAGAGTGCATGCGGTGCCACACTGGCGGACGCCACTAACCACCCAGACCTGGGTTTGGAAAGCGCAGTGATAGCGCACAGCGCCGCACTGGCGGTCACATCAATAGACGCTGTTTGTGTACCAGTGTTGGTAACAAGTCCAGCACTAGATTACAATCATCCTCCTTACGAGAGCATTCAAACACAAGTGAGAGGATGAATAAAGAGCGACTTTCACTCACAACACACACACGTAAACAAGTGTATACTAGCGCATGGCCGTGCAGCCACGCAAACCTTTTATAGCTGCACCAAGTTCAGGACCTTCCCAGAGGACCAATTAGAATTGCTACAGTAACTGAGCAACTTCAGGACCTTCCTAGAGGCCCAATAGCAGCTACTGCAGTACCTGAGCATGTGACCCCAGACCTCCACTAAGAGGTCTTCCTTTGGGCATGCTCAGAAGGGGAAAAGCAGAGACGTCTGGTCACCGCTGATCAGTACAGGCTACAATGGCAGATCCTGGAAAGGCAGCAGTAACCCTTTGCACAGAATCAGATTGAGCAAGACGCTGGGACCGATGTCTCCGCTGAGCAGGCTCCACTGCGGCTGATGCAGAATGAGAGACCGCAGCAGACATGGTTCGAGATGCCCCCTGTGCAGCGGCGGGAACTCGACTCCTAACACCATCTTACCTCTGGGTAGATGGTGCAGTCATCCTAGGGGGTGTTGCCGCCCTCCCGCAACCATGGTTGCTGTGATTGGCTGTTCAAATCAGATTGCCTGAAACATTGAATGAACTTTTCTTATCCTTTTATTGGGGGACTGCAATAAGAGGATAAGAAAAGGATATGTGGTTTCACTGGGCCGTGGGTTAGTTAACATGAGTTATGGTCACAACAAACTTTCGAGAAGTTCCCAATGGCAACTGACTTAGAAATTCTGAAACAACAACGTTGCAGATAGTGTTGTGATCTTTGCTCATTCAGTTCCATCTAACGGAATGGATCTTTAGGATGGTCAAGGAAGGAAGTTTTTTCCCCCTCTCCTATAGTTTCCACTTTGAATTTTGCCAGATAAAACATGAGGTAGTATATTTGCCAAAATCGTAGCCGGGACTTCAGATCCTAAAACATCAAAGTTGCGTAATTTTTGCTCATTCGAGTTCAGCCAGCGGAGAGCATCTTTAGGATGGTCAAAGAAGGAAATCTCTCCTAACGCTGCCACTTTGTGTTTTGCTGGATAAAGCATGGAGTTTGCAGATTACGTAGCTGTCCTTTTATGCCAAAATATTCTGCTCTTCGTCTTAAAACTTCAATAAAATAGTCTGAGAAAAAGGATATTTTGGGGGGGAAAGTCACCTTTCTTGCATGCCATTTAAGAAAAGCATCTCTGTCCTGGTAATGGAGGAGTTTTATTAAGACAGGTCGTAGAGGGGCTGCTGGTGGCAGTGGCCTAGTAGGTACTCTGTGAGCTCTCTCCATAGCGTAGAGAGATTGTGCGCCAAAGAGTGAGAGCAGTTTTTCAAATGTGACTCAGTAGAATTATTTTCTTCAAATTTTTTCTGGGATTCCCACAACCCTTACATTACTTCTTCTGAGTCTATTCTCATCTCATCATTTCCCTAATGACTCTTACATCTAGTCCCAGCTGTATAAAAATACTAGCATGCAGTATTTTTTTTTCTACACCTAATAGATGCAAAAGCACTCTATTGTCTTTACTTAATTCAACTGAAACCCCCCAATATAATCAACTGCACAAATCCTAATGGTATGTGCACACAATGTCTCATTCAGGAGAGCAAACCTACCAAATTTTTCCAAAATTAAATTTTTTTTTTAGCATTTCTATCATTTCCTGAGTGCTTTTTGACCACCAGTTATTTTTTTTATTGAGTGTTTTTCCATTGTTTTGTAGCATGTTGTTACTGCCATGTTCTGAATGTTTTTTTTAACGCCATTCAACAATGAAAAAATCTCTAGCAGATATTCAAGCATAGACACTGGAAAATTGACCAAAAAGTCAACTGGCCATATCCCAGGTATCTTTTGAGCCTTAAGGTACCTTCACACATAACGATATTGTTAACGATATCGTTGCTTTTTGTGACGTAGCAACGATATCGTTAATGAAATCGTTATGTGTGACAGCGACCAACGATCAGGCCCCTGCTGGGAGATCGTTGGTCGCTGAATAAAGTCCAGAACTTTATTTCGTCGCTGGACTCCTGCTGACATCGCTGGATCGGCGTGTGTGACACCGATCCAGCGATGTCTTCACTGGTAACCAGGGTAAACATCGGGTAACTAAGCGCAGGGCCGCGCTTAGTAACCCGATGTTTACCCTGGTTACCATCCTAAAAGTAAAAATAAACAAACACTACATACTTACCTACCGCTGTCTGTCCCCAGCGCTGTGCTCTGCACTCCTCCTGTACTGGCTGTGAGCGTCGGTCAGCCGGAAAGCAGAGCGGTGACGTCACCGCTCTGCTTTCCGCCCGCTGTGCTCACAGCCAGTACAGGAGGAGTGCAGAGCACAGCGCTGGAGCACAGACGGCTGTAGGTAGGTATGTAGTGTTTTTTTTTTTTTTACTTTTAGGATGGCAACCAGGGTAAACATCGGGTTACTAAGCGCGGCCCTGCGCTTAGTTACCTGATGTTTACCCTGGTTACCGGCATCGTTGGTCGCTGGAGAGCGGTCTGTGTGACAGCTCTCCAGCGACCAAACAGCGACGCTGCAGCGATCCGGATCGTTGTCGGTATCACTGCAGCGTCGCTTAATGTGAAGGGGCCTTTACAATTGACTTGTAAAGAATAAAGCAAGTTTAAAGCAGAAAATGGTTGAAAATGGACCACTCATTTCTTTTAATTACTCAGCGTGTTTGGAAACCTGAAGCAGTTTAAAGATGCTCAAAAAGACTGGACATATGAGCATCAAGTTGTTTTTCCATGGAAATGCTTATGTTCATTATTTTGAGTGGTTTCTGGACCCTTTTTCAGGCAGGTTTCAGAGCTAACCTGCCAGAAAAAGAAGTTGTGCCAGCACACTTTAGATCACTATTCTTTATGTAGATAATATATGAAATATTAAACTGAAAACCACAAAGTGTGAACAACTATAAGTCTGTGTTCGAATGGATTACACAACAGAAGGCATCTGATCTAGAACCCTCCTGTGACCCCAGTTACCCTCACTAGAACATTCTCCATCATGTCCAGTGTTACATGAAGTCACTACAATAGCTTTAATTATTTTGTCTGAGACCTCTGACTCATTGCGAGTACAGCATGATTTCCTGTCTTTTTGATGGGAATTTAATGTAATCATCCTGGCGTATCCAATTTCCTAGAAATAAAAGCACACTATGCAAAACATTCAGATTATCTTGCCTTGTAGAGGTAATTCAGACAAGTCCTTTGCTTTTCTGCATTCTCTTTTATTAAGAACTTGAAAGGTTTCAAACCCAGGGTAAATTAAAATGCACTTTGAAAGTGAAGTACGTTTTCAAAATATGGACTTGACCGAGTGCCTAAGGACAGAATAATCAACATTGTTTTTCATTTGCCCTCTTCCCCATAAATTATTTGTCAATGCTTTCTTTCACATCAAGGTTCAAAGGAATAAAGGCATCAAAATGTCTGCACCAAGACACGCCTGAGACCTTAACAAAGGCTTTATAATCACAGCATAAATATCCATTGGAAAGGGTGTGTAATATTTTATCTCTATCACACTATTGACGTATATTCAAAAGTCAAAGGCTCCTAAAAATGCCAGGTATGGGCTGGTTTTCACAGGAGAACGGTCATGACAGACACGTCTTCAGCAGACCCCTGTCACGAGAACTCATTGTGTCACAGGGGCTCCAACAGGCAGTAAGAACAGCGCGCCCCCTAGGGACGCACACTGGAAACGTTGTCGCCACAGATTGACAGCGGCATGTAAAGGATAACACTAATTTATATTTTGAATCAAACACAAAAAAAATGTATGGTAATGCCCAAAATCAGTGCATAGTTTATTATGTAACTATTATATCATAAACATTTCTTATGCTAAATTATTGTGTTTGTGTGGTTTTTTCTTAATTTTTTCCAGATATTTTAATATGCATGTTTTAATCCCATAAATGCATTTTGATTAAGGCTAGACCAGATTGTTTGTGAAGACCACCTCACTACCTTACTTTATTATTAGTTGCTGCAAAAGATTAAAAAAACAAAAAACAAAACACACACACACACACACACCACCTCCTAGCTCCATAAAGGCAATATAGGGTGGATATATAGACAAATTAGTGGGGGATGTGCTAACCTTCTGGGGTAATGACCGGCACAACCCTGGTATAGGTGAGCAGAATTGAGGTTTGTCACTGCTGCTACTTGCAGGACAGAGAGATGCTGATAATGAAACTTCAACCTATCTCCATATTATTTTAGTAAGTAGATGGATGTTCCTTTAAAGGTTTCATCATTCTGTCGCACTACCAATCCCAATGGATTTCAGCTATTTTTGGACCAAGATAAATTTGTTCTTAAAATGACTCTCTTGACATTTCAAAATCACTTCCCTTGACATACTTACATGTACAATTAGTAACCGTTTTCGATAACACTTCAATATCAAACCAACACCTACTGCTGTTGATTTTCAACCCATATCCCGGTTTATTTTCCAAAACATCACAAAGGACCCTTAGTTCAGACCATTTTTTTATATTGGTCAGTGAAAAATTTAGATACTTAAAGGGAATCTTTCACCCCTGGACGATTTGTATCTATTACTATGGGCATATACAGTCATGGCCAAAAGTATTGACACCCCTGCAATTCTGTCAGATAATACTCATTTTCTTCCTGAAAATGATTGCAAACACAAATTATTTGGTATTATTATCTTCAATTAATTTGTCTTAAATGAAAAAACACAAAAAGAATTGTCCTAAAGCAAAATTGGATATAATTCCACACCAAACATAAAAAAGGGGGTGGACAAAAGTATTGGCACTGTTCGAAAAATCATGTGAGGCTTCTCTAATTTGTGTAATTAACAGCACCTGTAACTTACCTGTGGCACCTAACAGGTGTTGGCAATAACTAAATCACACTTGCAGCCAGTTGACATGGATTAAAGTTGACTCAACCTCTATCCTATGTCCTTGTGTGTACCACATTAAGCATGGAGATAAGAAAGAAGACCAAAGAACTGTCTTAGGACTTGAGAAACCAAATTGTGAGGAAGCAAGAGCAATCTCAAGGCTACAAGTCCATCTCCAAAGACCTGAATGTTCCTGTGTCTACCGTGCGCAGTGTCATCAAGAAGTTTAAAGCCCATGGCACTGTGGCTAACCTCCCTAGATGTGGACGGAAAAGAAAAATTGACAAGAGATTTCAACGCAAGATTGTGCGGATGTTGGATAAAGAACCTCGACTAACATCCAAACAAGTTCAAGCTGCCCTGCAGTCCGAGGGTACAACAGTGTCAACCCGTACTATCCGTCGGCATCTGAATGAAAAGGGGCTGGATGGTAGGAGACCCAGGAAGACCCCACTTCTTACCCCGAGACATAAAAAAGCCAGGCTGGAGTTTGCCTAAACTTACCTGAAAAATCCTAAAACGTTTTGGAAGAATGTTCTCTGGTCAGATGAGGCAAACGTAGAGCTTTTTGGGCAAAGACATCAACATAGAGTTTACAGGAGAAAAAAAAAGAGGCATTCAAAGAAAAGAACACGGTCCCTACAGCCAAACATGGCCGAAGTTCCCTGATGTTTTGGGGTTGCTTTGCTGCCTCTGGCACTGGACTGCTTGACCGTGTGCATGGCTTTATGAAGTCTGAAGACTGCCAACAAATTTTGCAGCATAATGTAGGGCCCAGTGTGAGAAAGCTGGGTCTCCCTCAGAGGTCATGGGTCTTCCAGCAGGACAATGACCCAAAACACACTTCAAAAAGCACTAGAAAATGGTTTGAGAGAAAGCACTGGAGACTTCTAAGGTGGCCAGCAATGAGTCCAGACCTGAATCCCATAGAACACCTGTGGAGAGATCTAAAAATGGCAGTTTGGAGAAGGCACCCTTCAAATATCAGGGACCTGGAGCAGTTTGCCAAAGAAGAATGGTCTAAAATTCCAGCAGAGCATTCTAAGAAACTCATTGATGGTTACCGGAAGCAGTTGGTTGCAGTTATTTTGGCTAAAGGTTGTGCAACCAAGAATTAGGCTGAGGGTGCCAATACTTTTGTCTGGCCCATTTTTGGAGTTTTGTGTGAAATGATCAATGTTTTGCTTTTTGCTTCATTCTCTTTTGTGTTTTTTCATTTAAGACAAATTAAATGAAGATAATAATACCAATAATTTGTGTTTGCAATCATTTTCAGGAAAAAATGAGTATTATCTGACAGAATTGCAGGCGTGTCAATACTTTTGGCCATGACTGTAGGTAATTGAATGGTTAAATCAGTCTTACCTGTATGCCTCATAGCTGTGATGTACACATTGAGAAATCAATTTATAATCTTTTATATTAATGATTTCTTCTAGGCACCAGGCGTACAGTGCCTGGAAGAAATCACTGCCTCCTCACTTCATTATACTATCACCGCTACGTCATCATCTCGCGAGACCGCAATGCACTCTTGAGACCGGAGCGCGCGAGGAGCGTCGGTAAACGCTTCCTGGATCCAGGGGCAAACGGAAGGTGAGTATATAACTATTTTTTATTTTAATTCTTTTTTTTAAACAGGGATATGATGCCCACATTGCTATATACTACGCGGGTTGGGCAATATACTACGCGCGCTGGGCAATATACTACGCGCGCTGGGCAATATACTACACGGGCTGGGAAATATACTACGTGGGCTGTGCAATTTACTACACGGGCTGGGCAATATACTACACGGGCTAGGAAATATACTACGCGGGCTGTGCAATATACTACGCGGGCTGTGCAATATACTACGTGACTGGGCAATATACTACGTGACTGGGCAATATACTACGTGACTGGGCAATATACTACGTGACTGGGCAATATACTACGTGACTGGGCAATATACTACATGACTGGGCAATATACTACGTGACTGGGCAATATACTACATGACTGGGCAATATACTACATGACTGGGCAATATACTACGTGACTGGGCAATATACTACGTGACTGGGCAATATACTACGTGGCTGGGCAATATACTACGTGGCTGGGCAATATAGTACGTGACTGGGCAATATAGTATGTGACTGGCCAATATACTATGTGGCTGGGCAATATAGTTTGTGACTGGGCAATACACTACGTGGTTGGGCAATATACTACGTGGCTGGGCAATATACTACGTGGACTGTGCAATATACTACGTGGACATGCATATTCTAGAATACCCGATGAGTTAGAATTGGGCCACCATCTAGTGTTATATAACATTCAAATAAGCAACATTTTCATATATTACAATACATTAATCTTTGTACATCAATCGTCTTCGAACTCGTATCAATAAACTCCTGTTGATTAAATATATTTCCTCTATTTTAAGTGCTTTGGCATTAATTTTAAATTCTCTCAGCATATTAGTTCTGCTGTATCAATAAGTTATATTTAGAAGCTCTCCCTTTAATATTTAATTCCAGTTTATTACATTTTATCAACTGAAATTAATATGCAATACCTCACAACCCACTACAGACATGAGAAAAAAAACCTGCCTTACTGGAATAGATTTATGAATATTAATGTGATCAGAAGAGTTACATAAATCTATTCCATAAATGTCTTAGAGTATTACTTTGTAAGACATCATGTACAAATGGCATTTAGTTTTTATGCAATGTAGTTTTACAAAAAGAAACAATTTATTTTTTGTAAATTCGAACTATTCAAATGTGACTAAAAATATTGAGTCTGAGTAATCAAATCAACAAATACCTAAATATCTGTAATAGGTGCCCCATTCTCTTAGCATTTGATATGCAGCTGGGTTGGTTTCTATGAGCTGTATAGATCGCAGTCTCGTTGTAGCCTATGTGACGTACAGACTGCATTCTCGTTGTATCCTATATTATGTACACAGCAAAATAAAGCTTATTGTAGTGGTGCTGTGTTTATATAGTATATTATGTACAGTTGTGTATATATAGTATATAGTGTACAGATGTTTATATAGTATGGTGCGGTCTGTGTATATAGTATATAGTGGGGATCCACACTATATACACTGCCATAGCGCTACACTATGTAATGTACAGTTAAGGCCGAAAGTGTTGGCACCCATGAAATTGTTCCAGAAAGTGAAGTGTTTCTCACAGAAAATTATTGCAATTACATGTTTCACACATGTTTATTTCCTTTGTGTGTATTGGAACAACATAAAAAAAGAGAAAAAAGGCAAATTGGACAATTTCACACAAAACCCCAAAATGCTCAGGACAAATTGACACCTAACCAAAATTGTGAGTAAACAACTGTTTCAGACATGTAATGCTCATTCAAACTCACTGGTCCCAAGTAACAGGTGAGGGCAATATAAAAATCACACCTAAATGAGATAAAAAGGGGAGAAGTTGACTTTGCATTGTGTGTCTGTGTGTGCCACACTAAGCATGAAAAACAGAAAGAAGAGATCAATTGTGAGGACTTGAGAACCAAAATTGTTTAAAAATATCAATAGTCTCAATGTTACAAGTCCACGTCCAGAGATCTTGATGTTACTTTGTCCACTGTGTACAACATAATCAAGAAGTTTACAACTCATGGCACTGTAGCTAACCTCCCTGGATGTGGATGGCAGAGAAAAATTGATGAAAGGTTGCAATGCAAGAAGTCCGGAAGGAGGATAAGCAGCCCTGTTATGTAGGCAATCCAGTGACACAGTGTGCCAGCAATCAGAGCACATACAGTGATTTGACAATAACCCAAAAACAATAGAACGAGCTCTGAGACGTGGAATCTCTGTAGACCGCAATACCTGAACCTATCTTAAACACAACTAAAGGCAGCTGTGGATTGCGCCTGTCACTACCTATGCAACTCGGCACAGCCTGAGGAGCTGACTAGCCTGAAGATAGAAAAACAAGCCTGACTTGCCTCAGAGAAATACCCCAAAGGAAAAGGCAGCCCCCCACATATAATGACTGTTAGCAAGATGAAAAGACAAAACGTAGGGATGAAATAGATTCAGCAAAGTGAGGCCCGATATTCTAGATAGAGCGAGGATAGCAAAGAGAACTTTGCAGTCTACAAAAAACCCTAAAGCAAAAAACCACGCAAAGGGGGCAAAAAGACCCACCATGCCGAACTAACGGCACGGCGGTGCACCCTTTGCGTCTCAGAGCTTCCAGCAAAAACGAATAGACAAGCTGGACAGAAAAAGTAGCAACAAAAGCAAAGAAGCACTTATCTAAGCAGAGCAGCAGGCCACAGGAAAGATCCAGAAGCTCAGGTCCAACACTGGAACATTGACAAGGAGCAAGGAAGACAGAATCAGGTGGAGTTAAATAACAAAGCAGCCAACGAGCTCACCAGAACACCTGAGGGAGGAAGCTCAGAAGCTGCAGTACCACTTGTGACCACAGGAGTGAATTCAGCCAGAGAATTCACAACACAGCCCCAATCAAGTTCCAAATAAATTCAAGCAGTCCTGCAGGCTCAGGATACTTCTGTGTCAGCAAGAACTATCTGTCTACATTTGAATGAAATTAAATACTATTGCGTGAGACCCATGAGGACCCCACTGCTGACACAGAGATATAAAAATTTGGACAGCAGTTTGCCAAAATGTATATGAGTAAGCCAAAATCCTTCTGAAAAAGCGTCTTGTGGACAGATGAGACCAAGACAGAGCTTTTTGATAAAACACATCATTCAATTCTTTTTCGAAAATGGAATGAAGCCTACAAAGAAAAGAACACAATTCCTACAGTCAAATATGTTGGAAGTTCAAAGATGTTTTGGGATTGTTTTGCTGCCTCTGGCATTGGGTGCCTTGACATTGTACAAGGGAATAATTAAATCTGAAGATTACCAAAGGATTTTGGGTCACAATGTAGTGCCCAGTGTCAGAAAGCTGAGTTTGCATCCTAGGTCATAGGTATTCCAGCAGGACAATGACCCCAAACATAATTCAAGAAACACCCAGAAAAGAATGGAAAAAAGCACTGGAGAGTTTTAAAGTGGCCAGCAATTAGTCAGAATCTAAAAGATCTCATTGAAAACTTGTGGAGGGATCTTAAAATTGCTGTCGGGAGAACATACACTTCAAATATGAGAGACCTGGAGCAGTTTGCAAAAGAGAGTGATCCAAATTTCCAGCTGAGAGGTTTAAGATGTTTGTTGATGGTTATAGAAAGCAATTGATTGCAGTTATTTATTCCAAATGTTGTGCCACCAAATATTAAGTTGAGAGTGCCAACAATTTTGACAGGCCCATTTTGGGGGGGTTATGTCCAATTTACCGTTTTTTTCAGTTTATTTTGAGATATTTGATAACACACAAAAGGAAAAAAACATGTAAATAACAAAACATGCTTACTGACAATCATTTTCTGGGAGAAATAATTCATTATCTGGAACAATTTTAAGGGTGCCAACATCCTTGAAGAGTAAAGAGTGTATGATTAAAATACTTCTTCAAATCTATATAAAAAACACAAAATAAGGGGAAAACACACAAAAGAAAGCAACCACACAATAGTCAGAGAACAATATTATTGAGTTGTTTGGTGTAAATACCTGCAGAAAAATAGCAGTAGAAACAACTCAGAATTTACCTTACATGTGAACATGTACATGGCCTTAGTCTTACATTTTTATTAGATTTTCTTATGGGTCTAAGGCCGGAGTCACACTACAGTGAGATACGGCCGAGTGTCGCAGGTTAAAACTAAGCTCTGGCACCGGCACTCCGGAGCGGAGCGTGCAGCTCCATGTATTGCTATGCGGCCGCACGCTCCGCTCTGGAGTGCCAGTGCCAGAGCTTGGTTTTAACCTGCGAGACTCGGCCGTATCTCGCTGTGTGTGATCCCAGCCTTATAGAGAGAAAAAAAAATCAATCACAACATGTTTTTTGACTTTTACCAATACCCATAAATAATTTGATCACTCATAGCTTTAGCTGCTGCCTGCAATCATGTAGGTTGTGAATTCGATTCCTTGGTAAACCGGATCACAAAAAAAAAAAAAAATGAGAAATTGACATTTTTGTAACTACACTGCTTGCCAACTTTTTCTTTTTTTTTTTTTAGTAGTTTTAACCCCTTTCCGACATTGGGCGTAATAATACGCAGATGTCGGACACCCTCCCTTTGATGTGGGCTCCGGCGCTGAGCCAACATCTTTTCCAGCACATGTCAGATGCTTTGAACAAAGTTTGGAATTTTTTTCACCACTTAGATAAAAAAAGAACCTATACATGTTTGGTGTTTATGAACTCGTACTGACCTGGAGAATCATAATGGCAGCTCAGTTTTAGCATTTAGTGAAAATAGTAAAAAAGCAAAACAAAAAGCAATTGTGGGATTGCACTTTTTTTGCAATTTCACCGCACTTGGAAATTTTTTCCGTTTTCCAGTATGCGATGTTAAAACCAATGGTATCGTTCGAAACTACAACTCGTCCCACAAAACACAGACCCTCATTTGGCCATATTGACTGAAAAATAAAAAAGTTATAGCTCTGGGAAGAAGGGGAGCAAAAAACAAACGCAAAAACGAAAATACCTCTAGCCATGAAGGGGTTAAAAGAACAAAACAATCTAACTTTTCTTCACCTAAAGAATACAGGGACATAGAAATACACTGCCATTTACAGACGTATCTCTATGTACCAGTATAACTTGCCTGTGAGCTCAGAGGCTGCAATGCAGCTTCAGGTAGAGAACATCCTCCCATACACCCTCCCCTGTTAGTACTGGCTGTGGCTCATAGCTTTAGCTACTGCCTGCAAGGATAGAAGTTGTGGGTTCAAATACTGCGGAGACTGGATCCGCAGTTGGGAGCTATGTACTAGCGTAGATATAGAAAGCCTTTATAGTGGTCGGGGCCATAATGTTTTGAAAAATTGCATCAATAAATATAATTGTTCTCCCCTTGGTATCTGTTGAATTATGAGTTTACACTGTAATGTCTTTGTTGTCTGTACAAGTACCCTCGCGTTAAAATGTAATGTGGAACATGTTGGCGATACAGAAATAAAAATACCACTGCCACTTTGTTTATTGCATTTCTCAGCTTCAGTCTATTCCTATTCATGTTAATCATAATGATTATTCTCAGGATTGCTCCCACATTTATCCAAGAAAGCTCTGTACTTACTAGTCTAGAACAAGGTTTTATTAAAACACATAGTAGATAAAGAAAATGCTACATCAAGTAAAACAAGTCAATCAATAAAAAGTCTAGATTTATAAAACTACGGAAACTGTTAAAGTTCTTATTGATTGACTGTTGCCAGTGAATTGTCATTGTGATAGAATTTCTCAGTGTTAGGCCGGCTTCACACTTGCGAGTTTTACGGACGTAAGAGCGCAGAAACTACGTCCGTAAAACTCGCAAAACATACGGCACAATTATTCTCTATGCCCCTGCTCCTATCTGCCGTATTTTACTGATCAGTATTATACGGCTTTCTACGGCCGTAGAAAATCGCAGCATGCTGCGTTTGTCACCGTATTGCGCAAATAAAACGTCAATGAAAGTCTATGGAAGCCCCAAAAATACGGATCACACACGGACCAGCAGTGTGACTTGCGAGAAATAAGCAGCGGTGTTAGCGAGAAAAGCCGGTAATTCATTGCGGTGTACAGTAAAATCACACTGACAGCTTCCAGTAGAATAGGTAGAATAAATGTGTACACATAGAATAGGTATATATATATATATATATATATATATATATATATATATATATATCAGTGAGACACATATATATATTAATATTTCTTCCAGCGCTAGACAGCTTTAAAGCCGGTAATTCAATTACCGGCTTTTGCTTTCTCCTTCCTAAACCCGACATGATATGAGACCTGGTTTACATACAGTAAACCATCTCATATCACCATTTTTTTGCATATTCCACACTACTAATGTTAGTAGTGTGTCTATGCAAAATTTGGCCGTTCTAGCTAGTAAATTAAGGGGTTAAATGGCAGAAAAAATTGGCGTGGGCTCCCGCACAATTTTCTCCGCCAGAGTAGTAAAGCCAGTGACTGAGGGCAGATATTAATAGCCACAACCAGCAGAGGGCGCCCTCTTATGATCTCGAGCCAGGGAGCTTTCTAGGAAAGTTCCCACTATCTAGGAACAGCCAGCAGAGGGCGCCTCACCGCAAATGCAGGTAAATATAGGTCATTGACCTACTTTACCTACATTCTCCGGGGTTTTGCAGACATGAGCAACATTGCATTAGCAAAGCTCGTGGCTGCAAAATATTTTAACCCCTTCAGATGGATTTACATCGTTGGACTTTACAGATCTGCGGAAGGTAAGGATATTGTTGGTTTATTATGTTTTTTTTGTTACAGAACGAGGGTCTTCAGGGATTGGATTGGGCGTTCAATAAAATATTAAAACAACCTTTGTTTTTATTTCATTAAAATAATTTTTAATAATGTGTTTGTGTATTTTTTTAACCCTTTCTTAGTATTGGATTAATAATGGATAGGTGTCATAATTGACGCCTCTCCATTATTAATCTGGCTTAATGTCACCTTACAATAGCAAGGTGGCATTAACCCTTTATTACCCCATATCCCACCGCTACACGGGAATGGGAAGAGAGTGGCCAAGTGCCAGAATAGGCGCATCTTCCAGATGTGCCTTTTCTGGGGTGGCTGGGGGCAGGTGTTTTTAACCAGGGGGGGGGGGGGGCAATAACCGTGGACCCTCTTCAGGCTATTAATATCTGCCCTCAGTCACTGGCTTTACTACTCTGGCGGAGAAAATTGTGCGGGAGCCCACGCCAATTTTTCCGCCATTTAACCCCTTAATTTACTAGCTAGAACGGCCAAATTTTGCATAGACACACTACTAACATTAGTAGTGTGGAATATGCAAAAAAAATGGTGATATGAGATTGTTTATTGTATGTAAACCATGTCTCATATCATGTCGGGTTTAGGAAGGAGATAGCAAAAGCCGGTAATTGAATTTCCGGCTTTCTGCTGTATCGCGCAGGATGAAATATTAATATATATACATATATGTGTCTACTGAGATATATATATATATATATACAGTATATATGTTTGTTTGTTTTTTTAACACATGGATCCCTTGTATATCCGTATGTCGGTTTTGCAAGCCTGCGATAAAAACACGCAGTACGGAAGACATACGGATTACATACGGAGGATGCCATGCGCAAAAAACGCTCAAACACCCTGCCTACGGAGGAGCTATGGACCACTATTTTCGGGACTTTTCAGCGTATTACGGCCGTAATATACGGACCGTATTTTCATACGCTGAGTGTGAAGCCGGCCTTACTGACTTAGGGAGCAATATTATCTAAATACAACTCACTCAATATTCTACCATATCACCTTCACTTGTCACAATTGGGGCTTCCTATGAAAGCCAACAATTCACACAAAAGGTTTTCAGAGGCCCCGGAGTTCAGCTGCAGCATTAATAATTTATCTTCATCTTCAGAAAAGAAGAGAAGCAGAGGTAATCTGACTAGGGCATAGATAAAAAGGTAAAGACTCGGGGGAGATAAGGAAAGATACAGGATTTCATATGAATTTCGTGTCAGGGGAAAAACCCAATCTTCAAACACTATGGAAATTCAAATGGAAATGCTGCTAATCATGTAGTCCTTTCCTTGTTATCTGAAAAGGTTGTTGTTAATGTTTACATTGTGTGCACAATTATTCGGCAATTTGTATTGTTGATGATTAATTTTATTAGTGAACTACAGAAACTGTCACTCAATCCAAAAGATTAATAAACCTGAATATTTAAGAAAGTAAAATTGAAGTTTTGACTGTTGTAGGAGAATATCTATGTGAGCAGAATTATTGAACCATTAGTGCGCAAAAAACAAACGTGCAATTGTTTATTTTCATCTATTAAAGTGAGAATAATAACCAATTAAAAATGTGCAAAAATAAATAACAAAAAAAAATGCCAGTGACCAATATAGTCACCCTTCTTTGTAACAAGCTTGTAAGCTTGCGAGCAGGGCCCTGGACTCCTTTTGGTATCTGTTGATTTCTGTGTTATTGTGTAATGTCTATATTGTCTGTACTATTCCCCTGTAAAATGTAAAGGGCTGCGGAATATGTTGGCGCTATAGAAATAAAAAAATATTATTATTATTATGATATCAGCAATATTCCATCCATGCAGTCTGTCAGTTTCTTAATCTGTTGATGATCAACTTTTTGGGCAGCACCAATCACAGCCTCCCAGACACTGCTCACAGAGGTGACTGTTTTCCTTCATTGTAAATCTCCCATTTAAGAAGGGTCCACATTATTTAATCTTTAATGCCCTTACTTGCTATCCAAGCGGTGCAGTACTTCGAAGATGCGATGCAGCATTGTCCTACATAAAAATCAAGAAAGATGCACTTTTTTTTACTGCAATCTTTCAATCTCAATCTCCTTTGAATAGATTACAGAGTTTGGGATGGGGCCCATTGCCAACCCGTGATCATATTGTGGGGACGAACAATAATGTGGGAGTAGAGGTCCCACTGGGAATGCACCACGTATATGCATCGGTCAGAGAATGACAATACCATTTAAGGCTACATTCACACAGTATTATTTTGGCCAGTAATTTATATCAGTATTTGTAAGCCAGGAGAGGAACAATCAAAGAAAAAATGTAAAAGAAACACATGCACCACTTTTGCATTTTTGACCCACTCCTGGCTTACAAATACTTATGAAAAATAATGACTGAAATACTGGTCTTTGAACTTCATAATGACTGAAATACTGGTCTTTGAACGTAGCCTAAGTGGTTACACAGCAGCAGTCGCAGCTGTTATAGGCTGCTATATCATTTGCCTTGTAATGCGTTGGCTCATCTCCTGAGCCTGCTCAATGCTGCCGCACAGAGATGTAACCAAGATCTTCATCACATGTCAAGAATGGGCTAATGGAAAATATTTTAGATATATATTTATGCATCTATTTATTGTTACTACAGTTTTGTACACCTCGGTGAACCACAGGTGGCTATGCTCTCCTTTACAATGACAAAGAAAAGGTATGCAGATGCTAATACTAGTCAATGGGATGCTCCTTTGGAATACACCAGAAACATATCTTAATATATACTTACCTTGTAATGTCTTCACATCCTGTTCCGTCCATATCCCAGAATTCCAAGTGGCGGAAGTTCACCGACCGCCATATTGGGACACCAAAGTGATGGGTGTCTCAATATAGAAATTGCTAGTGGTACCAGCCTCTTGCGTGGTACCACCAGCAGAACACCGTCGCACCACACACACACATACACACACACACACTGTATACGCCGTAAACACCACACACAAGGCATATGCAGTACGCACCACACACACGAGAGACAGAGCACAGGGGGGAGACAGCTCAAACGGGACAGCACATGAGGGGAGAACACAGCACAGGAAGGGGAAAGACAGCAGACAAGGGGGATAGCACATGGGGTAGACAAGTCAAAGAAGAGAGCACAGACCGGAGATGTCAGTACATGGGAAATGAGTGGATAGGCGGGTGACCACATCGGGGGGAGAGATTCTCAACGCTGCAAAGCCTGCCCCCATCGTGACATTACCACCCTCCCGATGCATGTTGGAGCTAATTGACAGAGAAATGTAAACCTAATCAACATGTGGATTTTATTTTAAATGAATTGGATCTATATTACGGATTTTAACACATTCGCAAGTTTTTTCTTACCTTTCTTTCAAGAGTCCTAAAAAATGTTTTATTTGCATTGTTATAGCTGTATGAGGGCTTGTTATCTGCAGGACGAGTCGTAGTTTTGAATAATACCATTCAAATTACCAAATAATGTACTGAAAAACGTTTATAAGTGCAGTGAAGAGGTGAAAAAATGCAATGACACAAATGTATTTATGTTTTTTTGCAATTTTCATTGTGTATTAAAGATAACCACATGATTCTTCATGTCAGTACAATTACAGCAATACAAAACCTATACAGCTTTATTGATTAGTAATGTTTCTGTCTCCATTTTCTGGGCCTCAAAACGTTTTTAATTTTTCCTTGATGGGAGTTGTGAGAGGGCTTATTTTTGTGTGGCAACTATTTTTATTGATATTAACAGAGGTGCTGCCACCAAATAACTTCAGTTCTGGTGTTTAGATTTATTTTTTAACGTTAGTATGTGGGTTCATTTAGTATTTTGATAGATGACAGCTTTACAAAAGTGGCAATAGGAAATATGCTTTGTTTTTATATTTTAACAGGGAAGAATAGGGGTGATTCAAATGTCTATATTCTAATTGTTTCTTAGATACTATTAAACATATTTTCATTACTTTATTTTTTTAGTCCACTTAGGGGATTTGAACCTGAGAACACGCATTCTTGTTCATAACCATGTTATTGTAGTATATAGAGAAAATGACGTCCTCTGATGACTGGGCTTCACATGAGGACTAAGATGGAGGCAACTAGAGCATTCAACATGCCCCAGGATAGGAAGTGGAAAGTGATGGGGTACAGCTTCTCCCATAGTAATTTGGTTAATGCTAGCTTTATTGTGAAATGGGGCCTCTGCTCTCCACACACTTCAATGAGGTTTGGATGCACATAAACCTGTTTCGAATGGTCCTTCTATGGGACATTTTTAGTAGTTAAATACTGTTAATATCTCACAAGACAATATCAACTTCAAAAACTAAAAATCAAGAATAATAAGCAGTTTGTCTAAATTAACAATCTTTGTAATAATAATCTTTATTTTTATATAGCGCTAACATATTCCGCAGCGCTTTACAGGTTGCACACATTATCGTCACTGTCCCCGTTGAGGCTCACAATCTAAATTCCCTATCAGTATGTCTTTGGAATGTGTGAGTAAACCGGAGTACCCGGAGGAAACCCACGCAAACACGGAGAGAACATACAAACTCTTTGCAGATGTTGTCCTTGATTGGGCTTGAACCCAGGACTCCAGCGCTGCAAGGCTGCTGTGCTAACCACTGCGCCACCGTGCTGCCATAAATTTGTGGGTTGGGTCTAAAGGTGCAAACTGAGGTGGGTGACACAAATAGTTATCAAATATGTAAATGGTCAAAAAGTTTTATTTTGATTTCCCCATACACAAAATATGGTTTCCAATAGCTTTCTGGCTTGTCAGCGTGATTTTTGGTAAACTGCAGACAGACAGCAATGTTCTTTGTAGAGAACAGTGGCTTTCTCCTTGAAATCCTGCCATGCACACAATTGTAATTCAGTGGCCCTCTTGAAAATGTAGTCATGAACATTACCATTAAACAACTAAATAACTCTCACATTAGCTAGTGGTTAGGTTGGGTTAAGGTACCGTCACACTAAACGACGCTGCAGCGATCCAGACAACGATCCGGATCGCTGCAGCGTCGCTGTTTGGTCGCTGGAGAGCTGTCACACAGACAGCTCTCCAGCGACCATCGATGCCGGTAACCAGGGTAAACATCCGGTTACTAAGCGCAGGGCCACGCTTAGTAACCCGATGGTTACCATCCTAAAAGTAAAAAAGCAAACGCTTCATACTTACCTTCCGCTGTCTGTCCCCGGCGCTGTGCTTCTCTGTACTGGCTGTGAGCACAGCGGCCGGAAAGCAGAGCGGTGACGTCACCGCTCTGCTTTCCGGCCGCTGTGCTCACAGTGAGTGCAGGAAAGCACAGCGCCGGAGGACAGACAGCGGAAGGTAAGTATGAAGCGTTTGTTTTTTTTACTTTTAGGATTGTAACCAGGGTAAACATCGGGTTACTAAGCGCGGCCCTGCGCTTAGTAACCCGATGTTTACCCTGGTTACCAGCGAAGACATCGCTGAATCGGTGTCACACACGCCGATTCAGCGATGTCAGCGGGAGTCCAGCGACCAAATAAAGTTCTGGCCTTCTAGCCCCGACCAACGACATCACAGCAGGATTCTGATCGCTGCTGCGTGTCAAACTGAACGATATCGCTAGCCAGGACGCTGCAACGTCACGGATCGCTAGCGATATCGTTTAGTGTGAAGGTACCTTTACTTTATGACTTTGCAGACAACTATTGGCTTTGCTCTTCAAGTGTTCTTTGTTGGTTGACCACTAATGGGGTAGATAATCTTGGTCTCCAACTTCCTCCATTTGTGCACAATCTCTCCAAACATTTTTAATACCTTTTCCAGCCTAATGAAAATCAGCAACTCTTCTGAGGTCCTCAGAAATATATTTAATTTGTGCCATGACACCCTTTCACAAATGTGTTCTGAAGATCAGACCTTCAAACAAAGTACTATTCCTAAAGGTTCACTAGTTTTGCAGCTCACGAAAATGTGATATTAGATCATTTTCCTCATTTAAAAATTACAATCTAACATTTTGTACTCATTCATTTAATTTTGTTCTCTACCTTTAGGACTAGAGTGCAAATCAAAAGTAGTTTTAGGTCAAATTAATGCAGAAATATGGAAAATTCTGAAGGGTTCACAAACTTTCTAGCACAGCTGTAATGCTATACTGCATCTGAGACTAGACAGATAGTCTGATACTACTGCACTTAAGTAATACACAACTTGAGGTTACTGCTTGCATACATTGTAATGTGCATAATTACAAGCATTTTACCAAGGGAATTTGACAGCTGATGCATGCTGCCTGAACCATGAGCAGCAGGTATCAGGCACTGGTTCTCTAATCTCAGGCAGGCATACTTTACTCTGAAATTATGCAACATTTTAGAGAAAAGCATACATTTAACAGCCAACTGAGGACCAAGCTGCTTGGATAATTAGATCAAGAGGCCGTTTCCCAGGCAGATTCTCCTTGACCCTCTCTCTATGAGTTAACAAGTCTCTCCGCATATACACATGTAAGGTGAGACCTCTCAAGGGAGGTAGGGAGAAGATGCAGGCGACCAGCCTCATGGACTAGTCACCCAAGCAGCTTCGTCCCCGTGCAGCTGTTAATTGTATGTTTCTTCTGAAACACTGCAGTGTTTCAGAGTGGAACATAGCCGGCTGAAATGTTAGAGCAAAAGCCTGATACCTGCTGCCCATAGTTCGGATAGTAGGCATCAGCTGTCAGGTTTCCATTAAATGTTCACATTGCGAGAAACTGATCCATGGTAAACCGGTGTACCAATAGCAGCAATATATGAAAAATTATAATAAAGGTCAGACGGCTGCACAACATCATTATGAATACCTTAGTGGTACAGTGCCTTGCGAAAGTATTTGGCCCCCTGGAACTTTTCAACCTTTTCCCACATATCATGCTTCAAACATAAATATATCAAATGTAAATTTTTGGTGAAGAATCAACAACAAGTGGAGCACAATTGCAAAGTTGAATGAAATTTATTGGTTATTTAAAATTTTTGTGGAAATTCAAAAACTGAAAAGTGGGGCGTGCAATATTATTCGGCCTCTTTAACTTAATACTTTGTTGCGCCACTTTTTGCTGTGATTACAGCTGCAAGTCGCTTGGGGTATGTCTCTATCAGTTTTGTACATCGAGAGACTGAAATTCTTGCCCATTCTTAATTGGCAAACAGCTCGAGCTCAGTGAGGTTTGCTGGAGATCGTTTGTGAACAGCGGTTTTCAGCTCTTTCCACAGATTCTCGATTGGATTGAGGTCTGGACTTTGACTTGGCCATTCTAACACCTGGATACGTTTATTTGTGAACCATTCCATTGTAGATTTTGCTTTATGGATGGGACCATTGTCTTGTTGGAAGACAAATCTCCATCCCAGTCTCAGGTCTTTTGCAGACTCCAACAAGTTTTCGTCAAGAATGGTCCTGTATTTGGCTCCATCCATCTTCCCATCAATTGTAACCATCTTCCCTGTCCCTGCTGAAGAAAAGCAGGCCCAAACCATGATGCTGTCACCACCATGTTTGACGGTGCGGATGGTGTGTTCAGGGTGATGAGCTGTGTTGCCTTTACGCCAAACATATTGTTTGGCATTGTTGCCAAAAGGTTCGAATTTGGTTTCATCTGACCAGAGCACCTTCTTCCACATGTTTGGTGTGTCTTCCAGGTTACTTGTTGCAAACTTTAAACAACACTTTTTATGGATTTCTTTGAGAAATTGCTTTTTTCTTGCCACTCCTTCATAAAGGCCAGATTTGTGTAGTGTACGACTGATTGTTGTCCTATGGACAGACTTTCCCACCTCAGCTGTAGATCTCTGTAGTTCATCCAGAGTGATCATGGGCCTCTTGGCTGCATCTCTGATCAGTCTTCTCTTTGTTTGAGATGAAAGTTTAGAGGTACGGCCGTGCATTGGTAGATTTGCAGTGGTATGATACTCCTTCCATTTCAATATGATCGCTTGCACAGGGCTCCTTGGGATGCTTAAAGTTTTGGAAATCATTTTGTATCCAAATCCGGCTTTAAACTTCTCCACAACAGTATCAAGGACCTGCCTGTTGTGTTCCTTGGTCTTCATGATGCTCTCTGTGCTTCAATCAGAACCCTGAGACTATCACAGAGCAGGTGCATTTATACGGAGACTTGATTACACACAGGTGGATTATATTTATCATCATTAGGCATTTAGGACAACATTGGATCATTCAGAGATCCACAATGAACTTCTGGAGTGAGTTTGCTGCATTGAAAGTAAAGGGGCCGAATAATATTGCACGCCCCACTTTTCAGTTTTTGAATTTCCACAAAAATTTAAAATAACCAATAAATTTCATTCAACTTCACAATTGTATTCCACTTGTTGTTGATTCTTCACCAAAAATTTACATTTGGTATCTTTATGTTGGAAGCATGATATGTGGGAAAAGGTTGAAAAGTTCCAGGGAGCCGAATACTTTCGCAAGGCACTGTATAGCAGATCCAAAAACAAGATTAAATAGTCAGTATGTAAGCTTACCCATAAAAGTGCAGCTGAATGTACCCAGGAACCACGCTCAGTCCCGACGTGCATTTTGCGGTAGCTTTTTCAAATAGGGATAAGAGAGGGATTTTAATGCCGGTATTATATAGTGAGACTAATTGCATGACTTAACTTGTATATGCACGCACGCCGCCACATACAAGACAAGCCATCCACTAGGTTACCAGTCTAACAGGGTGTTGTTTCTGGTACCATGTGTAACAAGGCAGCATAAGTATGTGCACTTGCTTTCTTACCTTTATTATAATTTTTCTGCTGATCGCTGCTATGTAGCAGAGGCGACCGAGTTGTGCCTGCTTCTAGCCTCCCATGGAGGCTATTGAAGCATGGCAAAAGTAAAAAAAAAAAGTTGAAAAAAAATGTTAAAAAAATAAAAAAAAAATATAAAAGTTTAAATCACCCCCCTTTCGCCCCAATCAAAATAAATCCATAAAAAAAATATCAAATCTACACATATTTGGTATCGCCGCGCTCAGAATCGCCCGATCTATCAATTAAAAAAAAGCATTAACCTGATCGCTAAACAGCGTAGCGGGAAAAAAATTCGAAATGCCAGAATTACGTTTTATTGGTCGCTGCGACATTGAATTAAAATGCAATAACGGGCGATCAAAAGAACGTATCTGCACCGAAATGCTATCATTAAAAACGTCATCTCGGCATGCAAAAAATAAGCCCTCAACCGACCCCAGATCATGAAAAATGGAGAGGCTACGAGTATCGGAAAATGGCGCAATTTTTTCTTTTTTTTTTTTTTTTTTTTTTAGCAAAGTTTGGAATTTTTTTTTTTTAGGTGTCTATGAACTCATACTGACCTGGAGAATCATAATGTCAGGTCAGTTTTAGCATTTAGTGAACCTAGCAAAGAAGCCAAACAAAAAACAAGTGTGGGACTGCACTTTTTTTGCAATTTCACGGCACTTGGAATTTTTTTCCCGTTTTCTAGTACACAACATCCTAAAACCAATGATGTCGTTCAAAAGTACAACTCGTCCCGCAAAAAATAAGCCCTCACATGGCCAAATTGACGGAAAAATAAAAAAGTTATGGCTCTGGGAAGGAGGGGAGCGAAAAACGAACACGGAAATACAAAAAATCCTAAGGTCATGAAGGGGTTAAAGGATGGTGAGAGTGGTCACCACCCACATCAGCTGAACTAGCAATTCAGCAGCTTGCAGGAAGTAAAACTGACATTAATCCATGCTGGCACGAAAGCAAAAAAACAACATTTAAAAAATGGATTGTGACATTCCCTTTACGTTATCATGGCGCAGAAATACTGTTAAGTCTGAAATATTCACTATGTTCTGTTTTATGTACTTATATAGCAGGCAGATAAGAACAGCACCATTCTCAGCCAACAGCCATTCCCAATGAAGAACACAAAGCAAAGTGGGTTCTTTATCAGAAGGTTTCAGCTGGATTTACATTAGCAAGATAACATCATATCACAAGTTGTGTAACAAGATGGTAAGACAAATTAAAAAAAAAAGATCAGGGAGCCAGATCACTTTGATCACATAAGTCAACCTTAAGGTACTGTCACACTAGACGATATCGCTAGCGATCCGTGACGTTGCAGCGTCCTCGCTAGCGATATCGTCCAGTGTGACAGGCAGCAGCGATCAGGCCCCTGCTGGGAGATCGCTGGTCGGGGAAGAAAGTCCAGAACTTTATTTCGTCGCTGGACTCCCCGTAGACATCGCTGAATCGGCGTGTGTGACACCGATTCAGCGATGTCTTCACTGGTAACCAGGGTAAACATCGGGTAACTAAGCGCAGGGCCGCGCTTAGTAACCCGATGTTTACCCTGGTTACCAGCGTAAAAAAACAAACAGTACATACTTACATTCAGCTGTCTGTCCCTTGCCGTCTGGCTCCTGCACTGACTGCTGGCCGTAAAGTGAAAGCAGAGCACAGCCACAGCGGTGAGTCACCGCTGTGTGACTCACCGCTGTGCTGTGCTTTCACTTTACGGCCAGCAGTCAGTGCAGGAACCAGACGGCAAGGGACAGACAGCTGAATGTAAGTATGTACTGTTTGTTTTTTTAAGCTGGTAACCAGGGTAAACATCGGGTTACTAAGCGCGGCCCTGCGCTTAGTTACCCGATGTTTACCCTGGTTACCGGGGACCTCGGGATCGTTGGTCGCTGGAGAGCTGTCTGTGTGACAGCTCTCCAGCGACCAAACAGCGACGCTGCAGCGATCCGGATCGTTGTCGGTATCGCTGCAGCGTCGCTAAGTGTGACGGTACCTTTATACAGTAACATTACACCACACCTATCTGCAAAACCTCATAATACAGCATGCCCTTGTTTTTTTTTAAAAGTAGCTTTTGCCTAATTATCAAGTTCAATAATTGGATTAACCTCTTAACGATCAGAGGCATTTTAATTTTTGCGTTTTCATTTTTTGCTTCTCTTCTTATCAGAGCCATAACTTTTTTATTTTTTGGTCAATATGGCCAAGTGAGGGCTATTTTTTTTGTGGGACAAGTTGTAATTTGAACGACATCATTGGTTTTAACATATTGTGTACTGGAAAACGGGAAAAAATTCAAAATGCGGTGAAATTGCAAAAAAAAGTGCAATTCCACAGTTGTTGTTTATTTGTTTTCTACCATGTTCACTAAATGCTGAAACTGACCTGCCAATATGATTTTCCAGGTCATTACGAGTTCATATACACCATACGTGTCTAGGTGTTCAGTAAAAAAACAAAAATGGCACAATTTTCCAAGACCTATAGCTTCTCCATTTTTTGTGATCTGGGGCTGAGTGAGGGCTTATTTTTTGCGCATCAAGCTGACGATTTTATTGATACCATTTTGGTGTGGATCGATCTTTTGATCGCCCATTTGTCATGGGGTTACCGCAACAGTGTGGATCCAGAAGACCACAGTGTCTGATTGCTCCTACTCCGGCGCTGAGAAGAAGCACTGCTCCTTCAATTTGAATGTGTTTATTTCTTCTGGCAGAACAGGGGTTAATCAGCCATGTTGGAAATCCCTGTGCTCACTGCTGAGCTCGGTTAGCAACTAATTTTCTAATTTTTTACAAATCCTTCTCAGAGCTAGCATTTACTGCATGGCTAACGGAGAGAGAAGAGTTCATATGAGAAGGAGAGATTGAGGAGTTATCAGTGACTGTTGCTTGGTTTGTATGTGTGGTTACTCCCTATCCTTCTCTATTTTGGTGTATTTCCCTACCTCCAAGCCCTGATGCATTCCTCTGTTATATGTGAGTGAATATTTACATGCCTGGATTTTTTTGTTAAACGTTTGTGTTGCCTTGTTTGTCAGGTTGGTGTACTATGGTGCATAGTAGAGCCCCCTCGTCCCTGTATGTGGGAAGAGAACATGCGGAGGGCTAACTCAAGAAATAAGGCAAGGGTGGGGGCTCCGGCATCTTCACCTTCAGAAGTATCCCGGGGAGTAGGGTGAGCTAGGGTGCCCCCTAGTGTTGGGGACAGGGAAGGAGCCCCTGGTCCCAGGTCACCCAACAGATGTGTTGTGACACATTTATTGCATTTTATTGCAATGTAGCAGCAACCAAAAAAACATAATTCTGACGTTTTGAATTTTTTCTCGTTATGGCGTTTAGCGATCGGGTTAATTTTTTTTATATTGATCGGGCGATTCTGAATGCAGGAATACCAAATATGTGTATATTTGATTTTTTTTATTATTTTATTCTGAATGGGGCGAACTTTTATATTTTCTAATTTTTAAAAACTTTTTTCACTTTTTGCATGCTTCAATAGTCTACATGGGAGACTAGAACCTGCACTATTTTGATCGCCTCTGCTACACACAGGCGATGATCAGATCATAGCAATCCGGCAATGACAACCATAGGTGTCTGCTGGAGACCTGTGGTTGACATGCCGACTCATCGGTGACCCTTGTGTTGTGAATTCTGTGGCTGAGTTCACTTCTGTGGTCACAAGTGGTATTGCAGTCTCTGGGCTTCCTCCCTCAGGTGTTTTGGTGAGCTCGTTGGCTGCCTTGCTATTTAGCTCCACCTGAGTCTGTCTTCCTTGCTCCTTGTCAATGTTCCAGTGTTGGATCTGAGCTACTGCATCTTTCCTTGGGCCTGCTGCTCTGCTAGATAAGTGCTTCTAGTTTGTTTTCTGTTTTTTCTGTCCAGCTTGCTATTAACTTTTGCTGGAAGCTCTGAGAAGCAAAGGGGTGCACCGCCGTGCTGTTAGTTCGGCACGGTGGGTCTTTTTGCCCCTTTGCGTGGTTTTCGTTTTAGGGTTTTTTGTAGACTGCATAGTTCTCTTTGCTATCCTCGCTCTGTCTAGAATATCGGGCCTCACTTTGCTGAATCTATTTCATTCCTACGTTTGTCTTTTCATCTTGCTAACAGTCATTATATGTGGGGGGCTGCCTATTCCTTTGGGGTATTTCTCTGAGGTAAGTCAGGCTTGTATTTCTATCTTCAGGCTAGTCAGCTCCTCAGGCAGTGCCGAGTTGCATAGGTAGTTGATAGGCGCAATCCACTGCTGCTTATAGTTGTGTGAGGATAGATCAGGTACTGCAGTCTACAGAGATTCCACGTCTCAGAGCTCGTCCTATTGTTTTTGGTTATTGCCAGATCTCTGTATGTGCGCTGATTACTGCACGCTGTGTTGCCTGATTGCCAGCCATAACACCCTTGATCATGTGACGGGGTCACTGATTGGCGGGATTAGTGACACGCTTCTAGTAAGTGCAAGTTAAATGCTGCTGTCAGAAATTGACATCGGCATTTAACTAGTTAACATCCGCGGTTGGATCGTGATTCCACATGCGGCTGTTGCGGTCATATGACAGCTGTATAAATCAGCTGACATGTGCCCGGAAAGGTGCGAGCTCAGCGCTGAAGACCGCACCAAACAGGGGGAGTCAGACATCGGTGTCCTATTATGCCCAATGTCGAAAAGGGGTTAAATTACAATATTCAGTAAGCTGTTTAGTTGAACCTGAACATGGGTGCCTCCGTCCTTAACCCCTTCCCGACCTTTGACGCATACGCTGCGTCATGAAAGTCGGTGCCATTCCGACCCATGACGCAGCATATGCGTCATGGAAAGATCACGTCCCTGCAGGCCGGGTGAAAGGGTTAACTCCCATTTCACCCGATCTGCAGGGACAGGGGGAGTGGTAGTTTAGCCCAGGGGGGGTGGCTTCACCCCCTCGTGGCTACGATCGCTCTGATTGGCTGTTGAAAGTGAAACTGCCAATCAGAGCGATTTGTAATATTTCACCTAAAAAACTGGTGAAATATTACAATCCAGCCATGGCCGATGCTGCAATATCATCGGCCATGGCTGGAAACACTTATGTGCACCCACCCCACTCCTCCGATCGCCCCCCCAGCCCCCCGATCTGTGGTCCGCTCCCCTCCGTCCTGTGCTCCGCTCCCCCGTCCTCCTGTCCGCTTCCCCGTGCACCAATCACACCCCCCGCGCTCCAATCAAACCCCCCCGCACTCCGATCCCCCCCCGCACACAGCGACCCCCCCGTGCTCCGATCCACCCCCCCCGCACAGCGATCCCTCACCCCGTGCTCCAATCCTTCCCCGTGCTCCAATCCTCCCTCCCGTGTTCCGATCCACCCCCCCCCCATGATCCGATCCACCCCCCCGTGCCCTGATCTCCCCCCCCTTATACTTACCTGGCCGCCCGAGGTCCGTCCGTCTTCTTTCCTGGGCGCCGCCATCTTCCAAAATGGCGGGCGCATGTGCAGTGCGCCCGCCGAATCTGCCGGCCGGCAGATTCGTTCCAGAGTGAATTTTGATCACTGAGATATAACCTCTCAGTGATCAAAATAAAAAAAATAGTAAATGACCCCCCCCCCCTTTGTCACCCCCATAGATAGGGACAATAAAAAAAATAAATAATTTTTTTTTTTTTCACTAAGGTTGGGGTAAGGGTTAGGGGTAGGGTTAGGGGTAGGGTTAGGGGTAGGGTTAGGGGTAGGGTTAGGGGTAGGGTTAGGGGTAGGGTTAGGGGTAGGGTTAGGGTTTCGGTATGTGCACACGTATTCTGGTCCTATGCGGATTTTTCCGCAGCGGATTTGAAAAATCCACAGTGCTAAACCGCTGCCGATTTATCGTGGATTTACCGCGGTTTTTCTGCGCATTTCACTGTGGTTTTACAACTGCGATTTTCTATTGGAGCAGTTGTAAAACCGCTGCGGAATCCGCAGAAAGAAGTGACATGCTGCGGAATGTAAACCGCTGCGTTTCCGTGCAGTTTTTCCGCAGCATGTATACAGCAATTTTTGGTTCCCATAGGTTCACATTGAACTGTAAACTCATGGGAAACTGCTGCGGATCCGCAGCGTTTTCCGCAGCGTGTGCACATACCTTTAGAATTAGGCTATGTGCACACGATGCGGATTGGCCGCTGCGGATCCGCAGCAGTGTTCCATCAGGTTTACAGTACCATGTAAACATATGGAAAACCAAATCCGCTGTGCCCATGGTGCAGAAAATACCGCGCGGGAACGCTGCGTTGTATTTTCCGCAGCATGCCAATTCTTTGTGCGGATTCCGCAGCGTTTTACACCTGTTCCTCAATAGGAATCCACAGGTGAAATCCGCACAAAAAACACTGGAAATCCACGGTAAATCCACAGGTAAAACGCAGTGCCTTTTACCCGCGGATTTTTCAAAAATGATGCTGAAAAATCTCATACGAATCCGCAACGTTGGCACACAGCCTTAGAGTTGGGTTGGAATTAGGGTTGTGGTTAGGGTTAGGGGTGTGTTGGGGTTAGGGTTGTGGTTAGGGGTGTGTTGGGGTTAGGGTTGTGATTAGGGTTACGGCTACAGTTGGGATAAGGGTTAGGGGTGTGTTGGAGGTAGAATTGAGGGGTTTCCACTGTTTAGGCACTTCAGGGGGTCTCCAAATGCAACATGGCGCCACCATTGATTCCAGCCAATCTTGTATTCAAAAATTCAAATGGTGTTCCCTCACTTCCGAACCCCGACGTGTGCCCAAACAGTGGTTTACCCCCACATATGGGGTACCAGCATACTCAGGACAAACTGCGCAACAATTACTGGGGTCCAATTTCTCCTGTAACCCTTGGGAAAATAAAAAATTCTGGGCTAAAAAATTATTTTTGAGGAAAGAAAACGTATTTATTATTTTCACGGCTCTGCGTAATAAACTTCTGTAAAGCACTTGGGGGTTGAAAGTGCTCACCACACATCTAGATAAGTTCCTTTGGGGGTCTAGTTTCCAAAATGGGGTCACTTGTGGGGGGTTTCTACTGTTTAGGCACACCAGGGGCTCTGCAAACGCAATGTGACGCCCGCAGACCATTCCATCAAAGTCTGCATTTCAAAAGTCACTACTTCCCTTCTGAGCCCCCACGTGTGCCCAAACAGTGGTTTACCCCCACACATGGGGTATCAGCGTACTCAGGAGAAACTGGACAACAACTTTTGTGGTCCAATTTTTCCTGTAACCCTTGGGAAAATAAAAAATTCTGGGCTAAAAAATTATTTTTGAGGAAAGAAAACGTATTTATTATTTTCACTGCTCTGTGTTATGAACTTCTGTGAAGCACTTGGGGGTTCAAAGTGCTCACCACACATCTAGATAAGTTCCTTTCGGGGTCTAGTTTCCAAAATGGGGTCACTTGTGGGGGGTTTCTACTGTTTAGCCACATCAGGGGCTCTGCAAACGCAACGTGACGCCCACAGAGCATTCCATCAAAGTCTGCATTTCAAAACGTCACTACTTCACTTCCGAGCCCCAGCATGTGCCTAAACAGTGGTTTACCCCCACATATGGGGTATCAGCGTACTCAGGAGAAACTGGACAACAACTTTTGGGGTCAAATTTCTCCTGTTACCCTTGGGAAAATAAAAAATTGCGGGCTAAAATTCATTTTTGAGAAAATATTTTATTTTTTTTATTTTCATGGCTCTGCGTTATAAACTTCTGTGAAGCACTTGAGGGTTCAAAGTGCTCACTACACATCTAGATTAGTTCCTTTGGGGGTCTAGTTTCCAAAATGGGGTAATTTGTGGGGGATCTCCAATGTTTAGGCACACAGGGGCTCTCCAAACGCGACATGGTGTCCGCTAATGATTGGAGATAATTTTCCATTTAAAAAGCCAAATGGCGTGCCTTCCCTTCTGAGCCCTGCCGTGCGCCCAAACAGTGGTTTACCCCCACATATGGGGTATCTGCATACTCAGGACAAACTGGACAACAACATTTGTGGTCCAATTTCTCCTATTACCATTGGCAAAATAGGAAATTCCAGGCTAAAAAAATCATTTTTGAGAAAAGAAAAATTATTTTTTATTTTCATGGCTCTGCATTATAAACTTCTGTGAAGCACCTGGGGGTTTAAAGTGCTCAGTATGCATCTAGATAAGTTCCTTGGGGGGTCTAGTTTCCAAAATGGGGTCACTTGTGGGGGAGCTCCATTGCATAGGGACACAGGGGCTCTCCAAATGCGACATGGTGTCCGCTAACAATTGGAGCTAATTTTCCATTCAAAAAGTTAAAAGGCGCGCCTTCCCTTCCGAGCCCTGCCGTGTGCCCAAACAGTGGTTTACCCCCACATATGAGGTATCGGCGTACTCGGGAGAAATTGCTCAACAAATTTTAGGATCCATTTTATCCTATTGCCCATGTGAAAATGAAAAAATTGAGGCGAAAATAAATTTTTTGTGAAAAAAAAGTACTTTTTCATTTTTACGGATCAATTTGTGAAGCACCTGAGGGTTTAAAGTGCTCACTAGGCATCTAAATAAGTTCCTTGGGGGGTCTAGTTTCCAAAATGTGGTCAGTTGTGGGGGAGCTCCAATGTTTAGGCACACAGGGTCTCTCCAAACGCGACATGGTGTCCGCTAACGATGGAGATAATTTTTCATTCAAAAAGTCAAATGGCGCTCCTTCCCTTCCGAGCCTTACCATGTGCCCAAACAGTGGTTTACCCCCACATGTGAAGTATCGGTGTACTCAGGAGAAATTGCCAAACAAATTTTAGGATCCATTTTATCCTGTTGTCCATGTGAAAATGAAAAAATTGAGGCTAAAAGAATTTTTTTGTGAAAAAAAAGTACTTTTTCATTTTTACGGATCAATTTGTGAAGCACCTGGGGGTTTAAAGGGCTCACTATGCATCTAGATAAGTTCCTTGGGGCGTCTAGTTTCCAAAATGGGGTCACTTGTGGGGGAGCTCCAATTTTTAGGCACACGGGGGCTCTCCAAATGTGACATGGTGTCCGCTAAAGAGTGCAGCCAATTTTTCATTCAAAAAGTCAAATGGCGCTCCTTCCCTTCCAAGCCCTGCCGTGCGCCCAAACAGTGGTTTACCCCCACATATGAGGTATCAGCGTACACAGGACAAATTGGACAACAACGTACGTGGTTCAGTTTCTCCTTTTACCATTGGGAAAATAAAAAAATTGTTGCTGAAAAATCATTTTTGTGACTAAAAAGTTAAATGTTCATTTTTTCCTTCCATGTTGCTTCTGCTGCTGTGAAGCACCTGAAGGGTTAATAAACTTCTTGAATGTGGTTTTGTGCACCTTGAGGGGTGCAGTTTTTAGAATGGTGTCACTTTTGGGTATTTTCAGCCATATAGACCCCTCAAACTGACTTCAAATGTGAGGTGGTCCCTAAAAAAAATGGTTTTGTAAATTTCGTTGTAAAAATGAGAAATCGCTGGTCAAATTTTAACCCTTATAACTTCCTAGCAAAAAAAAATTTTGTTTCCAAAATTGTGCTGATGTAAAGTAGACGTGTGGGAAATGTTATTTATTAACTATTTTGTGTCACATAACTCTCTGGTTTAACAGAATAAAAATTCAAAATGTGAAAATTGCGAAATTTTCAAAATTTTCGCCAAATTTCCGTTTTTATCACAAATAAACACAGAATTTATTGACCTAAATTTACCACTAACATGAAGCCCAATAGGTCACGAAAAAACAATCTCAGAACCGCTAGGATCCATTGAAGCGTTCCTGAGTTATTACCTCATGAAGGGACACTGGTCAGAATTGCAAAAAACGGCAAGGTCTTTAAGGTCAAAATAGGCTGGGTCATGAAGGGGTTAAAAAGGACCTTTCTTCAAGTTTTTCACATTGAGCTGGACACACGATGCAATAGTGGCTGCATGGTATAACAACATTTTTTCTTTTAATTTTGCATCTCTATTGCTGAAATATTAGCAATCAAAGTATACTGTAAATAATGAGTTAATTTGCATTTAGTCGAAATGGGTGTCATTAGAGAGTTTTCACTGTAGGTAAGTACTTCTTTTCCATTGTATGATGTTCATGTAAATAGACATAAACATTCCTGTTTAACTAAGAGTTTCTTGTTAACCCCTTCACGACATGCACCGTACATGTGCGGTTGATGTTGTGTCTCCCCCTGTTTGCTGCAGGCTCTGGTGCTGAGCCCACATCATTTCCAGCATATGTCAGCTGACATGTGCCTCTAGCAGCCGCGGGTGGAATCGCAGTCCACCCACGGATGTTAACCTGTTAAATGCCACTGTCAATCTATGACAGCGACATTTAACACGATCGCGCCGCAGGGGCATCACTATTCCCAACTATCGGCGCCAGTGTCACATGACCGCGGGTCGCTGACAGATTGGCATGACAACCTGGGATCTGCTGCAGATCCCTGTGGTTGTCATAGCCTGATAGTTATGAGCACCACCCAGCAGTTGGCGCTCATATCAAGTGAACGTTTTTGCTACACAGGGCGGGACTCAAGCCCTGCTGTATGTAGCACAAGTGTTCGGATGATCGCAGCTTCTAGTCACCTATGGAGATTGTTGAAGCAAGAGTAAAGTAAAAAAAAAAAAGTTTTCACAAATAAATAAAAAACATATACTGTATAAAAGTATAAATCACCCTTCTTTTGCCCCATTCAAAATAAAACAATTAAATAAAAAATACACATATTTGGTATCGCCACGTTCAGAATCGCCAGATCTATCAACATATAAAAAGAATTAATCCAATCGGTGAACAGCGTAACAATAATAAAAAGTAAAAATGCCAGAATTACGTTTATTTTGGTCGCTGCAACATTGCATTAAAATGCAATAATAATCGTATCTACACTAAAATGGTATCAATAAAAACGTCAGCTCAGCGCTCACTGGTCCAATATCACGAAAAATGGAGACGGTAGGAGTCTCGGAAAATTACCCTGCTTTTATTTTTTTTTAACCCCTTAGTGACAGAGCCAATTTGGTACTTAATGACCGAAACAATTTTTGCAATTCTGACCACTGTCACTTTATGAGGTTATAACTCTGGAACGCTTCAACGGATCCCGCTGATTCTGAGATTGTTTTTTCGTGACATATTGTACTTCATGTTAGTGGTAACATTTCTTCGATATTACTTGCGATTATTTATGAAAAAAACGGAAATATGGCGAAAATTTTTAAAATTTTGCAATTTTCAAACTTTGTATTTTTATGCCCTTAAATCAGAGAGATATGTCACGAAAAATAGTTAATAAATAACATTTCCCACATGTCTACTTTACATCAGCACAATTTTGGAAACAAATTTTTTTTTTGTTAGGGAGTTATAAGGGTTAAAAGTTGACCAGCAATTTCTCATTTTTACAACACCATTTTTTTTTAGGGACCACATCACATTTGAAGTCATTTTGAGGGGTCTATATGATAGAAAATAATGAAGTGTGACACCATTCTAAAAACTACACCCCTCAAGGTTCTCAAAACCACATTCAAGAAGTTTATTAACCCTTTACGTGCTTCACAGGAACTGAAACAATGTGGAAGGAAAAAATGAACATTTAACTTTTTTTTGCAAACATCTTAATTCAGAACCATTTTTTTTATTTTCACAAGTGTAAAAACAGAAATGTAACCATAAATTTTGTTATGCAATTTCTCCTGAATACGCCAATACCCCATATGTGGGGGTAAACCACTGTTAGGGCGCACCGCAGAACTTAGAAGTGAAGGAGCGCCGTTTGACTTTTTCAATGCAGAATTGGCTGGAATTGAGATTGGACGCCATGTCGCGTTTGGAGAGCCCCTGATGTGCCTAAACAGTGGAAACCCCCCACAAGTGACACCATTTTGGAAACTAGACCCCTTAAGGAACTTATCTAGATGTGTGGCGAGCACTTTGAACCCCCATGTGCTTCACAGAAGTTTATAACGTAGAGCCGTGAAAAAAAAAAAAAAAAAAAAAAAAATCGCATTTTTTCTACAAAAATGATCTTTTTGCCCACAAATTTTTATTTTCACAAGGGTAACAGGAGAAATTAGACCACAAAAGTTGTTGTGCAATTTCTCCTGAGTACGCTGATACCCAATATGTGGGGGTAAACCACTGTTAGGGCGCACCGCAGAGCTTGGAAGAGAAGGAGTGCCGTTTTACTTTTTCAATGTAGAATTGGCTGGAATTGAGATCGGACGCCATGTCGCGTTTGGAGAGCCCCTGATGTGCCTAAACAGTAGAAATCCCCCACAAGTGACCCCATTTTGGAAACTAGACCCCCCATGGAACTTATCTAGATGTGTGGTGAGAACCTTGAATGCCCAAGTGCTTCACAGAAGTTTATAATGCAGAGCCGTGAAAATAAAAAATATTTTTTTTTCCACAAAAAAGATATTGTAGCCCCCAAGTTTTTATTTTTACAAGGGTAACAAGAGAAATTGGACCCCAAAAGTTGTTGTCCAATTTGTCTTGAGTATGCTGGTACCCCATATGTGGGGGTAAACCACTGTTTGGGCGCACGGCAGAGCTCGGAAGGAAGGAGCGCCGTTTTGGAATGCAGACTTTGATAGAATGGTCTGCGGGTATTATGTTGCATTTGCAGAGCCCCTGATGTACCTAACCAGTAGAAACCCTCCACAAGTGACCCCATTTTGGAAACTAGACCCCCCAAGGAACTTATCTAGATGTGTGGTGAGAACTTTGAATGCCCAAGTGCTTCACAGAAGTTTAGAATGCAGAGTCGTGAAAATAAAAAATATTTTTTTTTTTCACACAAAAGATTTTGTAGCCCCCAAGTTTTTATTTTCACAAGGGTAACAAGAGAAATTGGACCCCAGAAGTTGTTGTCCAATTTATCCCGAGTACGCTGATGCCCCATATGTGGGGGTAACCCACTGTTTGGGCGCACGGCAGAGCTCAGAAGGGAGGGAGCACCATTTGACTTTTTGAGCGCAAAATTGGCTGTCGTGTTTGGAGACCCCCTGATGTACCTAAACAGTGGAAACCCCCCAATTCTAGCTCCAACCCCTAACCCTAATCCCAACCTGATCCATAATCCTAATCACTAACCCTAACCATAATCACAACCCTTACCCCAAAACAACCCTAATGTCAACCCTAACCATAACCCTAATCAAAACCCTAAATCCAACACACCCCTAATCCTAATCTCAACCCTAACCTCAAACCTAACCCTAATCCCAATACACCCCTAATCACAACCCTAACCTTAACCCTAATCCCAAACCTAACCCTAATCCCAAGCGTAACCCTAATGCCAACCCTAACCCTAATACCAACCCTAATCCAAACCCTAAACCTAATCCCAGCTCTAACCCTAACTTTAGCCCCAACCCTAGCCCTAACTTTAGCCCTAACCCTAGCCCTAAGGCTACTTTCACACTTGCGTTGTTTGGCATTCCGTCGCAATCCGTCGTTTTGGACAAGAAACGGATCCTGCAAATGTGCCCGCAGGATGCGTTTTTTGCCCATAGTATTGCCGACGGATCGTGACGGATGGCCACACGTCGCGTCCGTCGTGCACTGGATCAGTTGTGTTTTGGCGGAGCGTCGGCACAAAAAAACGTTCAATTAAACGTTTTTTTGTACGTCGCATCCGCCATTTCTGACCGCGCATGCGTGGCCGTAACTCCGCCCCCTCCTCCCCAGGACATAGATTGGGCAGCGGATGCGTTGAAAAACTACAGCTGCTGCCCACGTTGTGCACAATTTTCACAACGTGCGTCGGTATGTCGGGCCGACGCATTGCGACGGCCCCGTACCGACGTAAGTGTGAAAGAAGCCTAACCCTAAATTTAGCCCCAACCCTAACCCTAAATTTAGCCCCAACCCTAACCCTAAATTTAGCCCCAACCCTACCCCTAACCTAACCCTACCCCTAACCCTAACCTAACCCTACCCCTAACCTAACCCTAGCCGTAACCCTACCCCTAACCTAACCCTAGCCCTAACCCTACCCCTACCCCTACCCTAACCCTAACCCTACCCCTAACCCTACCCCTAACCCTACCCTAGCCCTAACCCTAACCCTACCCCTAACCCTAACCCTACCCCTAACCCTACCCCTAACCCTACCCCTAACCCTACCCCTAACCCTACCCCTAACCCTACCCCTAACCCTAACCGCTGTTCTCCTGCCGGCCGGCAGATGGAGACAGATGGCGGGCGCACTGGGCATGCGTCCGCCATGTTCTTCTGCCGGCGGCCAGGAGGAGCAGCAAGAGGATCCAGGGACCTAGGTGAGTATGCTAGGGTCCCCGAATCCCCCTATTTCTCTGTCCTCTGATGTGTGATCACATCAGAGGACAGAGAATTACACTTTACTTTTTTTTTTTTTTTTGCGGTCGCCGGTAAACAGTTAATTACCGGCGATCGCAAAACAGGGGTCGCTAAAACCGACCCCCGATCATGCTCTTTGGGGTCTCGGCTACCCCAGGCAGCCGAGACCCCAAAGATTCTCCCGGTGCCGGCCGGCGGGCGCACGCGCCCGCCATTTTGAAAATGGCGGCGCCCACCGGGAGACACGAGGAGCATCGGGGGAGCTAGGTGAGTATTGGGGGGCCATCTGGGACCCCTTTTCTCTGTCCTCCGATGTGCGATCACATCGGAGGACAGAGAAATTAAAAAGAGATCGCTTTTTTTTTTTTTTTTTTTTTTTTTTTTTTTACGATCGCCGGTAAACGGTTAATTACCGGCGATCGCAAATGCGGGGAGGGTTAAAAACCCCCCGAATCATGTTCTCTGGGGTCTCGGCTACCCTCGGCAGCCGAGATCCCGGAGAAAATCGGCCTGTGGGGGGCGCTATACACTTTTTCCACAGCGCCGTTAATTAACGGCGCTGTGGTTTAAGTACCCTGAGCGGCCGCCGTTAAAAGGCGTATCGGCGGTCGCTAAGGGGTTAAACAAACTTTGGAAAAATAACCTATACATGTTTGGTATCTATGAACTCGTAATAACCTGGAGAATCATAATGGCAGGTCAGTTTTAATATTTAGTGAACATGGTAAAAAAAAAAAAATAATTTTGGAATTTTTTTTTTTTTTTTTAAATTTCAACGCACTGATTTTTTTCCCCATTTTCCAGTACATTATATGGTAAAATCAATGATGCAGTTCAAAAGTACAACTCGTCACGCAAAAAAAAAAGCACACGCACTGCCATATAGATGAAAAAAATAAAAAAATTATGGCTCTGGGAAGAAGGGGAGCAAAAAAAGGAAATGCAAAATTGACAATGGGCTGCAGCGTTTATATTTATTGTATTTAGTTTATGTTTTAAGAAGAATATTGGACTACCAGGACTCAAACACATTCTGAACAGCATGCTATGCATATTTCAAGTTTTATTTAAATTACGGTATGCTTCATTTAAAATTTGCTTTGTAATTAAGTTTGCAAGTATTTAAATAAGATATTTTTAGATGGTTGATAACGCATTGAAAGAAGCCGACATGGTTGGCATAACTGAGGGTTGGTCAAAGTGATCGGCGTTGTCACGAGTTGGCTCTTTTCAGCTACTTTTATTATCTGCGCATTTCAGTGGCGTATCTAGGGGGGGCAGCCGGGGCGCAGCTGGCAGGGGGGTGCAGTCGGGCCGCCTAATACGGCAGTCCGCAGTGTCTCCCCTGGCAGCTGCTTTCTGCCGACCCCGGACTGGGAGTCAGCTGTTCTCTGTGCCAACTGTCAAGCTAACAGCCGGCACAGAGAAGTTGCAGCGCGCCGTCTCCCAGTATTCAATTGTACTCGTATCTTGCAGAGGTACAATTAAAGATCTGACTGCAGTGTCTAGAATGGAGGTGATTTCGGGAAGTAATGATGTCACCGGAAGGGGCGGGGCCTCCTTCATTCCAGTGAAGACACAATAGCAGGAAGCTGCTGGAGAAAATAAGTGGGAAATGTGGGGTTTCACCTGCACCATGGAGCCGTGTGAGATTACCGAGGTGTGTGGGGAATGGGGGGATGATGATGAGAGGCTGTGTGGGGAATGGAGGGATAATGAGGTGCTGAGTGGGGAATGGGGGGGGGGATGATGAGGGGCTGTGGGGGGATGATGATGAGGGGCTGTGTAGTGGATGATAAGAGGCTGTGTGGGGAATGGGGGGGGATGATGATGAGGGGCTGTGTAGTGGATGATGAGCTGTGGGGAATGGGGGATGATGAGGGGCTGTGTAGTAGATAATGAGAGGCTGTGTGAGGAATGGGGGGATGATGAGGGGCTGTGTAGTGGATGATGAGAGGCTGTGAGGGGAATGGAGGGATAATTATGAGGGGCTGTGTAGTGGATGATGAGAGGCTGTGTGGGGAATGGGGGATGATGAGGGGCTACGTGGGGGTGATAAGGGGGAGATGGGGTTGATGAAGGGCTGTGGGGGGATGAGGGGCTGTGTAGGGAATGGGGGGATTTATTGTGTGGGGAGAATTGGAGTGGGGATGGGGAATTTAATGTGTGTGTGGAGATTTGGAGTGGAGATGGGGGATTTAATGTGTGAGGGAGATTTTTGGACACAAAATGAAGAGCAAAGGGAGAGATGGGGGCATGTATGAGGAAACAAGTATGAGGGTGATGGGATGTGTGCAGACACAGTATGGGGAGTCAGGTGAGCATGCAGTTGTAAGGATTCGGAGTAGAATCCGAGAGTGGACCCTCTGGGTCGTGACTCTAGAGCCCCCGAGGACGAGCGGACCAGATGGAACCACCCCCTATACAGGGAGCGTTAGGAGCAGGACCTTGGGGGAATGGAGACACAACAGCTAGAGCCAAAGGGACGACCCAAAAGAGAGAAAGAGAGAGACAACGGAGCTTTAGGACTGGCTGGGAACGACAGGAACACAGGACTTAGCTGGATACGGCAGGAACACAGGACTAGGCAGGATACGGCTGGAACACAGGACTTGGCAGGACACGGCTGGAACACAGGACTTGGCAGGACACGGCAGGAACACAGGACTTGGCAGGACACGGCAGGAGCACGGGACTTGGCAGGACACGGCAGGAACACAGGACTTGGCAGGACACGGCAGGAACACGGGACTAGGCAGGACACGGCAGGAACACAGGACTTGGCAGGACACGGCTGGAACACAGGACTGGCAGGACACGACAGGAACACAGGACTTTAGCAGGATACGGCGGGAACACGGGAATTGGCAGGACTAAGCTGGTAGGCAGAGCAGAGACGGCTGGAACAAAGGGCAGACTAAGCGGAGACACGGAGTGAAAAACGTAGAGAATAATACAGAGACTAGGGAGCCTAGGCATAGGAACGCTGACAGTATGAGGAGGGAGGGGAATAGTGTGAGGAGACTGTATGGGGGGAGAAAAGTGAGTGGGCACAGAATAGAAACTGAGTAGTGGGTTTGAAGCATGGAGGATAGTGTAAGGGCACAGCAAGGAGGGGACAGTATACCAAGGAGGGGGGTGTGATGAGAGAGTACAGTATAAATACTGGGCCCTATAGGGGGGACACAGTGTGAGAGGACAGTGTGAAGAGGGGGCCGGTATGGAAAGGAGAGGTCAGTGTAAAGAGCATGTACCATAAGAGGGAAAGTGTGGGGGTCATATTTTGTGAAGACAATAGTGAGGGGCAATTTTTTATTCAGGGGCATTATAATGACACTTATATCTTTAAGGGTATTGTGTGGAGATTTGCTGCAGAAGAGCAGAGAAGATGGAAGTCTGCAGAGACGAGCTGTGGCTGACAAAACTCATCATGGGGTCTGGACAAGATGAAGAAAAGAAGAACGGCTCCAGAGATGACGTCATCTATAAGGTACCTGGATGTAAATGTTATTTGTGATACTGACTAATTCCCATGTTTTTATTTATGTTAGGAGCATTAAAGGGGATGTCCAGGTTTGTAATGAGTCTGCAGCCAATCTTTGTGACTGCAGACTTCTGAGTTCTCACAGTGCTCACTGCACTCTGTCAGGATTCTCTCATGCTGGGGATTTGCATACATAGGGTCACGTGCTGACTAGACATGTGTGGCCCCACTCAATAAACTGAGTGAGGCCGGGCACGTCTAGTCGGAATGTGGTCAGAAGTATACAAATCAGATGTTTGTGCTGACATGACTGTCCACCAGCCAGGGAGAATCCTAAAAGTGTGCAGTGCATTAGCTGTGATAATTCAGGAGCCTGCGATGTCAGGATTCAGCTCTGCAGGTTCCAGTAGTCGTCACATGGACACTTCCCTCATATGCGACTTTCTTATTTATGGCCCTGTGACGAGTTTCTCTGCAGCTTCTCTCTGTTTTTCACTGAACATTGAGAGCATTAGGGGGAGGAGCTCGTGGGCAACACTAAGTGTGCAAATCGCATATGTCCTTGGTGGGGGGGGGGGGGTTTGTGCGCCAAACTGAACTCTTGCCCCGGGTGTCAGAAACCCTAGATACACCTCTGGCGCATTTTAACATTCAGAGTCTTCCTAATAAATCACTATTTTTTACTTAATATCTGGTTGTTTTACACTTTCTACTTTGTTTATCAGAAAATTAACATCTTTAAAATCCGCATCCAAGGCCAAAAGTGGCAACTTGATCTATTTGATGACGGCATCTCTATTAAACAACGGCAGAGCCTGACTTGATTTTTTTTTAATTTATTTACCCGGGTTATGAAGTGGTGGTGAATTTAAGACATTTCCGAATTCCACCACTTTTCTATAGCTTGGTGTTGTAGATTTTGGGCAGCACGGTGGCTCAGTGGTTATCACTGTTGCTTTGCAGTGTTGGGGTCCTGTGTTCAAATCCCACCAAGGGAAACATTTACAAGGAGTTCGTAAGTTCTCCACATGCTTGTGGGGTTTCCTTTGGGTACTCCGGTTTCCTCCCACATTCCAAAGACACAAAAATAGGGAATGTAAATTTTGAGCCCCATTGGGGATAGTGATGATATTGTCTGTAGAATTCTGTGAAATATAATGGCGCTATAAGCAAATTATATTAATGTTGCACATAGTCTGGCCTTGAGGAGTGATCTTATTCTGTAGCAGCTCCACCTAGGCTGATGGACTGATTCGGCACAATTATCTAGATTTTAATTTTTACAATTTAAATGGGTTGTCGAACTTTGGGAACAATTTTTCTTACCTAAATGTATGCAATTGGGACTAAAAATCATTGTTCCAATTAGGCTTCATTAAAAAATTTTGTACGGTCTATTGCTGACTGCTGAATGATTTAACAGGGTTGGCTATATTTATCTTTATTTTCGTAGATTTGTTGGGGACATGATTTTGTGTCACTTACTATTATATAGGTACTAGCTGAAGAGTCCGGCGTTGCCCAGGCATAGTAACTCACTGTGGTTAGTTATAACAAATTACAATGATTATATTGCACATAGAAACATTTCACATCATATACTCAACACTACAGATTTGCAACACAAACTAACTAAATGATTACCTAAGTATTGATAGTACACTGCTCAAAAAAATAAAGGGAACACTTAAACAACAGAATATAACTTCAAGTAAATCAAATTTCTGTGAAATCAAACTGTCCACTTAGGAAGCAACACTGTTTGACATTCAATTTCACATGCTGTTGTGCAAATGGAATAGGCAACAGATGGAAATTATTGGCAATTATCAAGACACACTCAATGAAGGAGTAGTTATGCAGGTGGGGACCACAGACCACATCTCAGTACCAATGCTTTCTGGCTGATGTTTTGGTAACGTTTGAATGTTGGTTGTGTTTTCACACTTTTGGTAGCATAAGACGGACTCTAGAACCCACACAAGTGGCTCAGATAGTGCAGCTCATCCAGGATGGCACATCAATGCGAGCTGTGGCACGAAGGTTTGCTGTGTCTGTCAGCGTAGTGTCCAGAGGCTGGAGGAGCTACCAGGAGACAGGCCAGTACACCAGGAGATGTGGAGGGGGCCATAGGCGGTAGACTGACTTCCATTAGGTACCGAGATGAGATCCTCAGACCCCTTGTGAGACCTTATGCATGTGCAGTAGGCCCTGGGTTCCTTCTGATGCATGACAATGCTAGGCCTGATGTGGCTGAAGTGTGTCAGCAGTTCCTGCATGATGAAGGCATTGATGCTAAGGCCTGGCCAGCCCGTCCGTCCACCAGCACTGAATCCAAATCGAGCACATCTGGCACATCATGTCTCGTTCCATCCACCAACGCCACGATGCACCACAGTCTGTCCAGGAGTTGACTGATGCTTTATTCCAGGTCTGAGAGGAGATCCCTCAGGATAACAGTCACAGCCTCATTAGGAGCTTGCCCAGGCATTGTAGGGAGATCATACAGGCACGTGGAGGCCACACACACTACTGAGAATCATTTCCTTGTCTTGAGGCATTTCCACTAAAGTTGGATCAGCCTGTAACTTCATTTTCCACTTTGATTTTGAGCATCATTCCAACTCCAGACATCCGTGGGATATTAGTTGTGATTTACATTAATCATTTTTAGGTTTTATTGTTCTCAACACATTCCACTATATAATGAATAACAATTTACAACTGGAATATGTCATTCAGTGATATCTAGGATGTGGGATTTTAGTGTTCCCTTTATTTTTTGGGCAGTGTATTTTATTTTCAAGTCATTCAAGAGCCTTTAGGATAAACAACATTTTTGGTTTTTCCTTCCGATGCAAAGATGAACAGATTTTTGGCAGTTCCAACTCTTGAACAGTCCAAGTAAAGTTGACCATGAGAAAAGCATGGGGATTGCAAATCGATCCCTACTACTTTTAAGTACTGTCCCTGAGCATTGCTAATGGACATTGCAAATGCCAGTTGAAGTGGAAGCTGGAGGAGAGTTAAAATCAAAAGGCAAATCAGATGGATTGAGTGGAATTCTTGGAATGAAAAGGTCATCTCCTTTGGCACATCCTGTTTCTGAGCTGTGTATCTAATCCTATCCTGTGATACCATCTGCTGACCTGTGTATCTAATTCTGTATCTAATTCTGTCTTGTGTGATACAATCTGATGAGCTGTGTACTTAACCGTATTACACAGGATAGGGTCTCCTGAGCTGTGCATCTAATTCTATCCTGCATGTTACTGTCTGCTGAGCTGTTTATCAAATCCTATCCTGTGTGTTACTGTCTGCTGAGCCGGGTATATACTCCTATCCTGTGTTACTGACTGCTGAGCTGTGTATCTAATCCTACCCTGTGTGATACTGTCTGCTGAGCTGTGTATCTAATCCTATCCTGTGTAATACTGGGCTGTGTATCTAATTCTATCCTGTGTGATACAGTCTGCTGAGCCGTGTATCTAATTCTATCTTGTGTGATACTGGGCTCCCCCTGCAGTATGTGTCAGAGGGTAATCTGTGTCAGTACGGTAATAAATTATGTTATTTCCAGATTTACAGAAGGACGATGACGCCATAGAAATGATAAGTATAATATGCCTCGGTTACCACAACTGTCTACAAGGAAAACTGTTGCTCATAGCAAGCAATCACGGCTCAGCTTCTTATAAACAGCACTGGTGAAATGAAAGATGCTTACTGATTGGTTGCCGATACATACACACACACATACACTCATTTTTATATATATAGATGACCAGGGGTGGGATTCGGACAGTTGTCTCTGGTTCGGGGGAACAGCTGGTTCTCCACATCAGCAAGAAGCAGGGCCCTGATCTTCTTCCCTGGTCCTCAGTTTTCAACTGAATGTGTGTTCGAGGATGCATATTCAGTTGAAATATATTGCAATTAGAAAGTCATTGGCTTCCTGCAGTGCAATAGTTAACAGAAGCCAGCCAATGGACATTATTATATAAACAGGCCCAGCTTGAGGGACATTACAAAAAGGGGCCTAGGATGGGGAATATTACAGGAAGGGGCCCAGCATCTGGACATATTACAGAAAGGTGCCAGGATGGAGGACATTATTACAAGAATGTTCCAGGATAGGGGACATTTTTTACTATAGGGGCTAAATAAGGATATTATTACTACTGTGATGTATTTTATTTTTGAGGATAATGTTTCCATTGGGGGGGGGGTCCTGTTACTGTGCAGGGCTGCACTATGTCACTTGCTTTCTTCATATAATGTGCTCTAGAAGTGATCAAATGACTGTGTGTTATTTTCTGCAAAGATGAGTCCTGACTGGAAAAGAGGATTGTGGTCTGCGCTGGATGAAGAAGAAAAGTGAAGATTAATCACTTCAACTACAGACAACACTGGTAAGTCAGTGTGTTACCTGTACATTTACACTATATAGTATATGCAGAGTTCCTGTTATAGTACAGCGGTAGCATCTGTGATGCAGTGACCCATGATGCAGCCAGGGGGCTTTGTGTGGGCTCCTCAGGATACACATGGAGGTGTAACGGGGATTGTGAAACAGGGTTGGGCATGATTGTAAATGGCGGTATGTGTCGCAGAGGGAGTCTGCGCTGTAAGCCAGTATTGTTATTCTGCAACCTGTAGTCCAACAAGTATTTGTTTAGTTTAAAGGGAGGCTTAAAGGGTTAGTTAGAGAGCTGGGCGGGACTAACTAACCACACACTCTACCACCTATGGAGGTGGTTACAGCTACATAATGTGACCAGGGTTTGGGTCACATGTTCAGAGTGTATGGACCTGAATGGTCAGAATGTGAGGTCCCAGATGACCTGTGTGTTGGAATGTCCTGGAGTGGACTGGATTCCTGGAAGCACATGGTGAGGCCATGGACTGATGGCCTGTGCGTTGGCAGTGCCTGGGACTGGACTTCCTGAATAGCGCACGGAGAATCCATATCTGCAGAGCCTGTGATGGCTACTGTGTTGGGGAAGCTACTGTTTCTTCTGCGGGTCTGGACTATCTGAAGTGCCCTGGTCCCAATGATGGTGATCCCAGTAAGGCAGCTTTTCACTAGTAACCAGGACTGACAGGAGTGAGTGTGTGGAGCCAAAGCTCCTGTAAGGTAACTCCAGATAAAGGGGGTTACGGGCAGAGAAGTATGTGCCATTGGAACAAACTGTCAGGGGTTGTTATGTTCAGTGGATATTTATAATGAACTGTTTGTGGTGCATTTTATGAGGCTAAATAAACTGGAATAGACTGTTTTGTGATAAAACGTGCCTGTGTGCTTTAATCCCGTTGCCAGCGAGTGTCCCCAACACACTCAGGTAGCGCTATCTCACACACCCTATGCAGTGATGAGGCAGTGACCCAGCAAAGTTCGAAGCAAAACGACTCTTTAAATGTTAAACTCATATAAACACAGCACACGATATCTTCCAGATCACAGTCGGGCACATATCCTCTGGGTTACAGTCACTAAACACGCCAGTCCACCTCTGACCAGTTGCCGTGGGCATCTGCACAGCTGTGTTAATATCTCTTTACTGGCAGCAATACATACACAGTACACGATATCCTCTGAATCGCAGCCGGGAACCATATCCTCCAGTTTACAGTCACTAAACACGCCAGTCTACCTTCTGAGACCAGTTGCCATGGGCGACTGCAGCGCTGTGTACGCTGTGGGTGCCTGGCTTTTCAGCTGCCTTGTTTGGCTCCGCTGTCCTGTGCTGCCTCACACAGGTGGAGCTCTGCAAAGCCGACTGCTCTGCACTCCTCCAAACACCAAGCAAACACTGACTCTGACACACCCAAACCCTATATTGAAGGGTTTTTAACTGGAATCTGTGGCCTTCAGCCACATGGAAAACCCGGCCAGGAATGAAACGAACTGCACCACTACCATTCTGTTGTTTGTTTCAAAACACAAAAGCCCAGCAGGTTTTTCGTAAATCTGCCTTGGACAAATAGCTTGTCCAGGACTAACACTTTTATTCTGCATTGCAATCACAGCTACACCTGTGACTGCTATGCATTCCCAACGCCTCAATACGCCTCTGTGCGCATCCTGAGGGGGAACATAAAGCGACCCCTACCTGTAACACCAGTCACTGCTTCACACTGTGTAAAATGTCACTGGTGAACGCTGTATTACTTGTACATTATACGCTATATAAAGAGCTCCTGTCTATAATGTAACTGATAAGTCACTGTATTACATGTACACTATACACTGTATGCTATTTACAGAGATCCTGTGTATAATGACACTTATGGTAAAATTAGTGTTATTAGTATTGGTATTTTTTTATTTTTATTAATGACCAGTATTGTGGGGGTTAGATTTGGTCTAGTCATGGTGTGGCAGTATTTATCCCCTGTATGTGGCATAATTTGGTCATTATGTGGAGGTAATATGTATTCTGGTCATGGTGGGATGTTATTTTGCACATATTTGGTGTTGAGGTCAGAGATAAGTTGCATCAGACAGTTACTGTACAACGACAAATGGACAGGAATTCATCCTTTCCAATTTGAGCAGGGTGCCTTTAGTATTCATTTTCAAAACTTGTAGAAAACCTTCTAAAACTATCCACCATATTAAAGGGAACCTGTCACCCCGTTTTTTCAGATTGAGATAAAAATACTGTTAAATAGGGCCTGCGCTGTGCGTTACAATAGTGTATGTAGTGTACCCTGATTCCCCACCTATGCTGCGAAATACATTACCAAAGTCGCCGTTTTCGCCTGTCAATCAGGCTGGTCAGGTCAGGTGGGCGTGGTGACATCGCTCTTTTCTTCCCCAGCTTTCCGTTGGTGGCGTAGTGGTGTGCGCATGTCCGTGCCGAATCCACTGCGCGCACGTGAAGAAACAGCGCGCGATCTGCGCTATTACCCCTGTCATCGGTGGGGAGGCCATCTTCCTGGGGCCGCGCGTGCGCAGATGGAGTGCTCTGCTGCACGGGGCTTCAGGAAAATGGCTGCGGGATGCCGCGCGTGCGCAGATGGAGATCGCGGCGGCCATTTTCCCAAAGCCGAGTTTGCATCTCGGCTTCAGGAAAATGGCCGCCGCGATCTCTTCTGCGCACGCGCGGCATCCCGCGGCCATTTTCCTGAAGCCCCGTGCAGCAGAGCACTCCATCTGAGCACGCGCGGCCCCAGGAAGATGGTCGCCCCCACCGATGACAGGGGTAATAGCGCAGATCGCGCGCTGTTTCTTCACGTGCGCGCAGTGGATTCGGCACGGACATGCGCACACCACTACGCCACCAACGGAAAGCTGGGGAAGAAACAGCGATGTCACCACGCCCACCTGACCTGACCAGCATGATTGACAGGCGAAAACGGCGACTTTGGTAATGTATTTCGCAGCATAGGTGGGGAATTAGGGTACACTACATACACTATTGTAACGCACAGCGCAGGCCCTATTTAACAGTATTTTTATCTCAATCTGAAAAAACGGGGTGACAGGTTCCCTTTAAGAAGTGACTGACAGTGACTGGGACAATGTGGAATCGACAGGAGGCAATGAGACTGTAAATGAAGGTACAGGTGGCGAAAAATGGTAAAACGCCTTTACTTTTACTTACTGTTACTTGTATTTTGTGCGCTAAAATGTGCATGGCTAGCAAAAATGGGTGTAGCTTTTTAAAGGGACGTAACAGACAAATGTGATACTTATATGGGGGCATGAACCTGTGTGTGTGAGTGTATCAAACTTTGTGAGGGGGGCTGTAAGGAACATTATATGGTGTATGGGAGAATGTACTTCTGGGTGGGTGGCATCATACGGTGTGTGGTGGAATGAACCGTTATGGGTATTATAATGTAGTGTGGGGGCATCATGCTGTATGTGGAGACATGTACTATGTGAGGGGCATAATACTGTGTGTGGGGGAAAGCACTATGTGAGGGGCATCATACTATGTGTGGGGAATTGTGCTGCAGAGGGGCATTGCTCTGGGAAGGGGGGCAATCATAGGGTACTGTAATATGTGGAAAAATGAATGGGCTTGACTAACAGCAATATTTCTGTGCGCACACAAGAAGGACTGTAGGAGGATAGGAAAGTGGATTAGTGTAAAATAGAAGTTGTCACCACATGCTGTGCGTGCAGCAGTATGTATGTCTCTCCCATCTTTCAGTTTGGAGCTATGTGATGTGTGTCTTTCCGTAGGAATTGCATCATTATGGAATCGGTTACAAAACTGATCAAAACGGATGAGTGACATTTTGACATAGATCCAGTTTCATCCCATGTGAGTATTAACTCTAACAGGAGCAAAGGCTCCACCGAATATATGAACATTGTTCATGTATGAAACGGTCTTATAAACTTTTTGACTCTATTCACAATGCAGTACCGCTACCATTGTATAATGGATACGCATGGTCCCCAAAGATCCCCTCTGACTATCAGCCATTGTGGTGTTTGTCGAAACACATGTCCTACACAGGGTTTCTGACTCCTCTAGTATGAAACCTGTTCCTATGAGAGGAGAATTTCACCCCTGCAAGATTTGCCGACATAGCAGGAAATCTAGCATGGCTACGTAGCACCACTGATCGCTAGGCAGACACAGCTCATTTCATTTGTTTATTGTAACAGCAACATTGTACCAGTTATATGCAATACATCTTATAAAACAAAAAGAAAAATGATCTGAAGCCTCCTAGGAATACATACATGGCAAGTTAGTAAATAATAGACTAAGTCGATGTATGTAAAATAGGAAAAAGCTGATGTGTTCTTTCCTGATTGAATGCCAATCAATAAAGAGGTAAAACTTGGAACTAACTAAAGCGCAAAAATATGAGATCGTTTCAGTCATAATATAAAGTATAAAAACCCTTAGACAGATCTGTCATATAGATATTGTATGGGGGTTTTTTTCTGCTGCTGGCGTCCTGGTGACAATTTAATCAATGAGAAACTGAAATGCTTCATAAATCAAGAGAAGAATGTCATTTGCTTGAAAATGGTCTCTCAAGTTTGAGAACACATTACACATATCAACGTCTGAACCTGGAATGAGCTGCCAAGAAAACATTTGGACAACAGAGAATATAATGCGGAACAAGGTTATGGACAGGGTATATGGGAGTGTGGTTCAAGAGTGACCTCTAGTGGAAGATTGTGGAAATGTTTCCTTCTTCATTCAGGGGCACGTGCACCTTTAGCACATTTTTCTATTTTTCTGACATGTCAGAGATTTCATTGGAGAGCCTGAAAGCATAGTTCAGAGGAAGGAAAGTCTTTTATTTATGATCTGAAGCGGAGCAGTGCTTAGATCAGTACTACATTCCTGCACTTTGCTCACTGAAGTTGCTGTCAGTCGAGAGGAAAGGGTGCACAAATGTGTATATGACCTTTATGCAAGGTCTAGCATACCAAATCAATGCAATATGTCCTCAAAATAGAATAAGCACCATTTCGTATTGTGTTGCTGCTGTACCTGCTAAAGCGCAATAGGTCATACATGCATGTAGTCTTGGAGGGAGAGGACACCTGAAGGTTTTTTCCTAGATTAAGCCTAATGTCCCCGGTGATCCAGTAATGGTGCTCATGTATTCACACGTTCAGTATTTTGTCAATATTTTACCTCAGAATTTGTAAGCCAGAGTCAGGAATGGGTGATAAATACTGAAGTGGTGACGTGTTTCTATTATACTTTTCCTCTGATTGTTCCTCACCTGGTTTTGACACCCAAGTGATGGGTTTGAAGTGAAGGACAGCATCCAATCCAGGTGAAGACAATAAACACTTTATTGTGCCATAGGTGCAACGTTTCAACCTCAAGGGTCTTTTTCAAGCATGAAACGTTGCACCTATGGCACAATAAAGTGTTGTCTTCACCTGGATTGGATGCGGTCCTTCACTTCAAACTCTTGGTATGTACTCCTCCACTTGGGTCCTGTGGAGTTAGGACGAGCAACCGCCTTAATCAGTAGTGCTGTCATTGCATTATTTGGACCCAAGTGATGAGTGTCTCAATACGGAAACTGCTGCTGGTACCAACCTATTGCGCGGTACCACCAGCGGAACACCGTCACACCACTCACACTCTCACGCACCCTCTTGCGCGGTAACACCAGTGGTACACCGTCGTGAACATGCTGCCGCAGGAATCAGCCGAATGATTCACTGACTACCGCCATCTTTGTAAAGGAGGAGGAGCGCATGTACAGTTTTAATGTGTCCGCCGCTATCTGTCTGCACCAAGATGGCGGTCTGATTTACTGAGCCTGCGCAAATTATGCGCAGGTGCAGTGAATCATTCAGCTGATCCCGGTAGCAGATGTCAGATGACCCCCAAACACACCTCCAGGCTGTGTAAGGGCTATTTGACCAAGGAGGAGAGTGATGTGGTGCTACGCCAGATGTCCTGGCCTCCACAGTCACCAGACCTGAACCCAATCGTAATGGTTTGGGGTGAGCTGGACCGCAGAGTAAAGGCAAAAGGGCCAACAAGTGCTAAGCATATCTGGGAACTCCTTCAAGACCATTCCCGGCGACTACCTCTTGAAGCTCATCAAGAGAATGCTAAGATTGTGCAAAGCAGTCATCAAAGCAAAAGGTGGCTACTTTCAAGAACCTAGAATATAAGACAATTTCAGTTGTTTCACACTTTTTTGTTAAGCATATAATTCCACATGTGTCAATTCATAGTTTTGATGCCTTCAGTGTGAATGTACAATTTTCATAGTCATAAAAATACAGAAATCTTTAAATGAGGTGTGTCCAAACTTTTGGTCTGTACTGTATATATATTAAATAATTTTATATTTTAAAAAACAATTTTCTTTTTTACTTTTTGCATATTTCAATAGTCTCCATGGGATATTCAATAAAGCCATTGATTATTTTATTTGGATGGAGGGAGCTGAATATTTCTTAGTTTTCCTCTCTCTACACAGACCGTGTGATCTGTGAAGCTGGTGATGAGTGAGGGGTCAGGCCACATGTGAGCAGCCTAAGGGGCCTAAACGTGCAACGATGGCCTTCAGCATCTCCAGACTTGTCCTAGATATGCTTAATGGGAGACGTCATTGGTCTGCATTTGCAAGGGAGCTGCCAGCAGAGGATCTTGAGGATTTGAGTGCCCAAGTACATTCAGTTTGGTGAAACATTTCTTAAACAACCATTAATAATCTCACTGATGGCAGCCAACCCTTGGAAGCATGTTTATTTCTATGCATGGCACCCACTCAATTCTGAAAAAAGCGAGATATTTTAAAAAGTTTTATAATTTGCATATCATTAACATGTCTATACATCCTGTGTTTTCCAGAATTCCATGACTTTTTCTAACAGTGGCATTAACAACACGCCATCATAGAGGTGCATCATTTTATCTGCCCCTGTGACGCGATCGTGGGACACCGATGGGTTGCTATGACAGCCATGGGACTTTAGAAGATCTCTGTTCCTTTCATCATGTACTCCCCTTAACCACTTCACGACGTGTGAAGTGCATTCCCTCAAACCGACATACATGTAAGGAACTGCCTGCTCCGCTGAATTGCCTAGTGACAGAGTAAACAGATGGCCGCTGGCTCTGACAGCAGACTAACCCTGCACGTATCACTACATAATTGTATGTAGTGAGGTTTTTTATTTAGGGCTGTGGATGTCAGCAGAGCAGGTATATGCTTTCCTTGCCTCCGACACGGAATCAGGCAGTGAGGAAGATCACACATTCCTCTTTTTTTCTTCCTCCTCGATCTAGTGAGGAGGGACCCCCAGCAAGGCGTCCTAGGGCTCAGACAACCCCTTCAGCAATCGATCCCATATCGACTCAATCCGCCCAAAATTATCAGCATGCTATTCCAGATTTCATCGGCAGCACATTAATCCAATTTGACGTTACAGGCCTCACTGAAATTGACTTTTTCAAATACTTTTTCAGCGAGGAAATAATAAATCTTATGGTGGCCCAGACAAAGGTATATGTCCATCAATTTTTCACCCAGAATGCCAAGTCAACATTTGTCAGATGGACCCCTGTAAATGCAGCAAAGATGATGACATTTTGGGGCATTGTGCTCCACATAGTGAAAAAATAGATTTGGCAATACTGGAGTACTGATATGCTCTACAGCGCACAGGTATGGCCATGACAAGGGCACGATAGCAAGCAATCCCAAATTTTTTTGCATTATAATGATAATGTGCAGTGTCCACCCCGAGACTATCCTAACTTTGATTATCTATACAAGATTTGGCCAGTAGTTGAACACTTCAGCAGAAAATTTGTTGAGTCATATAACCCCCAATGGGACATCTGTATAGATGTATCTCTCATTCATTTCAAAGGGAAGCTAAAATTCCGACAATACCTGCCCAGTAAGGCTAGGTTCACATCACGTTAGTGCCATCTATTTAACGGATCCATTACTAAGCGGCACTAACGCAATGTAACGGATCCGTTAACGCACTCATTGCCATCCATTATAGTAACGCATCTTAATCATGTCAAAATCGCCATGTGTTAGCGATGGTCCGTTACTTTGTGACGCAGCTTCGAACGCGGTCTACTGCATTTTCGGGTACGTTAGGTCTAATGCACAAAGAACAGACACGTTTGCTGTGCACAGACCTCCATTACTAATGCATGCCGGCACAATGGAACCATACGTTAACGCATGCGCTAACGCAATTGTAGAAAAAAAAAGAGATTTTGGACATCAGCTTTAGCGCATCCGTTTAACAGATCTGTTAAACTGATGGCACTAACGCGATGTCAACCTAGCCTTAGAGGGCCAGGTATGGAATTAAACTTTACAAGCTGTGTGAGAGTGCTTCAGGCTACACCCACAGATTTTGAGTTAATGAAGGGAGGGACACCCAGATTGAAGCACCTGTTCTGGGAGTGAGTGGGAAAATTATGTGGGAAATGGTGCACCCACTGCTGGATAAGGGTTATCACCTCTAGGTAAATAACTTTTACTCCAGCATCCCACTCTAAGACCCTCTCTGATAGAGACACTGTTGCATGTGGCACCATGCGAAAAAATAATAGAGGACTCCCTAAGACGCTAATTGGGCAACTGCTGAGAAAGGGCAAAAGCAGAGCCCAGTGCAGGGACAACATGCTAGTGGTCAAATAAAAGGACAAGAGGGATGTCCTTATCTTGACCACCATACACTGTGACAACAGCTCCCTTGTCACTGTACGAGGTACCACAACACAAGTCTCAAAGCTAGTTTGTATCCTGGATTATAATAAGTACATGGGGGTGTAGATCTCTCAGATCAGGTCCTCAAACCAGTGCCATGTGAAAGCTAAAGTATGTTACAAAAAATTGTCAGTGCCTATTGTACAGATGGCACTGTACAATGCTTTTATGCTGTTTGGATCCATCAACGCCCTTCTGTTTGGCAATTAGAAAGGTGAGGTCTGATTACTTCTGAAACGGATGGTGCCTGCATCGTGCCTGGTCAACATGTTGCCAGTGAGGTCCAAAAACTGCAATGAAGGAAGTACACCAAAAAGGTGCAGGGTATGCTCCAAAAGGAATATGAAAGGACACAATTTACCATTGAGAAACCTGCCCTGGGCAAAATAATGGCTTCAAAGCGTACGACACATCCAATGTGTTTGTACCTCAAAGGCTCTGCAAATGCAATATGGTGACCACACACTGCTTCATGAAAGTCTGCGCTCCAAAACATTGCTCCTTCCTTTCAGAGCTCAGCAGTATGTCCAAACAGTAGCTTTCCACTACATATGGGGTATTGGCGCACTCAAGAGAAATTGCACAACACATTTTGGAGTCCATTTTTCCCCCTTCCCTTCTGGAAAAAAAATGTGGATTAAGCCACATTTTTGTGGGAAAAAATTCAATTTTTTATTTTCACGGCTCAACATTATGAAATTCTGTGAAGCACCTGTGGTTTCAAGGTGGTCACCAGACATCAAGATAAATTCCTTGAGTGGTGTAGTTTCCAAAATGGGGTCACTTGTGTGGGCTTGGTGTTCATCACACTCCTAGATAAATTCCTTGAGATGTGTATTTTCCAAAATGGAGTTACATGTGGAGATTTCCATGATTTAGGAACAGTAGGGGTTCTGCAAACACAACATGGCATCCTCAATCTATTCCAGCCAATTTTGCGCTCCAAAAGTCAGATGCCGCTCCTTCCCTTCCGAGGCCCTTTCATGCGCCCAAATAATAGTTTTCGTCCAGGCATGCTTGGGGAGACCCAAGCACAATGCTATTCGCTCACTAGTCCTAACCAATCTCAGGTGTGTTGGAGAGGTTGTGGGCAAAGAGGGACGGTTCATATGTGGTTGTCATGTCCGGTTATAGCTCAATTTTGCCTAGATATTGGTAATCTAATACGAGAGGTCCTTGGGGTATAGTTGGTTTTGGAGTCCAATATGGGAGCCTTACATAATGGCATAGATAAAGTACCGCAGGTGCTTAGAGGTTCTTTCTCGCATATTTTGATTACAGCCAGGTTAACTCTGGTGGCTAGGTGCAGGGGGATGAGTTTGCCATCCATAAAAGAGGTAAGTGAGAAAGTTAACATACACTGCCAATATGAATTGGCGTTGGCTCATTCCATCTCGGCCAAAAAGAGAATTCAGGGTATATGGGATCCATGGCTGGATAGCCAGAGGTCAGCCACTTTTCACTGAAGATGCAAAACCTTATTTGGCCCTATGAAACTTATATTATTGGGATTATGTCATCATGCTTTAACCCGGGAGCTCCTGTGATGTCACTGTTGGATGGTGAAAACGTCATGTTTTAGGCTGGTTTCACACTTGCGTTTTAAAAAAAAAAAAACGCATGGTGGAAAAACACATGTAATTGCGTGCAAACGCTGCGTTTTTTAGACGCATGCGTTTTTGGATGTGGTGAAAAAAACGCGGCGTTTTGACGCGTTTTTCATGCGTTTGCGTTTTTTAAACGCATGATGAGAAGTGTGTGACAGCTGCCAATCATCAAAATCAAGTAAAAATCCCACTATAAACAGAAATAGCTAGGGTTAGGGGTAGGGATCCTAACCCTAAAGGGATCCTAACCCTACCCCTAACCCTAGGGATCCTAACCCTAACCTTACCCCTACCCCTAACCCTAAAGGGATCCTAACCCTAACCCTCAGGGTTAGGGTTAGGATCCCTAGGGTTAGGGTTAGGATCCCTAGGGTTAGGATCCCTTTAGGGTTAGGGTTAGGATCCCTTTAAGGTTAGGGTTAGGATCCCTTTATCACCTTTATGGTGGGGGGGTGGCATATCAGTGTGTTTTCTGTTTTTTTTTCTATAAAAACGCATGCGTTTTTAACGCAACCAAACGCATGTGCTTAAAAATGCATGCGTTTCCATTGACTCCAATGCATTTTTTGCCGCAAAAAAAACGCATATGAACGCATGCGTTTTTTGCGTCAAAAAAAGCCTCTGAAAATTACTACATGTTGCATTTCTGCAAAAGAACGCTTGCAGCAAAAAAACGCATGCGTTCAAAACCGCGACCAAACGCGTATAAAAAAACGCATGCGTTTTTAATGTTAAACATAGGGAAAAAAAACGCATGCGTTTTTTTGCGGTACAAACGCTGCAGATAAAAACGCAAGTGTGAAACCAGCCTTAATGAGTATACGTAGAATGTGTACAGGTACCTATTGTACTTTGTTATTGTATGTGTTTATGGGTTTTGTTTGACCCATTGTGTGTTCAAAAATTTTCTGAAAATTTAATAAAAAATTTATGGTAAAAAAAAAATAAATTGTAAAACACAGAAAAAGAAAAAAAAAAATGCCAAAAGTGTGTTTCTGTTAGTCGCCCCAACAACGCAAAAAATGCTGTGAAAAGCTACCAAAATGTCATATTCATCCCTAAGTGGTATCAATAAAAATATAATCTCGCTCTGCAAAAAATAAGCTCTCATATAGCTTCATTGACCCCCAAAAAACATTAAGGGTATGTTCACACGTTCAGGATTTCCATCCTTTTTTTTTCAGGACAGTTTTTTTAAAAAACTGCAGCTCTTGGCAGAAAACGCAGGTCCTTTTTTTGGTCCTTTTTTGATGCGTTTTTTGATGCTTTTTTTATCCTTTTTTTATGCAGTTTTCTATGCAGAGACTGTGTGTTTCCTAGGAAGCTTTTTAGGGCTAAAATGGCTGAAAATACCCTAACCCTACCCCTAACCCTAACCCTACCCCTAACCCTACCCCTAACCCTACCCCTAACCCTACCCCTAACCCTATTCTAACCTTAGTGAAAAAAAAAAAAAAATTCTTAATTTTTTTATTGTCCCTACCAATGGGGGTGACAAAGTGGGGGGGTGTCATTTACTATTTTTTTATTTTGATCACTGAGATATAACCTATCTCAGTGATCAAAATGCACTTTGGAGCGAATCTGCCAGCCGGCAGATTCGGCGGGCGCACTGCGCATGCGCCCGCCATTTTGCAAGATGGCGGCGCCCAGGGAGAAGACGGCCGGACGGACACCGGGACGCCGGGTAAGTATAAGGGGGGGGAGATTAGGGCACGGGGGGGGGCATCGGAGCACGGGGGGGGGGCATCGGAGCACGGGGGGCGGGATCGGAGCACGGGGGGGCAGCCACACTCCGCCCACGCACTTCCGCCCGCTCCCCCGCACTTCCTGCTGCAGCGGTTCTGCACATCAAATCGCAGTAAAACCCGCAGATATATTTTTGATCTGCGGGTTTTACTGCGATTTTGACCTCACAATGGAGGTCTATGGGTGCAGAACCGCTGCGGTTCAGGAAAAAGAAGTGACATGCTCCTTCTTTTTTGCCGCAGCTATTCTGCGCGGCTTTTTAAACGAAATTACGGATCATGTGCACAGCAGTGACTGTTTTCCATAGGGTTACATTGTTATGTACCCTGCATGGAAAACAGCTGCGGAACCGCAGTGGCAAAACCGCTGCGGTTCCGCAGTAAAAAACGCACTGTGTGAACATGGCCTAAGACACTTGGAAGATCTCAAATAATGATGAGCGAATAAACTCCTTACTCGAGATTTCTCAAGCATGCTCGGGGGTCCTCCGAGTATTTTTTAGTGCTCGGAGTTTTAGTTTTTCTTGCCGCAGCTGAATGATTTACATCTGATAGCCAGCTTAAGTACATGTGGGGATTCCCTAGCAACCAGGCAACCCCCACATGTACTTATGCTGGTTATCAGATGTAAATCATTCAGCTGCGGCAAGAAAAACGAAAACTCCGAGCACTAAAAAATACTCGGAGGACCACCGAGCATGCTAGAGAAATCTCGAGTAAGGAGTATATGCGCTCATCACTAATCACAACATAATCAAAACAGTTTTTCTTTAAATAAAATTTAATTTGCACCACTAAAATAATTTAAAAAACTGGACAACTGAACAAGTTTGGTATCACCTTAATTGTACCCTCAAGGAGAACCATATTGCCAGGTCATTTGTACCGTACAATGTAAACCATCAAAACAATTCCCAAAACATAATGTCAGAATTGCAGGATTTTTTTCACAATTTTACCGCACTTGGAATATCTTTCCCCTTTCCACTACACTATGTGGTAAAATGAATATGGTAATTCAAAAGCACAACTTGTCCTGAAAAAAAAAAAAAAAATAAGCCCTTGTATATCTATGTGGACAGAAAAAAAAATTATGACTCTTGGAAGAATGGGAAGAAAAACTGGAAAAGCATAAATGGAAATTGGCCATGTCGGGATGGGGTTAACCCCTTAAGCCCCAAGGGTGGTTTGCACGTTAATGACCAATTTTTACAATTCTGACCATTGTCCCTTTATGAGGTTATAACTCTGGAACGCTTCAACGGATCTTGGCGATTCTGACATTGTTTTCTCGTGACATATTGTACTTCATGATAGTGGTAAAATTTCTTCCATATAACTTGCATTTATTTGTGAAAAAAAACAGAAATTTGGTGAAAATTTTGAAAATTTTGCAATTTTCCAACTTTGAATTTTTATGCCCTTAAATCACAGAGATATGTCATGTAAAATGATTAATAAGTAGCATTTCCCACATGTCTACTTTACATCAGAACAATTTTGGAACCAACATTTTTTTTTGTTAGGGAGTTATAAGGGTTAAAAGTTGACCAGCAAGTTCTCATTTTTACAACACCAATATTTTTTAGGGATATTTTAGGGACCACATCACATTTGAAGTCATTTTGAGGGGTCTATATGATAGCAAATAACCAAGTGTGACAACATTCTAAAAACTGCACCCCTCAAGGTGCTCAAAACCACATTCAAGAAGTTTATTAACCCTTCAGGTGTTTTACAGGAATTTTTGGAATGTTTAAAAAAAAATTAACTTTTCACTTTTTTTCACAAAAAATTTACTTCAGCTCCAATTTGTTTTATTTTCCCAAGGGTAAGAGAAGAAATTGAAACCCCCAACAAGTGACACCATTTTGGAAAGTAGACCACCTAAGGAACCTATCTAGATGTGTGGTGAGCACTTTAACCCACCAAGTGCTTCACAGAAGTTTATACTGCAGAGCCGTAAAAATAAAAAATCATATTTTTTCACAAATATGATCTTTTCGCCCCCAATCTTTTATTTTTCCAAGGGTAAGAGAAGAAATTGTACCCCAAAAGTTGTTGTGCCATTTGTTCTGAGTACGCTGATACCCCACATGTGGGGGTAAACCACTGTTTGGGCGCATGGCAGAGCTTGGAAGGGAAGAAGCACCATTTGATTTTTCAATGCAAAATTGACTGGAATTGAGATGGGACAAAAAATTGAAACCCCCCACAAGTGACACCATTTTGGAAAGTAGACCCTCTAAGGAACTTATCTAGCTGTGTTTTGACAGCTTTGAACCCCCAAGTGTTTCACTACAGTTTATAATGCAGAGCCATGAAAATAAAAATTATTTTTTTTTTCACAAAAATTATTTTTTAGCCCCCAGTTTTGTATTTTCCCAAGGGTAACAAGAGAAATTGGACCCCAATAGTTGTTGTCCAATTTGTCCTGAGTATGCTGATACCCCATATGTTGGGGTAAACCCCTGTTTGGGCGCATGGGAGAGCTCGGAAGGGAAGGACCACTGTTTTACTTTTTCAACGCAGAATTGGCTGGAATTGAGATCGGACGCCATGTCGCGTTTGGAGAGCCCTGATGTGCCTAAACAGTGGAAACCCCCAATTCTAACTGAAACCCTAACCCCGACACACCTCTAACCCTAATCCCAACCATAACCCTAACCACACCCCTAACCCTGACACACCCCTAAGCCTAATCCCAACCGTAAATGTAACCCTAACTTTAGCCCCAACCCTAACCCCAACCCTAGCCCCAGCCCTAAATCTAGCCCCAGCCCTAACCCTAGCCCTAACCCTAACCCTAGCCCCAACCCTAGCCCTAACCCTAATGGGAAAATGGAAATAAATACATTTTTTTAATTTTTTTTATGTTTCCCTAACTATGGGGGTGATGAAGGGGGGTTTGATTTACTTTTATAGTGTTTTTTTTTAGCGGATTTTTAGGATTGGCAGCCGTCACACACTAAAAGACGCTTTTTATTGCAAAAAATATTTTTTGCGTTACCACATTTTGAGACCTATAATTTTTCCATATTTTGGTCCACAGAGTCATGTGGCGTCTTGTTTTTTTGCGGGGCGAGTTGACGTTTTTATTGGTAACATTTTTGGGCACGTGACATTTTTTGATCGATTTTTATTCCGATTTTTGTGAGGCAGAATGACCAAAAACCAGCTATTCATGAATTTCTTTTGGGGGAGGCGTTTATACCGTTCCGCATTTGGTAAAATGGATAAAGCAGTTTTATTCTTCGGGTCAGTACGTTTACAGCGATACCTCATTTATATCATTTTTTTATGTTTTGGCGCTTTTTATACGATAAAAACTATTTTATAGAAAAAATAATTATTTTTTGCATCGCTTTATTGTGACTAACCTTTTTATTTTTTCGCTGATGATGCTGTATGGCGGCTCATTTTTTGCGGGATAAGATGACGTTTTCAGCGGTACCATGGTTATTTATATTTATATCAATCTTTTTGATCGCGTGTTATTCCACTTTTTGTTCGGCGATATGATAATAAAGCGTTGTTTTTTGCCTGGTTTTTTTTTTTTTCACGGTGCTCACTGAAGGGGTTAACTAGTAGGACACTTTTATTGGTCGGGTCGTTATGGACGCGGTGATACTAAATATGTGTACTTTTATTGTTTGTTTTTTTATTTAGATAAATGTATTTATGGGAACAATATTCTTTTTTCTTTATTTAGGATTTTTTTTTTTTTTTTTTTTTACACATTAAAAAAATTTTTTTTTTCTTTTTTACTTTGTCCCAGGGGGACATCACTGTATAGTGACAGATCGCTGATCTGACACTTTGCAGAGCACTGTGTCAGATCAGCGATCTGGCGTGCCCTGCTGCTAGGTAACAGAGCCTGGAAGTACTCCCTGCAGGACCCGGAAGTAGCCCCGCGGCCATTTTGGATCCGGGGCCTGCAGGGAGGAGACGCTCGGTACAAGGTGAGCACATCGCCTTGTACCGGGGGTCTCAGGGAAGCCCGCAGGGAGCCCCCTCCCTGCGCGATGCTCCCCTATACCACCGGCACACCGCGATCAAACAGGTGTGCTGGGGGTTAATGTGCCGGGAGCGGTCCGTGACCTCTCCTGGCACATAGTGCCAGATGTCAGCTGCGATAGTCAGCTTACACCCGGCCGCGATTGGCCGCGCTCCCCCCGTAAGCACGGCCGATCCACTATGACGTACTATCCCGTCACTGGGAATTAAGTCCCAGGTCACCTTGACGGAGTAGTACGTCATATGGGATTAAGGGGTTAAAGTACTGGACAACACCTTTAATATAAACTAACATTATTAAGCATGAAAAAATATGTAAGGTTTGTAAGATAGCGCTTACTGCATGTGTTGGGGGGATACTCGCTTAGCAACGGGATTCAGTCACACAGGCACGATTTTCTCCATTAAACAGTCCATGCCGTTTATTTACACGTCATAAACCGCCATGTTACACATCAAACACATAGTTCCTAGTACACGGCTTCCTTCAGTTGACAGATGCTACACCCGCCAGTCCTCTTCTGACCAGTTCCCGGGGTTGTCCGTGTGCCGTATCAATGTCTCTACTCACATAGCTTAATAAGACATTAGGTTGCAGTGTCTAAACATTCCAGACCTCACTTCGTCCAGTTACCGAGGCAGACCACACAGTTCATTAACATCCATGGAACATCATAGGCACTAACAGTTTGTTCCACTGGCAGATACTTGTCTGCCCATAACCCCTTTATCTGGAGTTACCTTACAGGAGCTCCTGCTTCACACGCTGACTCCTCGTCAGTCCTCTCTCCCAGGGAAGCTGCCTAACTGGGATCACCGTCCTGTACAATGCCTTGCTCACCAGGCCACCCGACAGTTCCAGACCCACAGAAAGACGGTAGCTTCCCCAACCCAGTAGCCATCACAGGCTCTGCAGGACCATGGCCTCACCCCGTGCTCTTCAGGAATTCAGGTTCACGGCCTCTCTGTGTGCTATTCAGGACGTCTGCTCTACTCCCAGGACCGCCCAACACACAAGCCTTCAGGTACGCGGCCTCTCCGATTGCTATTTAGGGATTCCGGTCCATAAACAGGACCTCCCAACACTCAAGCCTTCAGGTCCATGGCCTCTCCATGTGCTCTTCAGCAATCCAGTCCTACTGCCAGGACATTCCAACACACAGGCCATCCAGGACCTCGCACACTGACCATTCAGGTTCATACACTCTGACCATGTGACCAGACCTCAGTCACATTATATCACTGTAGCCACCCCCCACGGGTGGGAGGTGTGTGTGGTTAGCCAGACCCACCCAGCACTCTGACTAACCCTGTAAGCCTCCCTTTACAACTACACAAACACTTGTGGGACTACAGGTCCCAGAACAACATTACTGGCTTACAGCGCAGAGAATCTCCTCTGCGACACATACCAGCCATTCACAATGATGCCGGTCACTATCACAGTTATTCATGCGACTGCCATGCACACCTGTGGCCTCAATACTCCTGCGTGCGCATTCTGAAGGGAACATACAGCGCCCCCTAGCTGTAAAAGAGGTCACTGCCTCACCGGTTCTAAAAAGTTTGTAAATGTGTATGAGTATATGCTGCAGAACCTTCCTGTAAGATAAAAAGTAAAAGAAAGTATGCATGTGGAATTGTTAATTCAGTAGCGAAGTAATACTGCCACCCGGTGGAGTTTTTCTGGTATTGCATTGCACTGACGCTCAACACAACAATAAAACAAATCAACATACAAAAATATTAAAATCTGAGACTTCTCAGTGGTTGATACATTTTAATGGCTAATTGGGTCTTGATAAATAAAGGATTTGAAAAGTTTAAAATACTGTATTTGCTGAAAAATTGAAAAATCCAGCACTCCCTTGTCCCTTCAATAAAACCTCTCTATTGGACCTCCTGTAAATGAAAGCAATGATTCCTAAGGTCTAATAAAGAAGTTTTATTCAAGAGAGTGCTATAATAGAGGGCTGAATACTATAAAAATCATGCTTCATCCTGGGAAACTACTTGGGTTATGCCACATTCCCATGTTCAATATTTGGCAGCGGCGGACATCCCGCATGTGCAGCTGGTGCACCTGCATCGGGGCCTGGAGGTGGAGGAGGCCCCTGCAGGGCGGCTAACACTGAGGCCTGTTTCTCTGGTCCCAAGGCTCCGGAGGGCCCCTAGCCAGATTGCCCTCATGTGCGGCGGGCAGGGGGCGATCCCTCCAGCTCCACTGCCATCCGTCCGCCGCTTCCTACCCGCACTTCCTGTCACATAGAAAGCTGCCAGTGACGCTGTGGGGAAACATGCAGAGAAGAGAGAGGTGGTGTGTGTGTGTTTGTGTTCACAGGTGGACGTGATGCTCGTCCTGCTCCTCTGGCCGCTTCCGCGTTCCACGATGTGGAACGCAAGCTGGATCCGGGCGCTAACGTCACCGGAAGTGACGCTCGCCCCGCTCTGCAGAGTGCCGGCACTTCCACATTGCCTTTGTGGAACGCATGGTCCTGGGCGCCTCTTCACCTCCCGACATGGTGCCTGAGCCGAGAGCCTACCACCGGGAAGAGTGGCTCTACCCAGGAGCCCGTCCACTCACTGGTCTCTGGGGCAGAGGGACTCCCCACTGGGGAGTTTCGGCCCTGGGCCACTTGACAAGGGGAAGGATATTGGACCAGCCGCACGATCCCACTGAGCCCTACGGCAAGCTCTTCCGCTCACTGCCTCCATGCAGGGACAGGAAAAATACAGAGGGAAAGGGGGCAGAGTGGGACCTTTTAACCTCTCGTGTGCTTTTCCTGTCCCTACAAGGAGGAGGACGTCCTCCAGGGTGCTGTCAGGGAGATGTCCTGGAAAATGAACTTTTTTTAATGTACGAAATGGCTGCAATGAAACAAAGAGTGAAAAATTTTAAGGGGTCTGAATACTTTCCGTACCCACTGTATATAGTGTACACACTTATAGTCACCTCCCTCAGAGGTCATGGGTCTTCCAGCAGGACAATGACCCAAAACACACTTCAGAAAGCACTAGAAAATGGTTTGAGAGAAAGCACTGGAGACTTCTAAGGTGGCCAGCAATGAGTCCAGACCTGAATCCCATAGAACACCTGTGGAGAGATCTAAAAATGGCAGTTTGGAGAAGGCACCCTTCAAATATCAGGGACCTGGAGCAGTTTGCCAAACAAGAATGGTCTAAAATTCCAGCAGAGCATTGTAAGAAACTCATTGATGGTTACCGGAAGCGGTTGGTCGCAGTTATTTTGGCTAAAGGTTGTGCAACAAAGTATTAGGCTGAAGATGCCAATACTTTTGTCTGGCCCATTTTTGGAGTTTTGTGTGAAATTATCAATGTTTTGCTTTTTTGCTTCATTCTCTTTTGTGTTTTTTCATTTAAGACAAATTTAACGAAGATAATAATACCAATTAATTTGTGTTTGCAATCATTTTCAGGAAGAAAATGAGTATTATCTGACAGAATTGCAGGGGTGTCAATACTTTTGGCCATGACTGAATGTATAGCACAGTCCCTTAGTATATAGTGTACTCTCTATGTATAGCGCCATCCTTAGTTACATAGTTTCCTCTTTTATTATGTATAATACCGTCCCTTATTACATACCATCCTCTCTATTTATATGGTGTTGTCCCTTATTATATAGCTTCCTCTGCTGTTATGCACTGTGCTGTCTCTTACATAGTGTATTCTTGTTATTTTTGTTATTCACAAAGCCCTCTTATATTACATAGTCCCCTCTCTTGTTAGATATAAAATGACTGCTGATGGAGCAGCAGGTGACCAAACTAACGCTCCATCAGCTCCTCTATCAGAAAAGTAGCTTTCAAATGCTCCATTAGCCATCATTACATTATATATCTAACAAGACAGAACGGTATGCGATAATAATAAAGGAGACTATGTAATTATATATATGCTAGATGGCAGCCCGATTCTAAAGAATCGGGAGTCTAGAATCCATATATACTTTATATATTCAAATGTAAGAATAATACAATTAATAAATAATAGTAAGAAAGAACAAAAAATGGCTGCACTCACCAGCTCTTGACAATTCTTGTTATTTAAGGTACAGTTACACAGGATCCATGAACATGCTTATGAGGGGAGGGATGAAAGACATCAGACGACAACTTTGCGTGTTGTGGCAAATGCCACAACAACGGTTCTTTGCTTAAGAACAATAATGTAAATCTAATATATAATTGCCTAGAATACTACTTCCTGCAATTTGTGCCAACTTCCGTGGCTTTGTCCGGAGCTAATGTCCGGAGCTAATGTCCGGAGCTAATGTCCGGAGCTAATGTCCGGAGATTAATTGCCTAGAATACTACTTCCTGCAATTTGTGCCAACTTCCGTGGCTTTGTCCGGAGCTAATGTCCGGAGCTAATGTCCGGAGCTAATGTCCGGAGATAAGTGACGTCAACAGTGTCCAGTGTCTGATTGGTTGCCGCCTGCTGCGAGCGACCAATCAGAAACGTGCCGTACTGTGACACACTCCGCCCGCCATTTTGGTGTGATTTTTGAGTTTTTACCTCACAGCAAGTTTCTACTGCGTGGAGGCGGGCCCAGTGACGTTGCTCTTCAAGCTCCTGCCGAATTTCGTCAAAAAAATGATAATACCATTTACCAAAACTATATATATTTAGTTGTGAAGTGGTTCAGTGACATTTTCACACCAATTTTGAACTTTTGTTTGGTGTTTTCTCCATATACTGCCTATTATTCACTGACTGTTATACTGAGAGACTGCCGTTTATTAACCTCTTCTTTGCCACATTGGGTATATTGCTCTATTATTTGCCACATAAGGACATTGTCCATTATTGCCCAGCAATTTCTCTGCAATATAAACTGCCTATTTATTAACCCCTTCCCGACCCATGACGCCACGTAGGCGTCATGAAAGTCGGTGCCAATCCGACCCATGACGCCTATGCGGCGTCATGGAAAGATCGCGTCCCTGCAGGCCGGGTGAAAGGGTTAACTCCCATTTCACCCGATCTGCAGGGACAGGGGGAGTGGTAGTTTAACCCAGGGGGGGTGGCTTCACCCCCTCGTGGCTACGATCGCTCTGATTGGCTGTTGAAAGTGAAACTGCCAATCAGAGCGATTTGTAATATTTCACCTATTATAACGGGTGAAATATTACAATCCAGCCATGGCCGATGCTGAAATATCATCGGCCATGGCTGGAAATACTAATGTGCCCCCACCCCACCGATCTGGCCGGTACACTGCTCCGGCTCCCCTCCGTCCAGTGCTCCGCTCCCCCCCGTGCTCTTGTCCGCTCCCCCCGTGCTCCAATCACCCCCCCGTGCTCCAATCACCCCCCCTGCACTCCGATCCACCCCCCCCGGTGCTCCGTTCCACCCCCCCGTGCTCCATTCCAGCCCCCCGTGCTCCGTTCCAGCCCCCCCGTGCTCCGTTCCACTCCTCCCGCGCTCCGATTCCCCCCGTGCTCCGATCCCCCCGTGCTCCGATCCCCCCCCCCCCCGTGCTCCGATCCCCCCCCCCCCCGTGTTCCCCCCCACCCCATCATACTTACCGATCCAGCCGGGGTCCCGTCCGTCTTCTCCCTGGGCGCCGCCATCTTCCAAAATGGCGGGCGCATGTGCAGTGCGCCAACCGAATCTGCCGGCCGGCAGATTCGTTCCAAAGTGCATTTTGATCACTGAGATATAATCTATCTCAGTGATCAAAATAAAAAAAATAATAAATGACCCCCCCCCTTTGTCACCCCCATAGGTAGGGACAATAAAAAAATAAAGAATTTTTTTTTTTCCACTAATGTTAGAATAGGGGTAGGGTTAGGGTTAGGGGTAGGGTTAGGGGTAGGGTTAGGGGTAGGGTTAGGGGTAGGGCTAGGGTTAGGGGTAGGGTTAGGGGTAGGGTTAGGGCTAGCGGTAGGGTTAGGGCTAGGGTTAGGGTTTCGGTATGTGCACACGTATTCTGGTCCTCTGCGGATTTTTCCGCTGCGGATTTGATAAATCCGCAGTGCTAAACCGCTGCGGATTTACCGCGTTTTTTTCTGCGCATTTCACTGCAGTTTTACAACTGCGATTTTCTATTGGAGCAGTTGTAAAACCGCTGCGGAATCCGCACAAAAGAAGTGACATGCTGCGGAATGTAAACCGCTGCGTTTCCGTGCAGTTTTTCCGCAGCATGTGTACAGCGATTTTTGTTTCCCATAGGTTTACATTGAACTGTAAACTCATGGGAAACTGCTGCGGATCCGCAGCGTTTTCCGCAGCGTGTGCACATACCTTTAGAATTAGGCTATGTGCACACGGTGCGGATTTGGCTGCGGATTCGCAGCAGTGTTCCATCAGGTTTACAGTACCATGTAAACATATGAAAAACCAAATCCGCTGTGCCCATGGTGCGGAAAATACCGCGCGGAAACGCTGCGTTGTATTTTCCGCAGCATGTCAATTCTTTGTGCGGATTCCGCAGCGTTTTACACCTGTTCCTCAATAGGAATCCGCAGGTGAAATCCGCACAAAAAACACTGGAAATCCGCGGAAAATCCGCAGGTAAAACGCAGTGCCTTTTACCCGCGGATTTTTCAAAAATGGTGCTGAAAAATCTCATACGAATCCGCAACGTTGCGGTTAGGGTTGTGATTAGGGTTATGGCTACAGTTGGGATTAGAGTTAGGGGTGTGTTGGGGTTAGTGTTGGAGGTAGAATTGAGGGGTTACCACTGTTTAGGCACATCAGGGGTCTCCAAACGCAACATGGCGCCACCATTGATTCCAGCCAATCTCGTATTCAAAAAGTCAAATGGTGCTCCCTCACTTCCGAGCCCTGAAGTGTGCCCAAACAGTGGTTTACCCCCACATATGGGGTACCAGCATACTCAGGACAAACTGCGCAACAATTACTGGGGTCCAATTTCTCCTGTTACCCTTGTGAATCTAAAAAAATGCTTGCTAAAACATAATTTTTGAGGAAAGAAAAATGATTTTTTATTTTCACGGCTCTGCGTTGTAAACGTCTGTGAAGCACTTGGGGGTTCAAAGTGCTCACCACATATCTAGATAAGTTCCTTGGGGGGTCTAGTTTCTAAAATGGAGTCACTTGTGGGGGTTTCTACTGTTTAGGCACACCAGGGGCTCTGCAAACGCAACGTGACACCCGTAGACCATTCCATCAAAGTCTGCATTTCAAAAGTCACTACTTCCCTTCTGAGCCCCGACGTGTGCCCAAACAGTGGTTTACCCCCACTCATGGGGTATCAGCGTATTCAGGAGAAACTGGACAACAACTTTTGGGGTCCAATTTCTCCTGTAACCCTTGGGAAAATAAAAAATTCTGGGCTAAATAATTATTTTTGAGGAAAGAAAACGTATTTATTATTTTCACGGCTTTGCATTATAAACTTCTATGAAGCGCTTGGGGGTTCAAAGTGCTCACCAGACATCTAGATAAGTTCCTTTCGGGGTCTAGTTTCCAAAATGGGGTCACTTGTGGGGGGTTTCTACTGTTAAGCCACATCAGGGGCTCTGCAAACGCAACGTGACGCCCACAGAGCATTCCATCAAAGTCTGCATTTCAAAACGTCACTACTTCACTTCCGAGCCTCGGCATGTGCCCAAACAGTGATTTACCCCCACATATGGGGTATCAGCATACTCAGGAGAAACTGGACAACAACTTTTGGGGTCAAATTTCTCCTGTTACCCTTGGGAAAATAAAAAATTGCAGGCTAAAAGATCATTTTTGAGAAAATAATTTTTTTTTTTATTTTCATGGCTCTGCGTTATAAACTTCTGTGAAGCACTTGGGGGTTCAAAGTCCTCACTACACATCTAGATTAGTTCCTTTGGGGGTCTAGTTTCCAAAATGGTGTCATTTCTGGGGGATCTCCAATGTTTAGGCACACAGGGGCTCTCCAAACGTGACATGGTGTCCGCTAATGATTGGAGCTAATTTTCCATTTAAAAAGCCAAATGGCGTGCCATCCCTTCCGAGCCCTGCCGTGCGCCCAAACAGTGGTTTACCCCCACATATGGGGTATCAGCATACTCAGGACAAACTGGACAACAATATTTGGGGTCCAATTTCTCCTATTATCCTTGGCAAAATAGGAAATTACAGGCTAAAAAATCATTTTTGAGGAAAGAAAAATTATTTTTTATTTTCATGGCTCTGCGTTATAAACTTCTGTGAAGCACCTGGGGGTTTAAAGTGCTCAATATGCATCTAGATAAGTTCCTTGGGGGGTCTAGTTTCCAAAATGGGGTCACTTGTGGGGGAGCTCCAATGTTTAGGCACACAGGGGCTCTCCAAACGCGACATGGTGTCCGCTAACAATTGGAGCTAATTTTCCATTCAAAAAGTCAAATGGCGCGCCTTCCCTTCCGAGCCCTGCCAAGTGCCCAAACAGTGGTTTACCCCCACATATGAGGTATCGGCGTACTCGGGAGAAATTGCCTAACAAATTTTATGATCCATTTTATCCTACTGCCCATGTGAAAATGAAAAAATTGAGGCGAAAATAATTTTTTTGTGAAAAAAAAGTACTTTTTCATTTTTACAGATCAATTTGTGAAGCACCTGAGGGTTTAAAGTGCTCACTAGGCATCTAAATAAGTTCCTTGGGGGGGTCTAGTTTCCAAAATGGGGTCACTTGTGGGGGAGCGCCAATGTTTAGGCACACAGGAGCTATCCAAACGCGACATGGTGTCCGCTAACGATGGAAATAATTTTTCATTCAAAAAGTCAAATGGCGCTCCTTCCCTTCCGAGCCTTACCATGTGCCCAAACAGTGGTTTACCCCCACATGTGAGGTATTGGTGTACTCAGGAGAAATTGCCCAACACATTTTAGGATCCATTTTATCCTGTTGCCCATGTGAAAATGAAAAAATTGAGGCTAAAAGAATTTTTTTGTGAAAAAAAAAGTACTTTTTCATTTTTACGGATCAATTTGTGAAGCACCTGGGGGTTCAAAGTGCTCACTATGCATCTAGATAAGTTCCTTGGGATGTCTAGTTTCCAAAATGGGGTCACTTGTGGGGGAGCTCCAATTTTTAGGCACACAGGGGCTTTCCAAACGTGACATGGTGTCCGCTAAAGAGTGGAGCCAATTTTTGATTCAAAAAGTCAAATGGTGCTCCTTCCCTTCCAAGCCCTGCCGTGCGCCCAAACAGTGGTTTACCCCCACATATGAGGTATCAGCGTACTCAGGACAAATTGGACAACAACTTTCGTGGTTCAGTTTCTCCTTTTACCATTGGGAAAATAAAAAAATTGTTGCTAAAAGATAATTTTTGTGACTAAAAAGTTAAATGTTCATTTTTTCCTTCCATGTTGCTTCTGCTGCTGTGAAGCACCTGAAGGGTTAATAAACTTCTTGAATGTGGTTTTGAGTACCTTGAGGGGTGCAGTTTTTAGGATGGTGTCACTTTTGGGTATTTTCAGCCATATAGACCCCTCAAACTGACTTCAAATGTGAGGTGGTCCCTAAAAAAAATGGTTTTGTAAATTTTGTTGTAAAAATGACAAATCGCTGGTCAAATTTTAACCCTTATAACTTCCTAACAAAAAAAAATTTTGTTTCCAAAATTGTGCTGATGTAAAGTAAACATGTGGGAAATGTTATTTATTAACTATTTTGTGTCACATATCTCTCTGGTTTAACAGAATAAAAATTCAAAATGTGAAAATTGCAAAATTTTCAAAATTTTCGCCAAATTTCCGTTTTTATCACAAATAAACGCAGAATTTATTGACCTAAATTTACCACTAACATGAAGCCCAATATGTCACGAAAAAACAATCTCAGAACCGCTAGGATCCGTTGAAGCGTTCCTGAGTTATTACCTCATAAAGGGACACTGGTCAGAATTGCAAAAAACGGCAAGGTCTTTAAGGTCAAAATAGGCTGGGTCATGAAGGGGTTAATATCTGCATTCCTGCACCGTTGTTGTGGCATTTGCCACAACACGCAAAGTTGTCGTCTGATGTCTTTCATCCCTCCCCTCATAAGCATGTTCATGGATCCTGTGTAACTGTACCTTAAATAACAAGAATTGTCAAGAGCTGGTGAGTGCAGCCATTTTTTGTTCTTTCTCACTATTATTTATTAATTGTATTATTCTTACATTTGAATAAATAAAGTATATATGGATTCTAGACTCCCGATTCTTTAGAATCGGGCTGCCATCTAGTAATAAATAATATGTATCAATAACTATGTATATTGGTATGTTCTATGACATTTTAAAATATTTCATTATTATGTGGAAAGGCTCTTAGTACCCATACTGGCGCATACTTGTGTGCCCATCAGGTATTTTTCACAGTAATTTTACATCTGATGGGTTGGTATGAAACGTTTTTAATCATCTCTTGGGCCAGATATTAATAAATAGGCAGTTTATATTGCAGAGAAATTGCTGGGCAATAATGGACAATGTCCTTATGTGGCAAATAATAGAGCAATATACCCAATGTGGCAAAGAAGAGGTTAATAAACGGCAGTCTCTCAGTATAACAGTCAGTGAATAATAGGCAGTATATGGAGAAAACACCAAACAAAAGTTCAAAATTGGTGTGAAAATGTCACTGAACCACTTCACAACTAAATATATATAGTTTTGGTAAATGGTATTATGATTTTTTTGACGAAATTCGGCAGGAGCTTGAAGAGCAACGTCACTGGGCCCGCCTCCACGCTGTAGAAACTTGCTGTGAGGTAAAAATTCAAAAATCACACCAAAATGGCGGGCGGAGTGTGTCACAGTACGGCACGTTTCTGATTGGTCGCTCGCAGCAGGCGGCAACCAATCAGACACTGGACACTGTTGACGTCACTTATCTCCGCACATTAGCTCCGGACATTAGCTCCGGACATTAGCTCCGGACATTGCCACGGAAGTTGGCACAAATTGCAGGAAGTAGTATTCTAGGCAATTATATATTAGATACACATACATGTATCATATACTGTATGTGTGTGGCTATTGCGAGACAGTGACTGGTGTCATATGCGAGTGTCGCCATGTGTCCCCAAGGATGTGCAAAGAAACAGATTAAAAAAAGAAACATAAGACTTATTTCTCCAACCCAGGTATCATTTTAATTGGTGTAACAGCGCCAACCTAACAATGCCTGCAGTTTACTTAGCAAAATCCTGATGACAAGTCCGCTTCAAAATTATTTATACAGCTACAACTAATGCCACTCTAAATTAGTCCTTCTTTAAAATTTCTAACTAAATGGTATTACACTACCACAAGGTTGAAATCTGCTGTCTCTAAGAGAAAAGCTGTATTACGCCTCAACGAGCAAGACTTACAGAAAGAAGAAAGGGAGGCAAGGCTTACAGAAATGAGTACAGTAATGGAAGAAAGGGAGGCAAGAGCTGCTTCCTCAAGGTCCACTGAAATGTCTCAGCAGAGAAAAGCAAGACTTGCAGACATGAGAATAAATGCCGCTTCCCACCAAAGCTGTGTAATGGAACAAGGACTCTTGATTAAGAATCTGTTTACACGTGTAATTGAAGCAACCATTTTGACAGGATGTGCCAAAGAAGAGGACATTTTCATTCCAAGAATTCCACTCATTCCATCTGATTTGCCTTTTGATTTTAAACGCCTCCAGTTTCCAGTTCGACTGGCATTTGCAATCTCCATTAACAAGGCTCAGGGACAGTCCTTGAAAGTAGTAGGGATCTATTTGCAATCTCCATGCTTTTCTCATGGTCAACTTTACGTAGCCTGTTGAGGAGTTTAAACTGCCAAAAATCTGTTCATCTTTGCACCGGAAGGAAAAACCAAAAATGTTGTTTATCAAAAGGCTCTTGAATGAGTTGAAAATAAAATACTATCAATACTGGGTAATCATTTAGTTAATTTGTGGGGCAAATCTGCAGTGTTGAATATATGATGTGAAATGTTTTTATGTGCAATAAAATCATTATAATTTGATATAACTAACCACAGTTACTATGCCCGTTCAATGCCGGGCTCTTCAGCTAGTGCAAAATAAAAGTAAGTGTTGGACTTGGGCAAGCTATTTGTCCAAGGCAGATTTAGGAAAACCTGCCATGGGCTTTTATTTTTTAAGTGGACTACAGGATCTGCCATGGGCTTTTATTTTTAAATGGACTACAGGGTAGTAGTAGGGCAGTCCGTTTCCTCCCCGGCCAGGTTTTCCATGTGGCCTATGGGCACAGGTTCCGTGTAAAAAAAAAAAACCCTGCAGCAGAGGGTTGGTTTGGTTTTGCAAGAATGAATATGGACTCGTCTCCACTCCCATTGGGGTGGAGTGCATATTCATCACCTTAATGAGTGGTACCACGTGACCACTGAGCACAGGAAGAGGTTCAGGTAGGCGCCGGCGGCTGGAATGAGATGCAGTGCCAGCACCCAGGGTGCGCAGGTAGGTGAGTATAATGTGTTTTTTTTTCAATAGGAAACATGCACACAGGGATAGGAAATAAGGAGGCATGCATACAGGGACGGAACGGGAGAGACATGCATACAGGGACTGAATGGGAGAGGCATGCATACCAGAACAGGGAAGGGGGAGGCATGCATACAGGGACTGAACAGGGGAGGCATGCATACAGGGACTGAACGGGGGAGGCATGCATTCAGGGACTGAACGGGGAAGGCATGCATACAGGGACTGAACGGGGAAGGCATGCATACAGTTCATCCCGGTCAGACACCTCTCTCACAGCCAAACCAGATCTCACACTTTGCACTGATGAGGGGCAGTACCCCAAAATAACGTGTCTGCAAATTGAGATACTGGTTTTGGCTTTTATCCTAAGTCATGTGACAAGGTTCGTTACCTTGGCAATGAGATGTCTTTTTATAGGCCATCAATTGAACCAGCTGATATTATTTTTCACTAAGTGGCAGAATTGCTTTCTAATTACTGATCAATTTCAGCTGGTGTCATGACTTTCCATAGCTTTTTGCAACTCTCTTTCTTCATGTGTTCAATACTATTCCCCTGTGTCATATCTCATTATTACGCATAACTTAATTTATGGACATCTATTTGTCGGACTTCTTTGCCTGTGTGGATTTGAAGGGTTGTTACCGACATATGGTCAGAATTTCATGTCAATAGCAGCTTTAGAAATATATTTAATTAGAAAATTGTTGACGTGTTCAATACTAATTTCATCCGCTGCATATATGTATAAAAAATTATTGGCGCATATGTGACAATAATGATAAATAGTACTATATAAACAGTAAATGTCTACCAACATAGGAGAGCATAAATCATCAGAGAAATGATAGTGACTAGATACACATCTCTAAGTGGGTGCATACAATCTCTTAAAATATAAATGTTATCAAATTCATACAATTAGAAATAAACATATAATAAACAGAGTAACTCAATGGAGGACCACATAAATATATTTACACCTAACTCTGTGTGTCCGAACATACCCCCTGAAGAAGCAAGGTGAAACGTACGTTGGGGTAACAGGATCACATATCACACCATCCTGTTGGACATGTAAAGAATTGTGCTATTTAGTACATATGGTCTAGTATACTAACTGTTTCGACATTTCAGATTTTTTTTACTGTGCAGCATATATGTCCTGCCATTAAGGTTTTGATTTGATTGTCATGGACATCTAGCCCTATACACTTATTCGGACAAGTAATGGTATAGCTTGAGTGATATTGGGTGTAATTATGTAAATATATTTATGTGGTCCTCGACTGAGTTACTGTTTATAATACATTTCTTTTTAATTGGTGCTGAGACGGTTAGTAGGACTAATAGGTGGGTCCAAGATTGTTAGAAATGATTAGATTAGATGGGCGGAACTAGTCATTCCCACCCTCCAATCCAGGAGGTGTGGCTGGTTTGAAATGGCAGCTGAGCTGTTCATTCCTTGTCTGGGAGTAGAGGTGCTGTCTATGCAAGTTGGAGGATCTGTGTAAGATGCTTAGACTCTGCAAGAGGCCCAGTACTGAACTTTGAATATTGCGTAGCTGACCTACTCTGTTTCTCATGCTGATGTAATGTCTCTTTGTTTTGTTATTATATTCTGCTGGAACTCAGTTTATGAACCTAACCCCTTAGTGACACAGCCAATTTTGACCTTCATAACCAAGTAAAAATTTTTAATCTTGACCAGTGTTACTTTATGTGGTTTTAACTCTGGAACCCTTGAACGGATCCCACTGATTCTGAGAATGTTTTTTCATTCATTTTTTCATTGTTTTTTCATGATTTTATTGTACTTAATAGAAAAAAACTATTCAAAGCACCTCATAGCAAATACAGGGTTAACTTTTACCCCCAAAAGAGGTGCATGTTAATTCCAGAGAGTCCTTCCCGGAAAACATCCAAACATTTAAGTAGAAAATGAAGACAGCGCCTCAAACGTTGGTGAAAAATCACAGTTCCTTTATTCTGCCCTCTGTGGCGACGTTTTGATCAACATGATCTTTTTCAAGCACTTGCACTTCATGACAGTGGTAACATTTCTTCAATATGACTTGCGTTTATTTGTGAAAATATCGGAAATTTGGCAAAAAATGAAAAATTTGCCATTTTAAAATGTTTAATTCTTATGCCCTGAAATCAGAGAATTATGTGACAAAATAGTTAATAAATACATTTACCTCATGTCTTCTTTACATCAGTACAATTTTTGAAGCCTAATTTGTATTTGTTAGGAAGTTATAAGGGTTAAAAGTCGACCAGCGATTTCTCATTTTTACAACAAAATTTACTAAACCATTTTTTTTAGGAACCACCTCACATTTAAAGTGAGGGCCTATGTGACACAAAATACCCAAAGGTGACACCATTGTAAAAACTGCACCCCCCAAGGTACCCAAAACCATTCAAGAAGTTTATTAAGGCTTCCGGTGCTTCACATGAGCTAAAGCAACGTGGAAAGAAAAAATGAACATTTAACTTTTTTCACCAAAAAATTTACTTTAGCTCTAAATTTATTTTCCAAGAAGAATTGGACCCTAACAAAAATGAAATAGAGAGAGAGAGAGAGAGAGAGAGAGAGAGAGAGAGAGAGAGAGAGAGAGAGAGAGAGAGAGAGAGAGAGAGAGAGAGAGAGAGAGAGAGAGAGAGAGAGAGAGAGAGAGAGACTTAATGGAAAATGCATGTGTGGTTTAAAAAATGGAAACTGTCTCCGGATTCCATCATTTGACAGATCCGGCGCCATAGGGTTCCATTATAGCAAACCGTTGCTGTTTTTTCGACTGTGTGTTAATATAGCCCTCTCCAGGCCAGAGGGAGGCCAGCAAGATTAACTCCATAGAGCCCAAGACGAGCCCCAGGCTTCCCAGGATGTCTGACACGAAAGGATCGAACCAACCGATCAGCATGTACAGAACAAGCCGGCACCCAAGATCGATCATCCAAACCATATCCCTTCCACTGTACAAAATACTGTAAAGTGCTACGTACTCTCTGAGAATCCACAATGCATCCCACCTCAAACTCCATGTGGCCATCAACCAGTACCGAGGGACCAGCAGACAAAGACCCCTCCTCAACATTTCCCAAAGGCTTCAAAAGAGATTTGTGGAACCCATTGGAAATCTTGAAGGAGTCTGGGAGACGCAACCAAAAAGCAACTGGATTAACCATCTCAACAATTTCACATGGGCCTATAAACTTAGGACCCAACTTGACAGAGGGAACCTTAAGTTTAATGTTGCGAGTGGACAACCACACCTTCTGCCCTACCTGGAAAGTAGGACCAAATACTCCCTTATCTGTAAAAATTTTTTACTTTTTCTGAGCCTTGGTAGTTTTGTCGAATCTCAGTCCACAACTCCTTGAGACGCTGCACAGTTCCCTCAGCCCCAGGACAACCAGAGTTCAAACCAGAGAACTCCCCAAAATGTGGATTAAACCCATAATTAGCAAGAAAGGGCGACATGCCAGTGGCCTGGCTTACTAAAAGCGAACTCAGATAAAGGCAAAGCATCGCACCAATCATCTTGTCGAGTGGAGGCTAAACCATTGCAAAATTTGTTCCAAAGACTGATTTGTACGTTCGGTCTGGCCATTTGACTCTGGATGATAGGCAGAGGAAAAGGACAAAGTAACACCCAACTTTTTACAAAACGCTTTCCAGAACATAGGGACGAACTGGACACCTCTGTCAGACACCACATTCAACGGCACTCCATGCAAACGCAACCACATGTTTCACAAACAACCTGGACAATGTCTCTGCAGAAGGTAACGCAGACAAAGATACAAAATGGGCTTGCTTAGAGAACCTGTCCACTACCACCCATAACATGGTATTGTCCCTGGAAGGAGGGAGGTTGGTGATAAAATCCATGGACATGTGAGTCCATGGTCTATCAGGAATTGGCAAAGGCACCAATTCTCCGCTGGCCGGCTATGAGAACTCTTAGTATGAGCACAAACACCACACGCAGACACAAACTTTCTGATATCAGCAATCAGTGAGGGCCACCAAAACACCCTGGTCATAGCCCCACAAGTGGCTGAGATCCCAGGATGCCCACTCAAAACAGACTCATGGAATTCCTGAAGGAGCCTTAGACGAAATTGTACAGGGCAATTTACCAACCGGATTAGACCTAGGAGCATGAGACTGGGCCTCTATGATCTCTCCCTCCAATTCAGACGAGATACCAGCCACTACCAACCCAGGTTGAAGAATGAAAGATGGAGGCTCGTGAGGGGACACAGGGTCAAAACTACGGGATAAAGCATTGGCTTTAATGTTTTTTGAACCAGGACGATATGTAATGGAAAACTGAAACCGGGAAAAAAAAGTGACCACCGAGCCTGCCTAGGAGTCAATCTTTTGTCAGACTTGATGGGATGAGCCCCACCCTCCAAAAAATGTCTCCATTACTCAAAAGCCAACTTGACTGAAAGAAACTCTCTATTGCCCACATCATAATTTATCTAGGCTAGAGAGAATTTCTTGGAAATGAAGGCGCATGGTTTAAGATTGGTAAGAGTGGCAGGACCCTGTGACAAAACTGCCCCCACGCCCACTTCAGAAGCATCAACCTCCACGATAAAAGGTCTGGACGGATCCGGTTATACGAGCACCGGGGCAGACATAAAATTTCTGTAAGGTCAAAAAAGACTGCACAGCAGACGTAGACCAATTTTTAACATCCGCACCCTTAAGTGTCAGAGATCTTAAGATCAGTAAGAGGTTTAACCACCTGAGAAAATCCCTTGTTAAATTTCAGGTAATCATTTGCGAACTCCAGAAAATGCTGCAACCCCTTCAAGTCTTAAGGCTGAACCCAATCGACGTTAGTCTGGACCTTCTTGAGGTCCATGCAAAAACCCTCCTTAGATACAATGAACCCCAGACAATTCCTGCACAAAAAATGAAAATTTTTCCAACTTAGCAAAGAGTTTATTCTCCCTAAGTCTCTGGAGAACAGTACGCAAATGCCCCAGATGGGCTTGTTTGTCTGAGGAGTAAATCAAGATATCATCTAGATATATAACTGCAATGATGGAGGTGGTGGAAAGGGCAATGATAGGGGTGGTGGAAAGGGCAATGATAGAGGTGGTGGGGGAGAAAACAATGATGGGGTGGTGGAGAGGGCAATGATGGAGGTGATGGAAAGGGCAATGATGGAGAGGCCAATGATGGTATGCAGGGGGAGGACAATGAGTGATGTGGGGGATTGGGATGGGAGGAAAGGGGACTTACAATAGACTTACAAACTGGGAGAGGTGGAGGAAAACATTAGATATGGATGTAAAATGAATTGGGTGGTGGTGGAGTAGGATACTAAGACACTGATAGCATCCTCCCTCATCTCACAATTCATTGTGACGCTATCGAGGACTTAACATTTATTGGGGAGTGGGAGAGGAGGCGAAAAGGTCTATACGATCCTTTATAATGAATTGAAAGGTGGGAGAAGACTCTGTCAGGGACTTGTAATAAATTGGGAGGTGGCGGAGGATGCTCAACACTTGATAGCATCTTCTCCCACTTCCAAATTCATTTTGAGGATATCAAAGACTTATAATGGATGATGGGGACACAGAACAGGGACTAAGGCTATGAGCACACGTTCAGAATTTGCAGGAGAAAATTCTGCTGCATGTCCTAATGTGTTGGCAGAAAGAAAGTTGGTTAAATACATTTATTTTTTCCACATTTTTGCCATGGTTTTGCTACGTATTTTTCCCATTAGTATGGGTGAATACGCTGCAAGAATTGATATTATGCAGGTTTTAATCTGCTGCAAATCTGCAAGTAAAAAAATAAGCAGCGTGTGCATGAGACTTCAGGGATCTCATTCACTTCGCTTGTACTGTAAAACCTTGTATATTTGCAGTGTGCACATAGCCTTATGGTTAATTGGGGAGAGTCACAGACTGAACAATTATATTATTGGGAGTCAGAGATTATAGTTAATGGGGGTACAGTGCTGCTTATCACTTTATAATTTTAATCGTGTGTGGTTAATAGTATATTAATGGAGGGGTACATATCTGTATTCGGGGGGGGAGACAAATGTATGTATAAAATATATTTGACCTTGTTATTTTCAGGGCTGCGAAGATCATCGTTACAAAGAAGAGTCGTGGCTGGGAGATGTCGACATGAAGGTCAGACCAGATGGAGAAGAAACAGGAGAAAGTGGCTCTAATCAGACCAGATGTCAGCGGTAAGTGCCTGAATATAGATATTACTAGATTGTTGCCCGATTCTAACGCATCGGGTATTCTAGAATATGTATTTAGTATATACCACAGTCCACGTAGTATATAACACAGCCCACACAGTATATAACACAGCCCACGTAGTATATAACACAGCCCATGTAGTATATTGCACAGCAACGTAGTATATAACACACCCCATATAATAAATAGCACAGCGAAGTAGTATATAACACAGCCCACGCAGTATATAACACAGCCCATGTAGTATATTGCACAGCCACGCAGTATATAACACGCCTCACGTAGTATATAGCACAGATACGTAGTATATAACACAGGCCACGTAGTATATAACACAGCCCATGCAGTATATAACACAGGGCACGTAGTATATAGCACAGCGACGTAGTATATAACACAGCCCACGCAGTCTGTAACACAGCCCACGTATTCTATAACACGGCCCACGCAGTCTATAACAGCCCACGTAGTATATACAGTTAGGTCCATATATATTTGGACAGAGACAACATTTTTCTAATTTTGGTTATAGACATTATCACAATGAATTTTAAACAAAACAATTCAGATGCAGTTGAAGTTCAGACTTTCAGCTTTCATTTGAGGGTATCCACATTAAAATTGGATGAAGGGTTTAGGAGATTCAGCTCCTTAACATGTGCCACCCTGTTTTTAAAGGGACCAAAAGTAATTGGACAGATTCAATAATTTTAAATAAAATGTTCATGTTTAGTACTTGGTTGAAAACCCTTTGTGGGCAATGACTGCCTGAAGTCTTGGACTCATGGACATCACCAGACGCTGTGTTTCCTCCTTTTTGATGCTCTGCCTGGCCTTCACTGCAGTGGTTTTCAGTTGCTGTTTGTTTGTGGTCCTTTCTGTCTGAAGTTTAGTCTTTAACAAGTGAAATGCATTCTCAATTGGGTTGAGAGCGGGTGATTGACTTGGCCATTCAAGAATATTCCACTTCTTTGCTTTAATAAACTCCTGGGTTGCTTTGGCTTTATGTTTTGGGTCATGGTCCATCTGTAGTATGAAACGACGACCAATCAGCTTGGCTGCATTTGGCTGGATCTGAGCACACAGTATGGCTCTGAATACCTCAGAATTCATTTGGCTGCTTCTGTCCTGTGTCACATCATCCATAAACACTAGTGACCCAGTGCCACTGGCAGCCATGCATGCCCAAGCCATCACACTGCCTCTGCCGTGTTTTACAGATGATGTGGTATGCTTTGGATCATGAGCTGTACCACGCCTTCGCCATACTTTTCTCTTTCCATCATTCTGGTAGAGGTTGATCTTGGTTTCATCTGTCCAAAGAATGTTCTTCGAGAACTGTGCTGGCTTTTTTAGATGTTTTTTTGTAAAGTCCAGTCTAGCCTTTTTATTCTTGATGCTTATGAGTGGCTTGCACCGTGCAGTGAACCCTCTGTATTTACTTTCATGCAGTCTTCTCTTTATGGTAGATTTGGATAATGATACGCCTACCTTCTGGAGAGTGTTGTTCACTTGGTTGGCTGTTGTGAAGGGGTTTCTCTTCACCATGGAGATTATTCTGCGATCATCCTCCACTGTTGTCTTCTGTGGGCGCCCAGGTCTTTTTGCATTGATGAGTTCACCAGTGCTTTCTTTCTTTCTCAGGATGAACCAAACTGTAGATTTTGCCACTCCTAATATTGTAGCAATTTCTCGGATGGGTTTTTTCTGTTTTCGCAGCTTTAGGATGGCTTGTGTCACCTGCATGGAGAGCTCCTTTGACCGCATGTTTACTTCACAGCAAAACCTTCCAAATGCAAGCATCACATCAACTCCAGGCCTTTTATCTGCTTAATTGAGAATGACATAATGAAGGGATTGCCCACACCTGTCCATGAAATAGCCTTGGAGTCAATTGTCCAATTACTTTTGGTCCCTTTAAAAACAGGGTGGCACATGTTAAGGAGCTGAAACTCCTAAACCCTTCATCCAATCTTAATGTGGATACCCTCAAATGAAAGCTGAAAGTCTGAACTTCAACTGCATCTGAATTGTTTTGTTTAAAATTCATTGTGGTAATGTCTATAACCAAAATTAGAAAAATGTTGTCTCTGTCCAAATATATATGGACCTAACTAACACAGCCCACGTAGTATATAACACAGCCCACGTAGTATATAACACAGCCCATGTAGTATATAACAATGTGGGCACCATATCCCTGTTTAAAAAAACAATTAAAATAAAAAAGTTATATACTTACCTCCGGCAGTCTCCGGATCCAGCCCAGGCCTTTAGCGATGCTCCTTGTGACGCTCCATTCCCAGTAATGCCTTTCGGCAATAACCCATGATCATGTAGCATAGGCAGCATCAATAGTAAAAAGAGAAGCGGTGTTTAACTCTCGCCCCAATATCGCTGACCCGGGATTTCCGTTAGGCTAGGTTCCCATTGCGTCCGAGGCGCGCCCGCGGTCCGTTCCCAGATCTGCGAGAGCGGGGACGTTACCGCGACCCCGCAACGCGGCCCCGGTAAAAACATTGCGTTAGTGCAACCCGCTAACGCTAAACGGATTGCACTAACGCAATGTGACCCAAGCCTTACGGAAGTTACAGACCAACAGACGGAAGTACTCCTTAGACAATTATATATATATATATATATATATATATATATATATATAGATTCTGTATCTGCACTGTGTGACGTGGAGTGATAATGTTTTTCATAAAATCCCTTATTCTATATTCTCACAAATGTCAGTGTGCTTCCAAGTTTTTTTTTTTACCGGAAGGCACTCTGACTCAGAGTTTTATAGGTCCATTCACACATACATGAAAATCACAGATCTGAGAATGAGATCCGTGAGGGTCAGAGAATGTTCTGTTCTGATCAGATTTTGAGAATCAGCATAGGACATGCTCAATGCGTCTGTAAAAGTGGGCAGCACACCGACACTGCACAGATACAGGAATGTAGCCTTATTATGCATAGCACAGTCCCTTAGTATATAGTGTACTCAATTATTATGTACAGCAGAGTCCCTTAGTAGATAGTGTGATATGATTAGGTAATTCAGAACCACAATGGACCTTGAAGTTCAGAGCACACAAAGTGACCTGACAATAACCAAAAGACATAGGACGAGCTCTGAGACGTGGGAACTCTGCTGACCGCAATCCCTAATCCTATCCAACCACACTAGAGGCAGCCGTGGATTGCGCCTAACGCTCCCTATGCAACTCGGCACAGCCTGAGAAACTAGCTAGACCTAAGATAGAAAAATAAGCCTACCTTGCCTCAGAGAAATACCCCAAAGGAAAAGGCAGCCCCCCCATATATAATGACTGTGAGTAGAGATGAAAATACAAACGCAGAGATGAAATAGATTTAGCAAAGTGAGGCCCAACTTACTGAACAGACCGAAGATAGGAAAGATAACTTTGCGGTCAACACAAAACCCTACAAACAACCACGCAGAGGGGGCAAAAAGACCCTCCGCACCGACTAACGGTACGGAGGTGCTCCCTCTGAGTCCCAGAGCTTCCAGCAAGCCAGAAAAACCAATTAAGCAAGCTGGACAGAAAAAATAGCAAACAAAAATAACACAAGCAAAACTTAGCTTATGCAGAGCAGACAGGCCACAGGAACGATCCAGGAGGAAGCAAGACCAATACTAGAACATTGACTGGAGGCCAGGAGCAAAGCACTAGGTGGAGTTAAATAGAGCAGCACCTAACGACTTCACCACATCACCTGAGGAAGGAAACTCAGAAGCCGCAGTACCACTTGTGACCACAGGAGGGAGCTCTGCCACAGAATTCACAACAATAGTGTACTCACTTATTATGTATAACATCGTCCTTAGTTACATAGTTTCCTCTTTTATTATGTATAACACCGTCCCTTATTACATGCCATCCTAACACTGTCTCTTACATACCGGCCCCTCTGATTACCTCTCCCTCTCTGTCTATCTGTGGATGTCTTTGGACGTGTATCTGTGTCCGAGATATCTGTATCTGTCGAAGAGATATGAGTTTCCAAATTTCTTGTATAATTCCCTGCAATAATGGGCGATCAAAAGAACATATCTGCCCAAAGTGGTATCATTAAAAATGTCAGCTCGGCACGCAAAAAATAAGCCCCCACCTGACCCCAGATCCCGAAAAATGGAGACGCTACGGGTATCGGAAAATGGCGCTTTTTTTTTTTTTTAGCAAAGTTTTGAATTTGTTTTCACCACTTAGATAAATAATAACCTAGACATGTTTGGTGCCTATGAACTCGTAATGACCTGGAGAATCATAATAGCAGGTCAGTTTTTGCATTTAGTGAACCTAGCAAAAAAGCCAAACAAAAATCTAGTGTGGGATTGCACTTTTTTTTGCAATTTCACCACACTTGGAATTTTTTTCCCATTTTCTAGTACACGACATGGTAAAACCAATGGTGTTGTTCAAAAGTACAACTTGTCCTGCAAAAAATAAGCCCTCACATGACCATATCGACGGGGAAAAAAAAAAAGTTATGGCTCTGGGAAGGAGGGGAGCGAAAAACAAAAACGAAAAAACAAAAAAGGGCCGTGTCTTGAAGGGGTTAAATAAGACACTTTAAGGCTAAGTTAACATGCAGCATTTTTTTAATGAAAATTAAAAGCTGCTTTTTACAGCACCAGCAAATGCTATTTCACAGAAATCTGATGTACACGCTTGTTTTTTGTTCCTGTCTGAATTTGAGACTTGCAGCGTGTCAGTTCTGTCAGCGTACTGCAGAAAAATGCAGCAAAACCGCCGTGTATGAACCTAGCCCAATGCGCAAAGAGGCCTAGAACTCTACAGCGCCACCTATAGGAAGTGGCAATCCCAAAAATCAATTGCCACCCTCTAACGAGCCTCGTCACATGACTTACAAGCCTAATGGGAGATCATGTGTATAGAGGAGCCGTGCAGCTTACAAGTCTCCTCACCCTGGCATTTCAGGCCCCCGGGCCACAGCCTAATGCTCGTGTGATTAGCCCGGTATCAGGGGAACCTGCCACAGGTGTGTGACCTATAGGTGTGTAGATACGTCTTTCACTATGGCGGTGCGTGGATGACGCTCTGTGCTGCAATGGTGAACAGTGTCATTTCACATTAATATTGTCAGGTGTGGCTGCTGCCATCTCTGCACAGGAGGTGACACATTCGGAGAATGCTGAGCCTTGTAGTCCCTCCCATACGCCTGTATGTAAATAGCCACAGACCCTTCCATACACACAGCACACAGTGCACCAAGGACCTGGCTGAGGGAGGAGTCACAGGCAATGGCCCCGCCCCCGTGCTCTCATTGGCCGGCTGCTACAGCTGCGGAGAAACGTTATAAACCAGACGGTACCTGCGCAGACAGTGGTCGCACACGGAAGCTCCTCGGCCAGTCCTGCAGGTGGTGTACACGAAGGGCTCTGCGCACGTTACCAGCTCGCTCACGGCAAAGTGACTGGTGGCTCGCAGACCATTGCCCTTCCCGGGACTCGGGAATTTCTCAAAATTTCCCGCCATTGAGCAAAGTAGCTATGAAAGCTCTCCAATGTTCTCCCACCCCCAACTCCTCTGCGTGCTGCGCCTGCGTGCTTGGAAACGTCCTGTGAGGGGCGTGGTCAGGCGCAGTGGTGACAGGAAGCGGGTGACGTCAGTGTTGCCGCCGGCTGTGCGGTGCGGTGTGTGGTTCTCGGCGGATCGCATCGGTCACTACATGATCGGCCGATGTTCTACCTGATGGGATTATATTCCTTGAGATGAAAGTGAATCACAGATGTGGTGAAACGTCATGCATACTGCGGAGAGGCCGTGCTGCTGCGCTACAGCACGGATAAGCCAGTGTGTCAACAAAGTCTAATAAGGTTCTCATTTCGTTTTAGTGTGAGCGCTAATGGACAGCGTTGCACAGCAAAATTAACGCCGTGCAACGCGTCCGTTAGCGCTCCCATTGCCAGCAATATTAAATCGCATTGCTAGCGCGTGCCATTTTCGGCACGCGCTAGCGATGTGCCGTTCTCTTGTGGCGCGCCTTGGACGCTGCTTGCAGCGTCCGCGGTGCGCCCGAGGTCCGTTCCCCGCTCTCGCAGATCAGGGATCTGCGCTAGCGGGGATGTTTAGCGCGACCCCTAAAAAGACGCGTTAGGGCAATCCGTTTAGCGCTAGTGGATTGCGCTAACACAATGAGAACCTAGCCTTAGGCTACGTTCACATTAGCGTTGCGTCGGGCGCAGCCGCGGCGACGCATGCGTCATGCGCCCCTATATTTAACATGGCGCATGGACATGCGCTGTCTTGCGTTTTGTAATGCATGCGTCATTTTTGGCGCAAGCGTCTGGGCGCAGAGGACGCAGCAAGTTACATTTTTTTTGCGTCCAAAAGCAAGCCAAAAATGGACGCATGCGTTACAAAACCATGCGTTTTTGCATGCGTTGTGCGTTGCCAACGCAACACAACAACGCAAATGTGAACGTACCCTAAGTCGTTCTTACAGAGGGTCACTACCCAGGCAACCCCTCTGTACATGAAGTATGCCCCCACAACATGCTCCCCTGCCACACTGGTCTCCTTGTTCAGGTGTTGTAATGGTGTCACATGAGCCCTGGTGCCCACATCACTGGGGCAGCAAAATTGGGAATGTTTTTTAATTTTGCAAGGGGGAAAAACGTCATTTAACCCCTTAGGCTATGTTCACATGCTAATAAACAACAAAATTCACCCTAGTGAATTAATGTCCACCATCAAATATAAAACCAATATCAAAGTGAACATAAGGCAATAATCACAGAAAAGTGTAAAAATATAATTTTATTGAAGGTAAAAATAAACAATACAAAAAAGAAAAAACAACCAGTAATACTACACCATATTATAAAGGATATACTGAATGAGGAGACCAGATCCATATAATGTAAAAGATAAATATATACTGAAAAAATATATACGCTGCAAGGTTTGGTGGCTAGGCGTGCGGTATTTGATGTGCGCGCTCTTAGTGTGCATTGGTGGCCATGGTTACCACTTGGGACGCACCGGATGTGGCGTCAGCGGCGTACAACTGTGGCCATGGTTACCGATTGGGGCGCACCGGATGTGGCGCCAGCGGTGTACTATTGTGGTCATGGTTACCGCTTGGGGCGCACCGGATGTGGCGTCAGCAGTGTACAACTGTGGTCTTGGTTACCGCTTGGAGCGCACTGGATGTGGCGTCAGCAGTGTACAAGTGTGGCTGACAACGGCAGCTTTGAGGGTAGGAGTATTCTCTCATACGGTTGATCTAACTGCCGGGTTAGGTGTGGTCGTTATGGTGACGGCCCTTTGTTTCTGACGCATGTCTTGTTTCTTTGTTTGATTGGTTAATCGCCGTTCTTAGGTCACTTTACTGCGCATGTGTGCACACAGGAGTTTTCTATTTTAATTAATCTATGCACCATTTCCATTGGTCCTTAGGGACATAAATACCTTTACTGGCTAGTACCCAACCACCCCTGGACGAAGCATTTCATTGCGAAATGCGCGTCAGGTGTGGTGGGTCTCCAGGAGCGCTCCGTAGGTAACTATTATTACACTTGTATTTACTCTATCATTATTTATATTATCTATTGCATGTATGTTCATGGTCACTTGGCACAAATATTATGTACTAGGATTGAGTTGTTACCATACTTGGAGTGTATTTCCCTGGATAGCCCACCTGTCTTCCTGTGCTGTGTTTTTACTTATCACTAGTGTTGAGCATTCCGATACCGCAAGTATCGGGTATCGGCCGATACTTGCGGTATCGGAATTCCGATACCGAGATCCGATATTTTTGTGATATCGGGTATCGGTATCGGAAGTGTAAAATAAAGAATTAAAATAAAAAATATTGTTATATTCACCTCTCCGGCGGCCCCTGGACATCAGCGGGAGGATCCGGCGTCCGGCACGGCTTCTTTCTTCAAAATGCGCGCCTTCAGGACCTGTGGAATGACGTCCCGGCTTCTGATTGGTCGCGTGCCGCCCATGTGACCGCCACGCGACCAATCAGAAGCCGCGACGTCATTCCTCAGCTAAAGTCCTAGAATGAGCGCCTTCTAGGACCTGAGGAATGACGTCGCGGCTTCTGATTGGTCGCGTGGCGGTCACATGGGCGGCACGCGACCAATCAGAAGCCGGGACGTCATTCCACAGGTCCTGAAGGCGCGCATTTTGAAGAAAGAAGCCGTGCCGGACGCCGGATCCTCCCGCTGATGTCCAGGGGCCGCCGGAGAGGTGAATATAACAATATTTTTTATTTTAATTCTTTATTTTACACTTTAATATGGATCCCAGGGCCTGAAGGAGAGTTTCCTCTCCTTCAGACCCTGGGATCCATGAGGATACATTCCGATACTTGATGTCCCATTGACTTGTATTGGTATCGGATATCGGTATCGGCGATATCCGATATTTTTCGGGTATCGGCCGATACTATCCGATACCGATACTTTCAAGTATCGGACGGTATCGCTCAACACTACTTATCACTGTTCAATTTTTTAATAATTTGTTAATAAAGTATACTTGTTTTTGTTTGGCGTTGTATGAAGGATGAGTTTCTTTGGTGTTTTCTAGTTTTTTTCCCTTCATGGTATTTAAACATTGGATACATATAGGTGTTTTCCATAATAAATAGTCAAACCTAGACAAAACAAGTGCATAAAACTCTGGAACAATACTAGTACCAGTGTGGGGATGATCACATATGGATGCATATGCACTTTATTGAGATGGATGGCCTATTCTCCTTTTTTTCTGCCATCTATCTTTTGCACTTTGGAGGGTCATATATATATTTTTTCAGTACATGTTTTTTTCTAGTATATTTTACATTATATGGATCTGGTCTCCTCATTCAGTATATCCTTTATAATATGGTGTAGTATTACTGGTTGTTTTTTCTTTTTTGTATTGTTTATTTTTTATTTTTATATTTTTCTGTGATTATTGCCTTATGTTCACTTTGATATTGGTTTTATGTTCACACGCTGCGGATTTTGCTGTGGGTCCGCAGCAGTTTCCCATGAGTTTACAATGTAAACCTATGGGAAACAGAGAACGCTGTGCCCATGCTGCAGAAAAAAAACACGCAGAAACGCAGCGGTTCACATTCCGCAGCATGTCAATTCTTTGTGCGGAATCCGCAGTAGTTTTACACCTGCTCCATAATAGAAAACCGCAGGTGTAAAACTGCAGTGAAATCAGAAAAAACGCGGCAAATCCGTGATTAAATCTGCAGCAAAAACACAACGTTTTTGCCCTGCAGATTTATCAATTTCACTGCGGAAAAATCCGCAGAGGATCATTCTATGTGTGCACATAGCCTTAATGACCGCCAATACGTCTTTTAACCCCTTAAGCCCCGAGGGTCTTTTGCACGTTAATGACAGGGCCAATTTTTACAATTCTGACCACTGTCCCTTTATGAGGTTATAACTCTGGAACGCTTTAACGGATCTTGGCGATTGTGACTTTGTTTTCTCGTGACATATTGTACTTCATGGTAGTGGTAAAATTTGTTCGATATAACTTGCGTTTATTTGTGAAAAAAAAATGGAAATTTGGCGAAAATTTTTAAAATTTCGCAATTTTCCAACTTTAAATTTTTATGCCCTTAAATCACAGAGATATGTCACGCAAAATACTTAATAAGTAACATTTCCCACATGTCTACTTTACATCAGCACAATTTTGGAACCAAAATTTTTTTTGTTAGGGAGTCATAAGGGTTAAAAGTTGACCAGCAATTTCTCATTTTTACAACACCATTTTTTTTTTTAAGGACCACATCTCATTTGAAGTGATTTTGAGGGTTCTATATGATAGAAAATACCAAAGTGTGACACCATTCTAAAAACTGCACCCCGCAAGGTGCTCAAAACCACATTCAAGAAGTTTATTAACCCTTCAGGGGTTTCACAGGAATTTTTGGAATGTTTAAATAAAAATGAATATTTAACTTTTTTTCACACAAAATTTATTTCAGCTCCAATTTGTTTTATTTTACCAAGGGTAACAGGATAAAATGGATGCCAAAAGTTGTTGTACAATCTGTCCTGAGTACGCTGATACCCCATATGTGTGGGTAAACCACTGTTTGGGCGCATGGCAGAGCTCGGAAGGAAAGGAGCGCCATTTGACTTTTCAATGCAAAATTGACAGTTATTGAGATGGGACGCCATGTTGCGTTTTGGAGAGTCCCTCATGTGCCTAAACATTGAAACCCCCCACAAGTGACACCATTTTGGAAAGTAGACACCCTAAGGAACTTATCGATGTGTGGTGACCACTTTGACCCACCAAGTGCTTCACAGAAGTTTATAATGCAGAGCCGTAAAAATAAAAAATCATATTTTTTCACAAAAATGATCTTTTCACCCCCAATTTTTTATTTTCCCAAGGGTAAGAGAAGAAATTAGACCACGAAAGTTGTTGTGCAATTTGTCCTGAGTGCGACGATACCCCATATGTGGGGGTAAACCACTTTTTGGGCGCATAGCAGAGCTCGGAAGGGAAGGAGTGCCATTTGACTTTTCAATGCAAAATTGACTGGAATTAAGATGGGACGCCATGTTGGTTTGGAGAGCCCCTGATGTGCCTAAACATTAAACCCCCCCCTCCCCACAAGTGACACCATTTTGGAAACTAGACCCCCTAAGGAACTTATCTAGATGTGTTTTGAGAGCTTTGAACCCCCAAGTGTTTCACTACAGTTTATAACGCAGAGCCGTGAAAATAAAAATTCCTTTTTTTTTTTTTTTTCACAAAAATGATTTTTAGCCCCCTGTTTTGAATTTTTACAAGGGTAACAGGATAAATTGGACCCCAAAAGTTGTTGTCCAATTTGTGCTGAGTACGCTGATACCCCATATGTGGGGCGGAACCACTGTTTGGGCACATGGCAGAGCTCGGAAGGGAAGGAGCGCCATTTGGAATGCAGACTTAGATGGATTGGTCTGCAGGCGTCACGTTGCATTTGCAGAGCCCCTGATGTACCCAAACAGTACAAACCCCCCACAAGTGACCTCATATTGGAAACTAGACCTCCCAAGGAACTTATCTAGATGTGTTGTGAAAACTTTGAACCCCCCCAAGTGTTTCACTACAGTTTACAACACAGAGCAGTGAAAATAAAAAATCCTTTTTTTTTTTCCCACAAAAATGATTTTTAGCCCCCCAAATTTTTATTTTCCCAAGGATAACAAGAGAACTTGGACCCAAAAAGTTGTTGTCCAATTTGTCTCGAGTACGCTGATACCCCATATGTTGGGGTAAACCCCTGTTTGGGCGCACGGGAGAGCTCGGAAGTGAAGGAGCACTGTTTTACTTTTTCAATGCAGAATTGGCTGGAATTGAGATCGGACGCCATGTCGCGTTTGGAGAGCCCCTGATGTGCCTGAACAGTGGAAACCCCCCAATTCTACCTGAAACCCTAATCCAAACGCACCCCTAACCCTAATCCCAACGGTAACCCTAACCACACACCTAACCCTGACACACCCCTAATTCTAATCCCAACCGTAAATGTAATCCAAACCCTAGCCCTAACCCTAATGGGAAAATGAAAATAAATACATTTTTTAAAATTTTATTATTTTTCCCTAAGGCTAGGTTCACATTGCGTTAGGGCAATCCGTTTAGCGCTAGCGGATTGCGCTAACGCAATGTCTTTTTAGGGGTCGCGTTAACGTCCCCGCTCTGGAAGATCGGGGATCGGACCTCGGGCGCGCCACAAAAGCAGCAGCGTCCGAGGCGCGCCACAAAAGAACGGCACCTTGCTAGCGTGAGCCAAAAATGGCACGCTCTAGCGATGCGCTACACCCGAAAATCACATTGCTGTCAATGGGTGCGCTAACGGACCCGTTGCACGGCGATAATTGCGACATTTTCGACGTGCAACGCTGTCCGTTAGCGTTAACCCATTAACGCAATGTGAACCTAGCCTAACTAAGGGGGTGATGAAGGGGGGTTTGATTTACTTTTATAGCGTTTTTTATATTGGATTTTTATGATTGGCAGCCGTCACACACTAAAAGACGCTTTTTATAGCAAAAAAGTTTTTGCGTCTCCACATTTTGAGACCTATAATTTTTCCATATTTTGGTCCACAGAGTCATGTGAGGTCTTGTTTTTTGCGGGACGAGTTGACGTTTTTATTGATAACATTTTCAGACACGTGACAGTTTTTGATCGCTTTTTATTCCGATTTTTTTTTTTTTTTTTTTTTTTTTTTTTTTTTGTGAGGCAGAATGACCAAAAACCAGCTATTCATGAATTTCTTTTGGGGGAGGCGTTTATACCGTTCTACGTTTGGTAAAATTGATAAAGCAGTTTTATTCTTCAGGTCAGTACGATTACAGCGATATCTCATTTATATCATTTTTTTATGTTTTGGCGCTTTTATACGATAAAAACTATTTTATAGAAAAAATAATTATTTTGGCATTGCTTTATTCTGAGGACTATAACTTTTTTATTTTTTTGGTTATTATGCTATATGGCAGCTCGTTTTTTGCGGGACAAGATGACGTTTTCAGAGGTACCATGGTTATTTATTTATATCCGTCTTTTTGATCGCGTGTTATTCCACTTTTTGTTCGGCGGTATGATAATAAAGCGTTGTTTTTTGGCTCGGTTTTTTTTTTTTTTTTCTTACGGTGTTCACTGAAGGGGTTAACTAGTGGGACAGTTTTATAGGTTGGGTCGTTACGGACACGGCGATACTAAATATGTGTACTTTTATTGTTTTGGTTTTTTTTTTTTTAGATAAGGAAATGTATTTATGGGAATAATACATGTATTTTTTTTTCTTCTTTAATTAGGATTTTTTTCTTTTTTTTTTTTTTTTTTTTTTACATGTGTGGAAATTTTTTTTTTTTTACTCTTTCATTTTGTCCCAGGGGGGGACATCACAGATCACTGATCTGACAGTGTGCACAGCACTCTGTCAGATCGGTTATCTGACAAACAGCCGGGCAGGATTACAGCTGCAGCTGCAGCCTGCTCCTGACCCGGAAGTGCTCCCTGCAGGACCCGGATGCAGCCCAGCGGCCATTTTGGATCCGGGGACTGCAGGGAGAAGACGCTCGGTACACGGTGAGTACATCACCGTGTACCGATCGTCGCAGGGAGCCCCTTCCCTGCGCGATGCTTCCCTGCACCGCCGGCACACCGCGATCATCTTTGATCGCGGTGTGCTGGGGGTTAATGTGCCGGGAGCGGTCCGTGACCGCTCCTGGCACATAGTGCCGGATGTCAGCTGCGATAGGCAGCTGACACTCGGCCGCGCTCCCCCCGTGAGTGCGGCCGATCGCTATGACGTACTATCCCGTCGGTGGGAATTAAGGCCCACCCCACCTTGACGGGATAGTACGTCATATGGGATTAAGGGGTTAACTGACCTGAGATATAAGAGAATATCATCCCCATACAGGTGACAATCCAGCAGCTGTTGGCTGTACACTATAGATGACAACTTGCTGTATCAGCCACGATCATGCAAATCTGTTTAACCCCTTTAGATGCTGCTGTCAATAGTCAGGGCCGGCGTCAGCACCCGGCACAGCGGGCAAATGCCGGGGCCTTGGGAAGAAAGGGGGGCCCACTAGCAGCTGGGAGAGCAGAGCAGGAGATAACATGCTCTCTCCGCCCACAAAGTCACTGCTGGCTGCGTTCTCTTAACCCCTATGTGCCAGCTCTGACACAAGCATCTTCTCACTCAGTCAGTGCAGCCAGGCAGGCACACATAGGGGTTAAGAGAAGGCAGCCAGCGTGACTGTTTGTGGGCGGAGAGAGCAGTTCTCTGCTCTGGCCCCTGGCTGGCTGCAGACAGTGCTGCTGAGCTGAACTTATCAGGAAGATTCCGGAGGAGCTAGTCCTACCAGAGTGCAAAGGTATCCAGCAATAATTGCAGTTGGTCCTGTGGCTCAGTCTGCTGCTGTCTGTCTCCGCTGCCTAAAAATGTGGGTGATGTCTGGAGGAGCAGCTGGTGGGGTGCAGCCTGCAGCCGCCCAGCTCTCCCAGAACCCCAGAATACATGCATGCTGCACCAAACCTGCACCAGTGGGGTAGGAAGAAGCTTAACCCCTTCCCATCTGTATGAAGGTTATTGCTAAACCTTAAATATAACAATCTGACCCGCATAAATGGGGTTAACCAGATGCCAGGAGGAAGGGGAGCTGCTGCCATGTGGGCTGTAGGTTGGGGCCCGTGGCCCCATGCTGGTGACTGGAGGGACTCTGCCCAGTGCTGGCATGTGGGTGATTTCTGCTCCGGAGTCTCAGCTTCTCTCCTCCAGGTCACACTGTGCAGTCACAGCAACATTGGTTGTGTCTGTCCAGGTCCAGCAGCTGCCACTGGTCCCACCAAGGACATGGCATCACTTAACCCTTCCCCTGCAGCCTCCGGCAACAAATCCACATTATTCCTTGATTAAATCAGGTTCCAACCCAATAGAGGAGCAGACATTTCCTGCTGCCATTAGGGTCCGGGAGGGGTGACATTGGCTGCCCTGCTACTCTGTAGTGGGGGGTGACAAGTGTAACATGGGGTAACGATGACGGAGAAATGCACAGGATAATAGTGAGAGCGACAGAGGGCAGTGTATGGTATGGAGCAGTCAGGGGGTGGGCTGCAGGATCCCCCCATACTGTACATGACTGCTCGGGACAGGGAGGCGTTTAATGAGCTTCTAATGACGGGGCACTAATTGGGTCATTAGGGTTTGTGGAAAGGATTCAGCATCAGGTCCCTCATTAATGCCCGAGCGATGTTACTTTGTAGCACAGATCTGTTAGGGCCGCAAAACCAAACAACGTTGTTTATGTAGAAAAGTCTTTGTTTCATAGAAAAACTCAAAACAGAAAAGATTTTCTGATACAACAACGCCCTGCTCACGACACTGCACAGCACCTCTCCTGTATATATACACTGCACAGCACCTTTCCCCCTGTATATATACACTGCACAGCACCTTTCCTCCTGTATGTATACATTGCACAGCACCTCTCCTGTATATATACACTGCACAGCACCTTTCCTCCTGTATATATACACTGCACAGTACCACTCCTCCTGTCCTGTATATATACACTGCAGAATTTACAATAGCTGTCACTCATGTAAGAAGTGAAATCTGGCATTGTACTATACATTTCTCTGCCATATCTGTGCATCATAAATCGGGTATGTGTTAAAGGGGGGGGGCCCACTGAGACTCTTTCGCCCGGGGCCCTCAAAAACCTGGAGCCGGCCCTGTCAATAGTGACTACATCATTATAAATGGTTAACAGACTGTGCCTTCTCCCTCTTTATCCCATTTGGTGCCCTCATCATGATTTTGTGGCCCTGATGTTTGCGATGGCAATTCAGGACCAAATAGCGGTCTAAGGGTACGTGTCCACGTTCAGGATGGCCGGCGGTTTGGACGGAGCTCCGCCCCCTTCTGGGGATGCGATGATGCCGGATGTGTTCATTGCACACATCTGGTATCATCGCACCCCACAGATAGGGCCCTGTGTTATACCTTGTGGCGGCGCAGCGTCACCGCAAGGTAAATGGACATGCTGCAATCTAAAAAGATTCGCCGCATGTCCAGAATCACAAGGCCGCCGGATGCGTGTTATCACGCATAGTGGAGACGGGATTTCATGAAATCCCCTCCACTATGCTGTAATATCTGGACGCTGCGTGTTTGATGCTGCGTCAAACACGCAGCGTTTCCTGAACTTGGAAACATACCCTTAGAGTCTGCCGGCTGTAGTAACCTGTTCAGAAGTCATGTCACTTTGCATTAATTCCTGAAAGGCACCTGAATGGTTAATAAACTACCTGACTGCAGTTTGCAATATGTCAGAGGGTGCTGTTTTTAAAATAGTATAACTTTTTGGGGTTTCCCAATAGACAGGACCTCTAAAGTCACTTCAAACCTGGAGAAGTCCCTAAAAAAATAAATTTTGTAAATTTCCTTGGAAAAATTACTGCTACATTTTTAAACCTCCTAAAATGCTAGCAAAATAAAATAACATTTTACAAAGGGTGCTGATATAAAGCAGACATAAGGGAAATGTTATTTATTAAAGGGCCACTGTCACCCCCTCCAGCCGTTATAAACTAAAAGAGCCACCTTGTGCAGCAGTAATGCTGCATTCTAACAAGGTGGCTCTTTTAGTTTTTGGTGCATTTATTCCCAAAATAAAGCGTTTTATAACTTCTCCAAAATACCTGTCTTTATCCAGGGAGGCAGGTCCTCACCCCCCTGCTTGAAACGCCACACTGCCATCACTCAAATCTTCAGGGGCGCCGCCCCCTCCGCGCTGTCTTCACATGAAATCCGGCGGCTGCGCTGTGTAGTACTGTCTGGTGCAGGCGCAGTGAGCTCTGGCCTTCTGGTGTCACAGCCAGGCTTGCAGACTGCGCCCGTGCGTCCAACCACCTTGGGAATCCCAGCCCCCAGGGCCGTATTTGCCACTAGGCACTTGAGGGCACGTGCCTAGGGCGGGGACAATGCAGGGGGGCGGCACCTGAGCAAGTTTAAAAAAAAAAATAAAAATTTTTTTAAGTCCGGGGGTCCCCCCGCCCTCCCACCTCAGTCCCAGCTGCTGCGGGGGGAGGGGGTCTCGGGCGCAAGGCCGCCATCAGGGCATTGCTGCCCTGACTACTGTATGGGGCAGAAATGGGTGCTGTACCTTTAAGCAGCAGCAGCCCAAGTGCATCATGGTCCTCCTGACGCCGGTCATGTGACACGCTGTGCGCTCTTCTTACTGAAAGAGCACTGGAGCAGACTGAAGAGAATCAGGTAATGTTTGTGGGAGAAGATACTGAAGTCAGCGGGGAGCAGGGAGAGGAGGCGGGCAGTGTGTGAGGACTCAGAGGAAGCTGCAGAGAGGAGTGAGGTGAGAGAGGAGACGGGAGTCTGCTGATGTGAGTGAGTGAGGAGAGGGGAGGCTGCTGAGGGGATGGGAGGCTGGAAAGGAGATGAGAGGCTGGAGAGGAGATGAGAGGCTGCTAAGGAGAGGAGATGCTGGAAAGGAGATGAGAGGCTGGAAAGGAGAGGAGAAGCTGGAGAGGAGAGGCTGGAAAGGAGAGATGAGAGGTTGGTAAGGAGAGGAGATGAGGGGCTGGTAAGGAGATGAGAGGCTGGTAAGGAGAGGAAATGAGAGGCAGGAGAGGGGAGGCTGGAGAGGAGAGGCTGGTGAGGAGAGGAGATGAGAGGCTGGAAAGGAGAGGAGATGAGAGGCTGGAGAGGAGAAGCTGGAAAGGAGGAGAGGTTGGAGATGAGAGGCTGGAAAGGAGATGAGAGGCTGGAAAGGAGAGGAGATGAGAGGCTGGAAAGGAGAGGAGAAGCTGGAGAGGAGAGGCTGGAAAGGAGAGGAGATTAGAGGTTGGTAAGGAGAGGAGATGAGGGGCTGGTAAGGAAATGAGAGGCTGGAGATGAGAGGCTGGAGAAGAGAGGCTGGAGATGAGAGGCTGGAAAGGAGAGGAGAAGCTGGAGAGGAGAGGCTGGAAAGGAGAGGAGATTAGAGGTTGGAGAGGAGATGAGGGGCTGGTAAGGAGATGAGAGGCTGGAGAAGAGAGGCTGGAGAGGAGAGGCTGGAGAGGAGAGGCTAGAGAGGAGATGAGAGGCTGGTAAGGAGAGGCAGGAGAGGAGAGGCTGGAGAGGAGAGGCTGGTGAGGAGATGAGAGGCTGGTGAGGAGATGAGAGGCTGGAGAGGAGAAGCTGGAAAGGAGGAGAGGTTGGAGATGAGAGGCTGGAAAGGAGATGAGAGGCTGGAAAGGAGAGGAGATGAGAGGCTGGTAAGGAGAGGAGAGGCAGGAGAGGAGAGGCTGGAAAGGAGAGGAGAGGCTGGAAAGGAGATGAGAGGCTGCAAAGGAGGGGCTGCTGAGGGGATGGGAGGCTGGTAAGGAGAGGAGAGGCTGGAAAGGAGATGAGAGCCTAGAAAGGAAAGGAGATGAGAGGCTGGAAAGGAGATGAGAGGCTGCAAAGGAGAGGCTGCTGAGGGGATGGGAGGCTGGTAAGGAGAGGAGAGGCTGGAAAGGAGAGGAGAGCCTAGAAAGGAGAGGAGATGAGAGGCTGGAAAGGAGATGAGAGGCTGCAAAGGAGAGGCTGCTGAGGGGATGGGAGGCTGGTAAGGAGATGAGAGGCTGGAGATGAGAGGCTGGAAAGGAGAGGAGATGAGAGGCTGGTAAGGAGAGGAAATGAGAGGCTGGAGAGGAGAGGCTGGAAAGGAGAGGAGAGGCTGGAAAGGAGAGGAGATGAGAGGCTGGAAAGGAGAGGCTGGAAAGGAGAGGCTGGAGAGGAGAGGCTGGAGAGGAGAGGCTAGAAAGGAGAGGAGATGAGAGGCTGGTAAGGAGAGGAGAGGCAGGAGAGGAGAGGCTGGAGATGAGAGGCTGGTAAGGAGAGGAAATGAGAGGCTGGAGAGGAGAGGCTGGAAAGAAGAGGAGATGAGAGGCTGGAGAGGAGAAGCTGGAAAGGAGGAGAGGTTGGAGATGAGAGGCTGGTAAGGAGAGGAGATGAGAGGCTGGTAAGGAGAGGAGATGAGAGGCTGGTAAGGAGATGAGAGGCTGGAGAGAAGATGAGAGGCTGGTAAGGAGAGGAAATGAGAGGCAGGAGATGAGAGGCTGGAAAGGAGATGAGAGGCTGGAGAGGAGATGAGAGGCTGGAGAGAAGATGAGAGGCTGGAGAGGAGATGAGAGGCTGGAGAGGAGAGGCTGGAGAGGAGATGAGAGGCTGGAAAGGAGAGGAGATGAGAGGCTGTTGAGGGGAGGCTGCTGAGGAGAGGACATGAGAGGCTGGTGAGGAGAGGCTGGAGAGGAGATGAGAGGCTGGTGAGGGGAGGCTGCTGAGGAGATGAGAGGCTGGTGAGGGGAGGCTGCTGAGGAGAGGAGATGAGAGGCTGATGAGGGGAGGCTGCTGAGGGGAGGCTGGTGATGGGAGGATGTGAGAGGCTGGTGAGGAGAGGGGAGGCTGCTGAGGAGATGAGAGGCTGGTCTCATGCTGTATATGGGGAGGCTGTGTGGGGCTCATGCTGTATTTAAGGGGCTGTGGGGGGTTTAAAGATATATAGGGGGTGTCAGCATACTTAATTCTGCTCAATATTAAGTGATACAATTAATATTAATTAATATTGAGTAGAATTATTTTCATGCTATTGGTTCGGCCTCCACAACAGTCATGGTCTTTCATCTGGCCCCTCGGGAAAATAAATTGCCCACCCCTGATCTAGAGACATGGAGTGAGAAGCCCACATACGATAGCAACAGATTAGTCCGTTCTCTCACTAAATTACCCATCCAGCTCTTCAAACTATTCTCTCTGAAACGTCCCAGCATTGCAGAGATAAACTTCCCTGTTTGCAGTCTGAGTGATGCTGCCCGTTGTTTTGGTAGTATGAATCGACTGACAGGCTCCCCTTAACCCCTTCATGACCTTGGGATTTTTCATTTTTCCGTGTTCGTTTTTCGCTCCCCTCCTTCCCAGAGCCATAACTTTTTTATTTTTCTGTCAATTTGGCCATGTGAGGGCTTATTTTTTGCGGGACGAGTTGTACTTTTGAACGACATCATTGGTTTTAGCATGACGTGTACTAGAAAACGGGAAAAAAATTCCAAGTGCGGTGAAATTGCAAAAAAAGTGCAATCCCACACTTGTTTTTTGTTTTACTTTTTCTAGGTTCACTAAATGCTAAAACTGACCTGACATTATGATTCTCCAGGTCAGTACGAGTTCGTAGACACCTAACTTGACTAGGTTATTTTTTTATCTAAGTGGTGAAAAAAAATTCCAAACTTTGCTTAAAAAAATAAATAAATAAAATTGCGCCGTTTTCCGATACCCGTAGCGTCTCCATTTTTCGTGATCTGGGGTCGGTTGAGGGCTTATTTTTTGCGTGCCGAGATGACATTTTTAATTATAGCATTTCGGTGCAGATACGTTCTTTTGATCGCCCGTTATTGCATTTTAATGCAATGTCGCGGCGACCAAAGAAACGTAATTCTGGCGTTTTGAATTTTTTTCCTCCTACGCTGTTTAGCGATCAGGTTAATGCTTTTTTTTAGTTGATAGATCGGGCGATTCTGAGCGCGCGATACCAAATATGCGTAGATTTTATATTTTTTTTATTGATTTATTTTGATTGGGGCGAAAGGGGGGTGATTTAAACTTTTTTATATTTTTTTTATTTTTTTAACATTTTTTTTTCAACTTTTTTTTTTTTTACTTTTGCCATGCTTCAATAGCCTCCATGGGAGGCTAGAAGCAGGCACAACGCGATCGGCTCTACTACATAGCAGCGATCTGCTGATCGCTACTATGTAGCAGAAATGGAGGTGTGCTGTGAGCGCCGACCACAGGGTGGCGCTCACAGCCACCGGCGATCAGTAACCATAGAGGTCTCAAGGACCTCTATGGTTACAATGGAGAAGCATCGCCGACCCCCGATCATGTGACGGGGGTCGGCGATGATGTCATTTCCGGCCGCCCGGCCGGAAGCGGTAGTTAAATGCCGCTGTCTGCGTTTGACAGCGGCATTTAACTAGTTAATAGGTGCGGGCAGATCGCGATTCTGCCCGCGCCTATTACGGGCACATGTCAGCTGTTCAAAACAGCTGACATGTCCCGGCTTTGATGCGGGCTCACCGCGGAGCCCTGCATCAAAGCAGGGGATCTGACCTCGGACGTACTATCCCGTCCGAGGTCAGATAGGGGTTAAAAACCTGTCAGCCAAACCTTGCAACCTTGGCAGAATCAACTGACCATGTACTGTGTATGAGATCCACCAGATTCTCATATGACAACTAATGGAAAGAGGCTAGAAGTAGGAAGGCACTATGGCGGCTAAGAGGCAAACAATTCACTTCTTCACGCAGGATTCAATTCAGGACGTATGCGGCACGAAATCCAGGATGGCAACTAATGGGTGGTGCTCAACCATAAGATATGTAATAACAATCCACGTAGAGAATAAATGAAAGTGGCACTCACCCAGATGTTGCTGAATAATGATGTCCTTTATTCAGAAAAACAAATGGACAAACATGGAGAGGAGAGGCGGCTGGTAGCAGTTAGGGTGCGGGAAGGAGAAAAGGGACGGCCGTTTCGCGCTTGCGCGTGGACCCGTAGAAGCGCACAAGCGCGAAACGGCCGTCGTCCCTTTCATCCTTCCCGCACCCTAACTGCTACCAGCCGCCTCTCCTCTCCATGTTTGTCCATTTGTTTTTCTGAATAAAGGACATCATTATTCAGCAACATCTGGGTGAGTGCCACTTTCATTTATTCTCTACGTGGATTGCAACTAATGGAAAGGTTTGCTAAGGCTACTTTCACATCAGCGATTTTCTCAGTTCGCGGCAGATTCTGCAGTTTTTCCGCCTCTGTCGTGTAACATATCACTTACAGGCCGGCAACTCTGCGTTCGGCTTCATTCATTCCCTATGGGACTTGCGGACATGTGCAGCACTTGAGGTGAAACAAAAAAAACACTGCTAGCAGCATATTTTTTCCTGTTGCTGCAAGTACTGCATTTGCTGGATCGCAGCAAAACCGGAAGTGCCGCAAGTCCCATAGGGAATGAATGAGGCCGAACACAGTGTTGCCATAAGTGATCTGTTACGGATGTGAAAAAACTGCCGGATCTGCCGCAAATGTCAAAAATCGCTGATGTGAAAGTAGCCCAAGTCACTGCCGATAGTGTCTGCATTAGTCATACTGACCAATGGGGGAGGCAGCACGAAAAGTGCCTAGGGCAGCAGAAACTCTAAATACGGCCCTGCCAGCCCCGCACTGTGCATAATGCATAACACACTGTGGGGCTGGGATTCCCAAGGTGGGTGGCCGCACAGGCGCAGTCTGCAAGCCTAGCTGTGACGTCAGACGGCCAGAGCTCACTGCGCCTGCACCAGACAGTACTACACAGCGCAGCCGCTGGATTTCATGTGAAAACAGCGCAGAGGGGCGGCACCCCTGAAGATTTGAGTGACGGCAGTGTGGCGTTTCAAGCAAGGGGGTGAGGACCTGCCTCCCTGGATAAAGACAGGTATTTTGGAGAAGTTATAAAACGCTTTATTTTGGGAATAAATGCACCAAAAACTAAAAGAGCCACCTTGTTAGAATGCAGCATTACTGCTGCACAAGGTGGCTCTTTTAGTTTATAACGGCTGGAGGGGGTGACAGTGGCCCTTTAATGTCTTGCTGTGGTATGACTATCTGGATTAAAGGGATAATCATTCAAAGTTTGAAAATTGCAAATTTTTAAACATTTTTCTCAAATTTCTGATATTTTTTATAAATACAAAACATATCAACCTACATTTACCATTATCATAAGGTATAATGTGTCGCGAAAAAACATTCTCAAATCACTGGGATTTGTTGAAGCGTTCCAGAGTTATTACCACATAAAGTGACACTGGTCAGATTTCAAAAATTTGGCTCTGTCACTAAGGGGTTGTTCAGATAGTAGGTAACCTGTTGTGAGTTCTGTTTTTGGGCTCCCTCTGGTGGTTACTGATGGTACTGGGTGACTTGTCTTTCCTGGGTCTCTGGGTTCCACCTGTTCCATCAGGATATGGGAGTTTCCTATTTAACCTGGCTTTGCTGGCATTTCCTCGCCGGTTATCAATGTATCCAGTGTGTCTTGTTACCTCTGCTCCCTGCTCCTAGAACCTTCTGGTCAAGCTAAGTTTGGATTTTCCTGTTTTGGTGTTTTGCTTTATTTGGTTTTTAGTCCAGCCTGCAGATATGTGATTCTTTGCTGCTGGTTGCTCTAGTGGGCTGAAATTACTCCTCATGTACCATGAGTTGGCACATGAGTTCAAGTAATTTCAGGATGGTTTTTTGAAGGGTTTTTCGCTGACCGCGCAGATCACTTTTGTATCCTCTGCTATCTAGCTTTAGCGGGCCTCATTTTGCTGAAACTGTTTTCATACTGCGTATGTGCTTTCCTCTCATTTCACCGTCATTATATGTGGGGGGCTGCTATTTCTGTGGGGTATTTCTCTGGAGGCAAAAGAGGTCTGTGTTTCTTCTAATAGGGGAAGTTAGATCTTCGGCTGGAGCGAGACGTCTAGGATCATCGTAGGCACGTTCCCCGGCTACTTTTATTTGTGTGTTGGGTTCAGGGTCGCGGTCAGCTCAGGTTCCATCGCCCTAGAGCTTGTTTGTATCTGTGCTTGTCCTTTAGTGATCCCCTGCCATTGGGATCATGACAGTATAACCGGCCACAAAGTGTTAATTGTATTGGCTGAAGTAGGAGGATAAGTAGTCTGAGGAAGTTGTTTTTTATTTTTTTTTTTTCTCTTTCCCTCAGAGTTTGCTGCCTAGCCTTATTGCAGCGTGGCTACTTCCTCCTCCTCTTAATCTTTGAATGGCTCTGATCCCAGCTGTTTATCATGGACGTCCAGAGTTTGGCTTCCAGCCTGAATAATCTTGCCGCTAAGGTTCAAAATATACAGGATTTTGTTGTACATGCTCCTATGTCTGAACCTAGAATTCCTGTCCCAGAGTTTTTTTCTGGAGATAGATCTCGTTTTCTGAATTTTAGGAACAATTGCAAGTTGTTTCTTTCTTTAAAATCTCGCTCCTCTGGAGACCCTGCTCAGCAAGTCAAGATTATTATATCTTTCCTGCGGGGTGACCCTCAGGATTGGGCATTTGCATTGGCACCAGGGGACCCTGCGTTGCTTAATGCGGATGCGTTTTTTCTGGCATTGGGTTTGCTCTATGAGGAACCTAACCAAGAGATTCAGGCTGAAAAAGCTTTGTTGGCCCTCTCTCAGGGGCAAGATGAAGCAGAAATTTATTGTCAAAAATTTCGGAAGTGGTCGGTGCTTACTCAGTGGAATGAGTGCGCCCTGGCTGCAAAGTTCAGAGATGGCCTTTCTGAGGCCATTAAAGATGTTATGGTGGGGTTCCCTGCGCCTACTGGTCTGAATGAGTCTATGACTATGGCTATTCAGATTGATCGGCGTTTACGGGAGCGCAAACCTGTGCATCATTTGGCGGTGTCGTCTGAACCGTCACCTGAGATAATGCAATGTGATAGAATTCAGTCCAGAAGTGAACGGCAAAATTATAGGCGGAAAAAAAGGTTGTGCTTTTATTGTGGTGATTCAGCTCATGTTATATCAGCATGCTCTGAACGCACAAAAAAGGTTGATAAGTCTGTTGCCATTAGTACTTTACAGTCTAAGTTCATTCTGTCTGTGACTCTGATTTGTTCATTATAATCCATTTCCGTCGATGCCTATGTGGATTCAGGCGCTGCCCTGAGTCTTATGGATTGGTCATTTGCCAATCGCTGTGGGTTTAGTCTGGAGCCTCTGGAAGTCCCTATTCCTTTGAAGGGAATTGACTCTACACCTTTGGCTATGAATAAACCTCAGTACTGGACACAAGTGACCATGCGTATGACTCCCGTTCATCAGGAGGTGATTCGCTTCCTGGTACTGTATAATTTGCATGATGTTCTAGTACTTGGTCTGCCATGGTTACAAACTCATAATCCAGTCCTTGACTGGAAATCAGTGTCTGTGTTAAGCTGGGGTTGTCAGGGGGTTCATGATGATGCACCTCCGATTTCTATCGCTTCATCTACTCCTTCTGAGATTCCTGTGTTTTTGTCTGACTATCGGGATGTTTTTGAGGAGCCTAAGCTCAGTTCGCTTCCTCCTCATATGGATTGCGATTGTGCTATAAATTTAATTCCAGGCAGTAAATTTCCTAAAGGTCGTTTGTTCAATCTGTCAGTGCCAGAGCATACTGCTATGCGGGATTATGTTAAGGAGTCCTTGGAAAAGGGACATATCCGTCCATCTTTGTCCCCTTTGGGAGCAGGTTTTTTTTTCGTGGCCAAAAAAGATGGTTCCTTGAGGCCTTGTATAGATTATCGTCTTTTGAATAAGATTACCGTAAAATATCAGTATCCTTTGCCATTGTTGACTGATTTGTTTGCTCGCATTAAGGGGGCTAAATGGTTCACTAAGATTGATCTTCGGGGTGCGTATAATCTTATATGAATAAAGCAAGGTGATGAGTGGAAAACCGCATTTAATACGCCTGAGGGCCATTTTGAGTATTTGGTAATGCCTTTTGGACTTTCTAATGCTCCTTCAGTCTTCCAGTCCTTTATGCACGATATTTTCCGTGAATATCTGGATAAATTTATGATTGTGTATTTGGATGATATTTTGGTTTTTTCTGATGACTGGGAGTCTCATGTTCAGCAGGTCAGGAAGGTGTTTCAGGTCCTGCGGGCCAATTCCTTGTTTGTAAAAGGCTCAAAGTGTCTCTTTGGAGTCCAGAAGATTTCTTTCTTGGGGTATATTTTTTCCCCTTCTACTATTGAGATGGATCCCGTCAAGGTTCAGGCTATTTGTGACTGGACGCAGCCTACATCTCTTAAGAGTCTACAGAAGTTCTTGGGCTTTGCTAATTTCTATCGTCGTTTTATAACTAATTTTTCTAGTGTTGTTAAGCCTTTGACGGATTTGACTAAGAAGGGTGCTGATGTTGCTAATTGGTCTCCTGCGGCTGTGGAGGCCTTTCAGGAACTTAAGCGCCGGTTTTCTTCTGCTCCTGTGTTGCGTCAGCCAGATGTTTCGCTCCCTTTTCAGGTTGAGGTTGATGCTTCCGAGATTGGAGCGGGGGCGGTTTTGTCACAGAGAAGCTCCGATGGCTCAGTGATGAAGCCATGCGCGTTTTTTTCTAGAAAGTTTTCGCCGGCTGAGCGGAATTATGATGTTGGTAATCGGGAACTTTTGGCCATGAAGTGGGCATTTGAGGAGTGGCGTCATTGGCTAGAGGGTGCTAGACATCGTGTGGTGGTCTTGACTGATCACAAAAATTTGATTTACCTTGAGTCTGCCAGGCGTCTGAATCCTAGACAGGCTCGTTGGTCACTGTTTTTCTCTCGTTTCAATTTTGTGGTTTCATACCTTCCAGGTTCAAAGAATGTGAAGGCGGATGCTCTTTCTAGGAGTTTTGTGCCTGAGTCCCTTGGAAATTCTGAGCCCTCTGGTATCCTTAGGGATGGGGTGATTTTGTCTGCTGTCTCCCCAGACTTGCGACGTGCTTTGCAGGAGTTTCAGGCGGATAAACCTGATCGTTGTCCGCCTGAAAGACTGTTTGTTCCGGATAATTGGACCAGTAGAGTCATCTCCGAGGTCCATTCTTCTGCGTTGGCAGGTCATCCTGGAATATTTGGTACTAGAGACTTGGTGGCCAGGTCTTTTTGGTGGCCTTCCTGGTGGTTCTCGTGAGGGTTCGGTGACCCCTCCTCAAGGGGGGGGGTACTGTTGTGAGTTCTGTTTTTGGGCTCCCTCTGGTGGTTACTGATGGTACTGGGTGACTTGTCTTTCCTGGGTCTCTGGGTTCCACCTGTTCCATCAGGATATGGGAGTTTCCTATTTAACCTGGCTTTGCTGGCATTTCCTCGCCGGTTATCAATGTATCCAGTGTGTCTTGTTACCTCTGCTCCCTGCTCCTAGAACCTTCTGGTCAAGCTAAGTTTGGATTTTCCTGTTTTGGTGTTTTGCTTTATTTGGTTTTTAGTCCAGCCTGCAGATATGTGATTCTTTGCTGCTGGTTGCTCTAGTGGGCTGAAATTACTCCTCATGTACCATGAGTTGGCACATGAGTTCAAGTAATTTCAGGATGGTTTTTTGAAGGGTTTTTCGCTAAACGCGCAGATCACTTTTGTATCCTCTGCTATCTAGCTTTAGCGGGCCTCATTTTGCTGAAACTGTTTTCATACTGCGTATGTGCTTTCCTCTCATTTCACCGTCATTATATGTGGGGGGCTGCTATTTCTGTGGGGTATTTCTCTGGAGGCAAGAGAGGTCTGTGTTTCTTCTAATAGGGGAAGTTAGATCTTCGGCTGGAGCGAGACGTCTAGGATCATCGTAGGCACGTTCCCCGGCTACTTTTATTTGTGTGTTAGGTTCAGGGTCGCGGTCAGCTCAGGTTCCATCGCCCTAGAGCTTGTTTGTATCTGTGCTTGTCCTTTAGTGATCCCCTGCCATTGGGATCATGACAGTAACCTTTTTAATTGCATGCGACCTGTTTGTGTGCAGAAAACCAGCGTATTCCGATACCAGCATGGCAGTGCTTTTACTTTTATTGAATAGGATGGAGACCGGAAAACTGACTGTGTACGAGCCTCAGCTGGCACCTGGAGGGCATGGTGATAATGGCTCACCTCCTTTTGTGATCATAAGCAGCCCGTGTGTAAGCCTTAAGGCTAGTTACACACATCTGAGGACTAGTGTTGAGCGATACCTTCCGATAATATCGGTATCGGATGGTATCGGCCGATACCGGCAAAATATCGGATCTCGCCGATACCCGATACCAATACAAGTCAATGGGACACAAATATCGGAATGGTTAATCTTCATTTTGCTAAATATCAGAATAACAACGTATTGTGCAAGTTGTTATGCAAGATGTTATCATCTGTCTCTCCTTGTAGACAGTTTCCCGGACATTCCACATAGTAGTGGTCAGAATTTCCCAAAATCCAGAATGTTCAGCCAAAATCTAATAAAACCGCAGACATGCACAACAACTCCCCGCATTCTTTCACCTCATCCATCTTATATCCCAGGATGGTTTTTTTTCAACTTATTGTATAAGACATTCATTTGTGCCAATTTATTATGTAACTCTACATTTCCTTTTGATCTTGGGCCTTTATAAGCCCAGCCCTAAAAATAAAAGACCAGAGACTATTTGGACAGACAACGAGCGTGTGTCTCTCTGATTATTGCTTCATTGCGTAGGTACCTAATAGACAGAACACCTGAGTAGGTTGGAAATCCCTTCTCTAACAACTTAGAGGCCCCAGCAAGATAATAATATAATTTCTCCTTCGACATTCATCTTAGACTGAACAATTGACTGCCTCCGTCCTGAACAGAAAACAAAATCCCGGGTAAGTGAGTAGATTTATTACTCACACAGTTTTCTCTCCGAGAAAGGAGGCTTTCTAGAGTCAGTCTTTGGGGATTTCTAACTGGAAAGCCCTCAGGTAAAAGAAAGTATCTGTTATCTGTTTTGTTGTCTCTTGCTTGTCTTTGTCTGTTTTGTTTGTTTAAGTGCTGTTAACAATTGTTTTTGTTTCATTATGAAGTACGATGATTTTCCATCATTTGTTTCGTCTGTATCTATAACAATGGTTTCTGTCTGTCTGTCTGTAACGATGTCAATGTTTGTTAATACTGTAAATATTGTAATAGAAGTGTCTTGATTCTGCTCTGCTATACTCTGCTATACTTGTACTATGATTGTTCTATATTTCTTTCCTTCTTTATCACTCTTATTCTGCTTTTGGTTAGTTAATTATATTAGTTGAGTTTATTGGTGCCTTGTCAGTTGATAATTGATAAGTAGTACTGATAGAGCTGTGCTGAACTGTTCTGATTATACTGTGTTTCTTTCTGATATATTGCTGAATCTATGTTGTGGGGTATGGAGCAGCGCTCATGATATGATGTACGGAGACTAAATGATGTGTGCTCAGTATATAAATAGCCTCCTCATTAAAAGCAGTGAGTAAGATAAAACTCTCCGGTTAGATGCTTCTTGAAAAAACTTACAGGAAGGTCCCGGGTGGGAGTTTGTAGTGAAGTGGGAAAGAGCACTTGAAGACAATCTATGTGAACATGAATGCTCATTTTTGTATGCAATCCCATACTCAGATAGGAAATGAATTAGAGGATATAGTGAACCAAGTAAGAGATTCCATAAATAGATGTGATTTATGTTTTTGTGCATTGGCACTAGATCATTTTGATAAAATGTGAGGAGCGAGAAAGTACTAAGTAATGTGTGTATGGATGTAATTGAAAAGTCAGACAAATGCTTCCCATGAGTGCAAGCACATGCTGTGTGAAAAGTGTCTATGGGCAGTTCACCAGTTTAGGCGCAGAGAATACTCTTGTCATAAAGTAACTCATCCTCATGGATTGATGAGAAGCTGGGTAGATATATTAGACTCTAGATGGTATATGCCAAGGTGGGAAGATAATGTCACAGACGAATATTATCTTATTGAACCCGGAGTAGGTTCAGGAATAGACCTAGCATATTCAGAGTCTAGTGAGGACTCAGATCCAGATGTATGAGTATATAGCGCTTGTGGTTGGAACTGCGTTGTTCATAGTGATCTACTTTTTCAGGACAGTGTGCATCAGGACAGAACAGTGAGTTGTGGTTCAGCTTATTGCTTTGGAAGCAGGATTGCTGGCTATCATAGTAGACCAGTGGGATCCAGCTTCTACATAAAGGTACCGTCACACTAAGCGACGCTGCAGCGATACTGACAACGATCTGGATCGCTGCAGCGTCGCTGTTTGGTCGCTGGAGAGCTGTCACACAGACAGCTCTCCAGTGACCAACGATGCCGGTAACCAGGGTAAACATCGGGTTACTAAGCGCAGGGCCGCGCTTAGTAACCCGATGTTTACCCTGGTTATCATCGTTAAAGTAAAAAAAACAACCACTACATACTTACCTTCCGCTGTCTGTCCCCGGCGCTCTGCTTCTCTGCTCTGGCTGTGAGCGCCAGTCAGCCGGAAAGCAGAGCGGTGACGTCACCGCTCTGCTTTCCGGCTGCTGTGCTCACAGTGAGTGCAGGAGGAGTGCAGAGAAGCTGAGCGCCGAGGACAGACAGCGGTAGGTAAGTATGTAGTGTTTGTTTTTTTTACTTTAACGATGGTAACCAGGGTAAACATCGGGTTACTAAGCGCGGCCCTGCGCTTAGTAACCCGATGTTTACCCTGGTTACCAGCGAAGACATCGCTGAATCGGCGTCACACACGCCGATTCAGCGATGTCAGCGGGAGATCCAGCGACGAAACAAAGTTCTGGACTTTCTTCCCCGACCAGCGACATCACAGCAGGGGCCTGATCGCTGCTGCCTGTCACACTGGACGATATCGCTAGCCAGGACGCTGCAACGTCACGGATCGCTAGCGATATCGTCTAGTGTGACGGTACCTTAACAGGGCTGAAGATAGGGGTCGCTACCTTTGACAGCTGTTATGGGTGATAGATTAACCAGGTCAGGACAGATTACGGATCCTAGATATAAGATAAAGGACCTGGTGGGAAATAACGCAGATAAGGATACTGATAATAGTTCTAGAAAGGCAGGAATGCCAAAGGAATGGATGTTTGGATGCTGAGAGATGGAAGCATTTAAGTAAGAAGCATGCCACATGGATTGATAAATATGACTATGGAATGCAAGTTGCAGTATGGATCAGAACCTCTGAACGACATGATCCGTATTTTAATACTGAGATGAATGAGGAACATGATTGAAGTTGCAATGTGAGCATATATGTGAGGCAATTTTTAGCATTCCCCCGCAGGCACAGGCAGCCCCCCTTACTGAGTTCAGTGTCTGTGCAGCTCCATCCGCCCCTGTAACAGGGGGGATGAGATCAGCCCCCTTCCAGCAGCAGCCCAGTAAAGAGTGAGACTGCATGGGAAAAGGAAGGTTGATTCCAGCGTCAGTCGCAATGCAAATGCAGGCAGGCTTCCCAGCATACGTTTCCTCTCCTCCTATGCATTTAACTACAAACCAATACCCTGGGCTGCCAAAAGGATCCACGGATAGTTTTTCCACTCCAGTAAATAGTCCTAGACAGCAGCAGGAAGCCCTTATCTAAGGAAGTGAGGACAGGTTTCACTTACAGACTACCCCTACACCTCCTCCGGGTGACAATAAAGCAGAGTAGACAGCAGATGGAGGTGTATAGTAGAGGACCAGTCTAGTGAAGGGTTGGTGGGGGCTACAGAAAGTAGTCCCACGCACACACAACCTCCAGTGCACGCAGGCAATCAACAGAATAACACCACCAAAAAGCTCCGGCAAGTGTCCAGGGTTGCGGAGCGGCATTGGAAGAAAACACACTCGCAAGATGACTTCACTGTATTCAAACAAGCAACACTCGCTTTTAAATCTGCACTCACCTCTGCTAAACAGGCCTACTTCACAACCCTCGTATCTTCCCTATCCTACGACCCCAAACAGTTATTCAAAACCTTTAACTCCCTCCTCCGCCCCCCACTGCCCCCTCCAACCTCCCTCATCTCTGCTGAGGACTTTGCCACACACTTTAAAAATAAGATCGACCAGACAAGGCAAGTCTTTATTGTTCAACCACCACAACCCCTTTGCATACCAGACCAATGCCCAAACCCCATAACCTCCCTATCCAGCATCACTGAAGGGGGGCTTAATTGTCTCCTCTCCAAATCGCACCTCACCACCTGTGCGCTCGACCCCATCCCATCCCACCTCCTCCCCAACCTCACCACCACACTTATCCCATCCCTAACCCACCTCTTCAACCTATCACTAACTTCTTTCACCTTCCCCTCTGCGTTCAAACATGCCACAATCACACCTATCCAAAAAAGGCCAACCCTCGATCCAACTGCTATGTCCAGCTATCGCCCAATATCGCTGCTCCCATTCACTCCAAACTCCTGGAGCAGCACGTCCATGCTGAACTCTCCTCCCACCTCTCATCTAACTTGTTGTTCGACAATCTACAATCTGGTTTCCACCCCCATCACTCAACTGAGACTGCCCTGACCAAAATCACTAATGACCTACTTACCGCCAAAGCTACTGGACAATACTCTGTACTCCTCCTTCTAGACCTGTCCTCTGCTTTCGACACAGTTGACCACTGCGTCCTACTACAGATCCTCTCCTCATTTGGCATCAAAGACCTCGCCCTATCCTGGATCGCTTCGTACCTTTCCAACCGCACATTCAGCGTGTCCCACTCCCACACTACCTCCTCATCCCACCCTCTCTCTGTTGGAGTCCCCCAAGGCTCTGTTCTAGGACCCCTACTCTTCTCAATCTATACACTTGGCTTGGGACAACTCATAAAGTCCCATGGATTCCAGTACCATCTCTATGCTGATGACACTCAGATCTACCTCTCTGGCCCAGATGTCACCGCTCTGCTGTCCAGAATCCCAGAGTGCCTATCAGCCATATCCTCCTTCTTCTCCTCTCGCTTCCTCAAACTCAATGTGGACAAATCTGCTCTCATCATCTTTCCTCCATCCCACTTCCTTACCTGACCTATCTATCGCAGTCAATGACATCATGCTTTCCCCTGTACCCGAAGTCCGCTGCCTCGGAGTAACCTTCGACTCTGCCCTGTCCTTCACACCGCACATCCAAGCTCTTTCAACCTCCTGTCGCCTCCAGCTCAAAAATATCTCCAGGATCCGTCCTTTCCTCAACCCCCAATCTACTAAAATGCTTGTGCATGCCCTCATCATCTCCCGCCTTGACTACTGCAACATCCTTTTCTGTGGCCTCCCTGCTAACACCCTTGCACCTCTCCAGTCCATCCTTAACTCTGCTGCCCGACTAATCCATCTCACTCCTCCACTTCCCCCCTCTGCAAATCTCTTCACTGGCTCCCATTCCCTCAGCGTATCCAGTTCAAATTACTAATACTGACCTACAAAGCCATCCACAACCTGTCTCCTCCATATATCTCTGAACTAATCTCCCGATATCTTCCCTCACGAAATCTCCGGTCCTCCCAAGACCTCCTTCTCTCCTCCACACTTATTCGCTCCTCATCTAATCGCCTCCAAGACTTCTCCCGAATATCCCCCATCCTCTGGAACTCTCTGCCCCAACACGTCCGACTATCAACCACAGTCGGATCCTTCAGATGGAACCTGAAAACTCATCTCTTCAGGAAAGCCTACAGCCTGCACTGACCCCACTGCCTCCTCATCACTACTGGAGCTACTGCCTCACCAACACTGGAGCACCTGCAACCCCCAACCTACGGTCTCCTTCCCCATAATCCTGCAGAATGTAAGCCCGCAAGGGCAGGGTCCCCGCCCCTCTGTATCAGTCCGTCATTGTTAGTTTGTTTACTGTAAGTGATATCTGTAACTTGTATGTAACCCCTTCTCATGTACAGCACCATGGAATCAATGGTGCTATATAAATAAATAATAATAGGCAGAGGGATAAAAGAGCCATGAGATCCACTACCTGGATCTGTAATAAATGTAAAAAGCCACAAGATAAAGGAAAAACCCAATATGACTTCTGTGCTATGACTGAGAGGGGTGACACTGCAATAGCCCTCCCTGTAATAACACAGACTACAAGCAAACCATAAGAGATACCAACAGACAAGAAAACTAGGGAGTCGGGACAGTAATTTCTAGCCAGGTTACTTGTGGTTGCCAGAAAGCAGACAGAGGACTTAGCTTCAGGATTACCAGAAGTATTTTAGGGTTCAGAGGAGCCTATTGACAGATTTTATGCTAAATGTACAGCAGTGTTCACAGTCTCACAGATCATGATTATGACCTGAAGAATCTAGGGAAGCTAGGTTTCTTAAAAATATGTTTCAGACAGGATTAAGAGAAGAGTAAACAAAAATAGTGGTCCCCACAGGGTGGCTATCACTTTCACAAATTAAAATGCCTGATTGATACATGGGCGAGTCGTACTGATATAAGAAAATGGATAAGCCACAACGATTCATGACAGTGAAAACAGTCCAGGGTGTAGGGACAGATGGGGCAGTCTATCCCTTGCATGAAACAGAACCCAAGAATGTGTGAATAGCACGTACCACAGACTTGTGTGCCCAATTGCCAGTCTCAGATAAATGTCCTTGATAAGTGCTGATATCCTGAGTGCAATGAATGATATCCTGAGTGCAATGAATGCAGTTATTAATTGTTTGGAAGAAAAGTATTACTGTTACAGGCCCATTGTCTGGAGCAACCCTCTCCACTATGATGTCGCTAATTTAGCTACATGATGAAAAACTGCTAATTGACAAAGATGAGGACATTCAGCAAATGATCGAGTAAACAGCTGCAGTATGGGTAAAGGATAAGAGAGATGTTGGTTTGTTAAGGATAACACAAGTATCCATCAAATTGAAGCCAGGTACTGTACCGGTGTGTATTAGACAATATCCCCTGATCAGAGAGCAACCAGGTATGTCTAATTGAAAATAGATTCTTTGTTAATCTTTTTGTACCATGATGGATGTAAGGTTTCAAGAGATATAATCAGCGAAAAAGGGGAAAAAGTTGTTTTCTTAGGTCGCTGCATTTCACCTCAGCTGAAACACGTAACACCAGAAAAGGTAAAAGGCCGTAAGCTAAGTAATTGTGCCCACTTCCGAAAGTACACTGGAACATTCCTAGGGCTGATCAGCTACTTTAGAGAATGGATTCCCTCTGCATCACAAATCATGCACCCTCTATTTGATGTGTTGTCAATGTGAAACAAGGGTCAGCCATACCAACTGACTACAGAAGCAAAAGATGAGTTTAAGGACCAGAAGGAAGCCGTTGTCTCAGCCCCAGCACTAGGAATCCCAAGTTATGACCTCCCTTTCCGTTTGTACTGTCATAAATCCGGGGGGACATGTTATGAGTGTACGGACATGTTATGGGTGTACTGTTTTAACACAAATACTTGCCAATATGCAAGAGCCACCAATCCCTAATGTAAATATAGAGCTTTATGTAAATGGGTCACAGTTTTTTTTTTCAAATACATAGTACCTCATAGAGGTGGTGCAATAGTGGATCAACATGAGGTGGTAACAAGTGAAGCTATACGTTCTAGGATGTCTGCTCGGGAAGCTGAATTGAAAGCACTCGCCGAGGCATGTATAATGGCAGAGCATTTACTGATAGTGCCACGCATTCAGCATTTTCCATGATTACGGTCCCATATGGAAGAGCAGAAGGTTTATTGGTTCTTCTGGTAAACCCGTTAAAAAAATGCAGACTTGGTTGCTCAGCTCCTCAGGGCGCTAGAACTGCCAAAGAAAGTTGTAATAATGAAGGTGCAGGCTCATAATAGAGAGCGCACTAGGGAAGCCGAAGGCAACAGCAGAGCTGACCTTGCAGCAAAAGCTGCTGCACTACTACCTCTCCCCACAGAAATATACACTGTACAGGTGTCCGGGGGGATGGACTTACAACTACTTCAGAGCCTGCAAGATCAGGCCTCTGCACCGGAAAAAGAAGATTGGCAAAGGCACTCCTGTGCGAAGGAAGAAGATGGTTTGTGGAAAATGGATAGTAAGTACTGCCTTCCTAGGGGCAATGTTCCCCATGATGTACGCTCTCTCTCATGGACTATCCCATCAGTCTAAAGACGCAATGGTAAGTTAGGTAAAAGCTAATTGGGTGCCCCCAGAATTCCATTGTGCTGCTGCTAGATTCTTATAGAGATGCATAGTCTGTGTATGCTTAAATGTGGGAAAAGTGCACCGCCTGACCATTGTACCTGCTCCAGCTACCTCAAATTAATTTCATACAGCTTCTAGAGGTAGGCATCTATGAATATGTGTTGGTATGTATCGACTAGGTGACATTTTTGATAGTATAACTGATTTTTTATTTGATGCTCTAAATGTTGAATCAGCCTACATGAAACAGCTTATAGTTATTATTAATCATCATTCTATAGTACATAATTATCTCACGGCCTCTCAAGGAGGCTTCAGTCAGGTGGTAGGACCTGCCTGTTGCCGCTATGTAGATCCTTCCAGACTAATGAGAGTTACTCCTGATATAGAATAGAAACTTGAAATGATAAAGGGAAGGGGTGAAAAAAAAAAAAAAAAGCTAAATCACCCCTCCCTGAATGGCTCTTATGGTTAAACCCTGTGAACCTGTTCAAAGGAATAGGTGGATGGATATCCGGTGTAATTCATGTCCTAATTCAAGCAGTTTTAGTGATACTAATCATTGCAGTGATGTTAAAGTTATTTGTTATGCAATAAAGAAAATTCTCAGTTCTAATTGTAAATGTTTTACAGGTAAACATAAAGCTAAAATCAATACTGACTTTGATAATAAAGCAAACCCAAGTGATGACTACCTCAATAACTGCACTCCAACCTGAATGCATATTCTGCAACAAGCAAACTTCAGTAGACTTGTCGGATTGTATTTCAGAAGACTAAAGGTCTGATAAAAGACAAAGAGCCCACAGAGAGCTTACAAAGACTCATTGACAATATGGACTTTATGAATTATACTAACAACCAAAAACTATATTCTATTTTCTAACACATATTTTAATATATTAAAATGTCTATATTTCTCTGTCATAAAAATTGATCTATATCATCCCCTTATAATAATCCCTCAATAGAAATAGGGTTAGAAGGAACAGAAGGTCTGACCCACAAGTATAATTTGAATGGATACACAGCATGTCGGTATCCCATGATATTCACTGGATAAGCCATGTATTTCGTGAAGTAGGGTTATCTTGCAGACCTGAGTAGCAGGAAGGAATCAGTTAGGGCAAGGTAGATCAGATGATAAAAAGAGGGGAATTGTTAAAGAAATGGTTAATCTTCATTTTGCTAAATATCAGAATAACAACCTATTGTACAAGTTGTTATGCAAGATGTTATCATCTGTCTCTCCTTGTAGACAGTTTCCCGGACATTCCACATAGTAGTGGTCAGAATTTCCCAAAATCCAGAATGTTCAGCCAAAATCTAATAAAACCGCAGACATGCACAACAACTCCCCGCATTCTTTCACCTCATCCATCTTATATCCCAGGATGTTTTTTTCCAACTTATTGTATAAGACATTCATTTGTGCCAATTTATTATGTAACTCTACATTTCCTTTTGATCTTGGGCCTTTATAAGCCCAGCCCTAAAAATAAAAGACCAGAGACTATTTGGACAGACAACGAGCGTGTGTCTCTCTAATTATTGCTTCATTGCGTAGGTACCTAATAGACAGAACACCTGAGTAGGTTGGAAATCCCTTCTCTAACAGATGGTTCCCAGGGTCTGAAGGAGAGGAAACTGCACTGGAAGACCCAGTCTGTGTGCCACATCGCTTGATCAGAGTTGTTTTATATACATGTATGACACAGAAAGCTCTGGTCGCAACTGGTTGGGTCAGGTCTTCTGATTCCAACAGGGCCTGTGCCCACAGTCGTGTAAAACGTTCTGAAGGGTGTGTACCAAGTATGGAGATGATCACCTAGCCATAGAATAGGGAATTACTTCCTGATCGCTTGGGGTCTAACTGCTGGGACCCCACTAATTTAGAGAACAAGACCCAACAGTGCCTACTATGAAAGGACCAGTAGTTGAGCATTTACAGCTTATAAACAACAAATGCTGTTTAATAGTCAGTGTAGGGTAAACACGATAATTTACAAGTTGCCAGAGGCAATTAGACCCTAACTAAAGACAATGAGAAAATATAACTTTTAATCAAACTACTAAAGGAACCATTTAAAATCTGCTTAGATAGTATCCTCTTCATGGATACATACTTTCATTAAGTAATTCTATTTATTCCATTTAAAGTTGTATACCTAGTGTTTATTAAGTGTTTTTTTTGGGGGGGTAACATGGATAAATTGGTGTCACTGCTACCACTATCCTCACATTGATATCACCCATAAACCACACTAACTAGCTGCTAAAAGAAACTCCTAGACCTCCACATCACCAGCTATACTGGCTTCATCAGGGCATGAGGCTGAAATGAGAAATCACATGTTTACAATTATATTAAGAGCAGGAATAACTGCCTATTTGGGGACAAATTATACTTATGCACAGTCTTCCAATCATTTCCGGGTGCTCACTATGTGCGTGCTCCCGCCACCAGGTCATATGCTCCAATCACGGCATTCTTTGTGATGTACAGTGACCTCTGAAGTCTCTTATGTACCTACTACTTCCAGGTATCTAAAGTGAAGGTAGCACACATGCGCCATCACAGCACAAATAACAAGAACTAACTGCGCATGCCATGTTAGCGGTACTCGCGGTTGCGCATATCCAAGTTATCACATTAATGTTATAGATCGCTTGGGGACAATCATTAGCAATTGATATTGTTTATTACACCAGGGGTAACAATGTAACCATATGATTTGTGTGTCATACACCATATTAAAGAGTCATTTAGCTATTTTATTCTATCACCACGCAGTATCGAACATCAGTGTTTTATCTATGATACATTATGTGCTCAGCTGCCTCAATTGTTGTGCCCAGCAATAAAAGGTATGTATCAAAACACCATCGGGGTATTGAAAGTATACATGCGGTGAGTGTAGCCAACACAAGTAATACATAGTTCTATATGCAATTATAAAATTATGCATATTAATTCCTATCTAGGGTACTAATAACTATAGGGGAAACACACCGTATCAAAACAGATATTACATCTTACATCTACAAACCCAAAAAGATAATAAATATATATCACACCCTATATCTGTAGGTTAAGGTAGAACCATGTCCTGAAAATTACTAGTATAGTTATTCTTAATGGCAGGAAACCATATTTTCAACTGTAGTGATGAGCGAGTAAACTCGTTGCTCGGATTTTCCTGAGCACACTCGGGTGGTCTTTTTATTTGTAACTGCTCGGAGATTTAGTTTTTGTTGACTCAACTGCATGATTTAAGGCTGCTAGCCAGCATGAGTACATGTGGGGGTGGCCTGGTTACTACAAGGAGGGGATTCACCATTAGAGGATCAGCAGAGCACACCAACCACCACCATATCAGATCAAAATCATAAACACAACAACCTTCAATCTTGGTGGAATGCAGAGAAGGAAAATACTTCATTAAGACCATGAGGGCTACGAGATCTTAATCTACGGTATTTATCCAACTGCACTCCTCTTGGAGGAGCATTCTGTCAAGATTATCCTTTCGAGGGCCCAGGGTAAAGAGTCTAGTCCCCCATATTTTTAATTCCAGGGGGTCATTCGCATGTACATTCCTTATATGTGACAATAGGGATGTCACAGTCTTGGTATTGAGTGAGCTAATATGTTTAGAGACTCTTCTCCTCAGCTCCTGTATTGTTTTCTCCACATACAATTTAGGGCATGGACACATAATAGCGCACACTACCCCCTAGGTCTTACAGTTTATATTATTCATGATGTAGTATTCCTTTTTATCAACAAGGTTATTAAATTCCCATACACTCGGGAGGAACTTGAAAAAATTACAGGACCCTGATGGGTAAGATCCCTCCATCTCTTTCCTACCTCTTGTATCCAGGCCACTTTCATGTGAAGTGAAGTGGCCGTGTGTAAGGAAACTCTTGAGGTTTTTCCCCCTACAGTAAGTGATAAAGGGATATCCTCCAATTACATCCTTTAATCTGGAACACCTCTCAGGATAGGCCAATACTTAGTTAGGATATTAGAGGCCACCATGGCTTTCACATAGGTCCCTATGAATCTCACTATTGACTCCTGTGCCCTTCTCGGGGCCATGTCCAGCAGCCTGTCTGTTCGTCATTTTAGCCCTGTAGAAGGCTTTATGTAGAACCCTCTTATGGTATCCCCTTGAGGAGAATCTCTGGAAAAGATTTTGCCTTTCTTTGCCAAACAAATCATCAGAATAGTTACGCTGTAAGAAGTTATTAGTGGAAGTTGGCTTCCTATATATATGTGTGAATTTTCCCTTCTGCATCAATCGATATTATACTGTCCTCATACACGTTAGCAGGGTGTGCAATGAGACATGTAGTTAAACCCCCTGTCTTTAAGAAAAGAGGCAGTAAAGTTGTAACCTTTTATTGATTGCAGATGTGACAGGAAAGGGTGAAACTATAGGATGCAATAACTGGAGCATTTCAGAATATATAACTGCACAGAGCATAAAATAGACTGCAATACACAGTAACATGAAGTAATATAAACTGATGATTACCTACTTAGTAGAGCAAACTTATTGATAAACACACGACTGTAACACAGTGCTTACCAACTATGCTTGGAGGAGCAGGCTTTTTAAGGAACATGAAAAAAAGCGAGTGGTGTTTTCTCAAAGGCATGGAGGAACAATGGCTGCTGTTCCCTTCACAATGTCATAATAAGACCACAATGTCCTAGGAACTTCCCATAATACATTGCAAATTAAACTAGAATGTATACATTAAACCGCCAGCTGATGGTGCTGTTACCTATAATATAAAATATAGGAAGGATTAATACACACAAAAAATGCAATGTCTAATAACGGAGACATAAAATATGACTAAACTTTAGAACTTTAGACAGCAAATATATTGCTGGACAGAACACTCCTCGCTTGATGTCAGCCGTCACTATTGTGTTTATTAGTCGAGAACAGCAGAACGAGTTCCCCAATAGCCCTGAGGAACAATTTGGTCTCGACTTGTTTCCCTATTTTTACTTCCACCTTGCGTACGATTCCATCTTGACTCGGGAATGTCTGAGTAATGAGACCTAATGGCCATTCATTTCTCCTAGACTGACAGTCTTTCATTAGCACTATATCACCAGGCTGGAGGTTAGGCTTACTGGTTTGCCACTTTCTTCTCTGTTGCAGAGTAGGCAGGTACTGTTTTTTCCGAACAAGAAAAAATAGTGAAAAACCAGCTCACCTATGAGGCATATGTTGTGGGGAAGCCCGGATACCGTGCAGTCATCACGTGGAACGATAGGGCAAACAAAAAAAAAAAAAAAAGGAAATCCAGCTTCCAAAAATATCAAAATTTATTGAAGATAAAATCCAAGGTCCAGAAACATGGTTCACAGGAGAATAGGTAGCAGCAGGCTACGCGTTTCGAACAGTAAGTTCTTTTTCAAAGCTCAAAGCTACTTTTCTCCCAAAAGTGGTCCCAAGGGAAGTGATTGCTAAACTTCATTTCTTTCAAACAAATGACAGACTATTTTTTGCCTCCTCCATATGAAAATAAAGTGTTTCCGGATTTTTCTAAACAGGCCTTAAACGCAAGAAAATCATTTGCAGGTATTACTACCATCCTGAGAGCTAATAACATTCTCTACAAATGGGGTGTCCCCACTAAACTTATTGTATTTATCATTGGGAAATCTTATCCAATGCTTGATCCTGATGATGGTTGGAATTTAAAAAAACTAATGTTCCCGGCTATAACCGCAATCCCCATGGGAAAAGGAACCCAGAACCCCCAAAGTGACATCTTGAGAAGGTGTTCTACAAAAGTCTTCTTATTTAATCTTACTTGATATCTTAGTTCTTTGTGTCTTAATTCCAAGACTCATTGGGCAGAGTATGCCAAATTTTTCTTTACCCCTGATATAGAAGGGTTAATAGTTTGCCTTTAAGTGCCTTTTGCCTTTAAATTGTTAGAATTACTAGAATCTGTTGACGCAGTAGTCTGATGGCCTCCTTTCAAGGAGACCATACTTATCAATGTATGTTCTCAATAGTCAGTCACAACATGCTCTGGGTACGTTAGAGAATAAAGGTCAGTATGACCCTGGGTGATGGTGGGGGCTACATGAATTGCATTAATGTTGTAAATGGTATAAAATATTGCCTCTTGCACTATTACTTCAGATAAAAGTGACTTGCTCACAGGATATGTGTGAGGTGTCTTTTTGTCTCCAAGCGCGCTTGTAAAATGACGGGCGTAACTCCACAATTTGGCCCTCACTGGTGATTTGTCAGCTGACATTGGTCAGAACGAAAACAGCTATAACAGTTTTGGCACCCAACGTGGGGCCGTGTAATCAGCACTATTCAGAATCCGTATGTGGGAGCTTTCTGAGAAATTGGACATGCAAAACACCAGCTGCAGCAAGGTGAGAAATATTATTCTTACAATCTGTTTTGCACTTGCAATCTATCATCTGGATCTCTCCATACCTCTGGGTAAAAGGCTGCGAACATGGTTCAAAGAATCCACATCACCAGTGAGTTTTGTGTTTTGTCTATTTATGTCCGTATGAGAGTTGAATAATAGAGTTATAAGATGATAATTGTTATCTGTATTATTTGTCAGTATCCTAATTGGTTGTGTATTTGTTTAGTATGTGTAATACAGAGCTGGGATAGACTCTGTGCAGTGTTGTTATTTTGGATTGGCAGTACATTATATGAAGCTGTATTTTGTATTAGGGATGTGGTTTTTGATGTTTGGCCTTAAAGTGCTTTCAGAGTGTCAGTGGACACTGCTGCAGTTTTTGTTATATAGAGTTGTGTTAATTCCAAAGTGCAAAATAGGCAGCCTGTGTGAACCTTGTATGCATGTATGTCTATGAGAACTCTGAATGAGATGACAGGTGAGTAACTGCTGCAGTTTTTGTTATATAGAGTTGTGTTAATTCCAAAGTGCAAAATAGGCAGCCTGTGTGAACCTTGTATGCATGTATGTCTATGAGAACTCTGAATGAGATGACAGGTGAGTAAATGAGTATAAGGAATAAACATAAATCCCTGATTGATGAGGGGTTCCGTTAGGTGTGGTCCTCTGTATGTGACAGAAGACATTATTCAACTCAGTTTGAGCTGAATTAGGTGGAGTGATTGATATAAGGGATTTTCTTCTTGTAAAAATCAACTGAAAAGTGATAGGAAAAGAAACAACAATCCCTGAATGAGCATGTATGTATGAGTAATTACATAAGTATCATTACTTATCTAACTGTTGTTAATTGCCCAGGATGAATGAGTTGTGGATATTTTTAATGTACATTTAATTTACATCTGAGATTCAGTGAAACCCGTGTTATATATGGTTTGACATTGGATAGGTTTCTATATGTGTTTTGGCCGGACGCGGTCGGAATCAGCTTATTCAAGTTGTTCAGTGATCTGCCTGTATAGAGAAACTGTTTTTAATTCTGAGAGGATGAATGGTTTGTAGAGATTAAGTCTGAAAACTGCTGCATTCTGTTTCTGTGTGTAAGACAAGCTCTTATCTATGTTTATACGTGATGGGAGGGGCGAACCCCTGCGCGAATTGTTTTTTATTTCTCCTCTTTGTGCTGCGGGCCAGAGGAAGGGGGGCCATGCAGCTGCGCTGAAGAATATGGAGCTGTGCATATTCTGTCCTTGGTTCAGTACGCGCTGAGAGATTTGTGTTTAAAGCAATAGTACTGTATGTATTGAAGTAGAAAGAAATATCATAAGTTCAAGTTGGAATTTGAAAGTGAAAGAATTGTGCCTATTTTAGAGGAAACTTGTTAGTGAATGAAAGATTGGTAAAAGATTCACCTGCTTCAAGTTGAGTAATTGATATGTATATATAGCAAATTGAGGATCAACTGAGGAGGTAGCCAACTGCACGGCTGATGTAGTAGGTGGTGTAACCTGCTACAGTCAGCCTACGGCAAATAGGTGGTGTAACCTTGCCGTTCCATGGAGCTGTTCTAGCCAGCTGATCTACCGGGTGCTAGGTGGTGTAACCTGCCCGCTAGAATCCTTTAGGTCTACCGGGTGGTAGGTGGTGTAACCTGCCCGCTAAACCTTGACACTCACTCTGACTTGTCACGTGTTGCAACCCTGGTTTAAGGCAAGGTACACTAAAAAGGGCATTTTTAGAGGTGTCTGAGCGGATAAGTTGAAGCCATGGGCAACTTATTCTGTGTGCAGTCAGGGCCCCCAATGGGATCCAAAAACCGCTGTACAGATTGGAAAAAGGAAGCAGTGAAAGATGTGAGACCAATATTGAAACAGGCAAAAATGCCAGTGAGTGGATGGATGTTTGGATGTTCACAAAGGCACAGACAAAGGAGGAAAATAGCATGTGAATAAATGACATCTGAGAGAGTGCAGCAGGACGGAAGTAAGGTGTATTATGAATGTTTTGATGCTCAAAAGTCTGACTATGACCGACACATTACTGCTACGGTCATACCTTTGTATAACCAGAGACCAAGACAAGACAGATGGACTTGTAAACATTGCGGTCAGACAAACCAAGACTGGAGAAATACTTGTATGATCTGTGCTGCAACCCAACCTAAGTTAATTACACTGAATCCTGTCCAGACAAGATCACATGTAGTGACATAAGAAGCTGACACAGGATTGTGGTTAGTGGGTAGTGGGGACATTAACTTTTGGGAGTAAGCTGACAGTAATCCTTTTGGGAAGGAGCTGTAGACCAGCATGTCATGTCACCCCCAACCGGTCATCTAGTTACCCCCACCACCAGAGAACCAACCACATCAGGTAGTGTAAGACAGATACAGGAGTATTATCCCTGGAAGCCCTCTGACTAGCTAGCTACGCTAAAATAATTGGCTGACCCTGAGAACAAACCTTTCCCATTTTACAGACAAAGACAATATGATGGACGTATAAGTGCACCTGAGCAGACCTAGAGAGTTGGTGAGCACCAAAGCAGGTGACTTACTAGGATGCAAATTAAGACTTTTACAGATGTGGCAAAAGGAGAGAGTGTAGAGATGTATTCTGGACGGTTACAGCTGAAATAGGCAGACATGGGGTACAGTCCAGTAAACCCTATCGATGTTAAAATATTTGTAAATACATTCATTGACGGTATGACAAAAGGCTTACGAGACGCAGCACAGACAGCCAGACCTGAATGGAGAAATGTAGATCCAAAGACCTCCTGAAGGTTGCTCAGGAGTTGAAGAAACTAGGACAATAAGACGACGTGTCATGTATGCTGGAGCACAAGGAAAACAGTAGAGATGTAGTAAGGGACCTAAGGACTTAGAAACAGTGAAGTGCTGGAATTGTGGATAAAATAGACACTCAGACCAATCTTCCACCTCCTTCACCTTCAGACTAGGAAACTGACAACCCAGTGACAAATATGTGCCCTGTTCTTGTCCCCTCCAGACCTGGTCCTGCCTTGATGACCACCATACCAATGCTGGGAAGGAAATAGACAGAATTCTTGACTGACACTGGGGCAGCCGGAACTGTGGTACACAAAGACTTGATACTGCCAGACATGATTACTGACGAGACTGTGGAATACGTGAGGGTAGGGGGACAAGCGACTGAAGCCCCTATGACTAAACAAAAAAAGACTAGAATCATGAGACAGCCAAGAGGTGCTTACAAACTTATTGTTAGTGAAAATACCCCTATGAATTGCTGGGAGCAGAGTTGAGTGCTGTCTAGGCACTATACAGTACTCTCCTGAGGGTATTACAGTCACAAGTCCCCTTTTCATATAAACACTTGTGGCAGAGGGACGCCAGGGTCTTCCACATGCACATTATACCACAGGTAAATCATGCCCTATTATAGTTACACTTAATTCCATTAATTTACCAGTTTAGTAGTTTCCTTACACAAGATGGTAGAGTTACCATGTATTTCTAGGTTGTCTTCATATGATATATAGTTTTTTAGCCATTCATTATATTGGCTCAAACCATAGTCACTGTTTATTCGTCTTTTCCACTTCTTATACCTTATTGCAAGCAACTGGTATTGTTATTTGGTATTTTTCAAATCCCTTCTTTTTGTATTTAGAACTGTTAGTTATGGATTTATATAGGGCTGCTACTTTCTTAGAATAAGCTTGTGCTTTGCTGTGACCTATGGCATTGTGCTCCCCCATTTTATGACTCAGTATCTTTCTTAATCATATATATAATTTTCTTTTGGTAACATTTTGTGAATCAAATTTAGTTTTATTTAAGGGATACTCTACCCAATCAAATACGGGTATAAATATTTGGACATTAACCCCTTCATGACCCAGCCTAACCCCCCCAGCCTAAACCCCTTAACCCCTTCATGACCCAGCCTATTTTGACCTTAAAGACCTTGCCGTTTTTTGCAATTCTGACCAGTGTCCCTTTATGAGGTAATAACTCAGGAACGCTTCAACGGATCCTAGCGGTTCTGAGACGGTTTTTTCGTGACATATTGGGCTTCATGTTAGTGGTAAATTTAGGTCAATAAATTATGCGTTTATTTGTGATAAAAATGGAAATTTGGCAAAAATTTTGAAAATTTCGCAATTTTCACATTTTGAATTTTTATTCTGTTAAACCAGAGAGTTATGTGACACAAAATAGTTAATAAATAACATTTCCCACATGTTTACTTTACATAAGCACAATTTTGGAAACAAAATTTTTTTTTGCTAGGAAGTTATAAGGGTTAAAATTTGACCAGCAATTTCTCATTTTTACAACGAAATTTACAAAACCATTTTTTTAGGGACCACCTCACATTTGAAGTCAGTTTGAGGGGTCTATATGGCTGAAAATACCCAAAAGTGACACCATTCTAAAAACTGCACCCCTCAAGGTACTCAAAACCACATTCCAGAAGTTTATTAACCCTTCAGGTGCTTCACAGCAGCAGAAGCAATATGGAAGGAAAAAATGAACATTTAACTTTTTAGTCACAAAAATTATCTTTTAGCAACAATTTTTTTATTTTCCCAATGGTAAAAGGAGAAACTGAACCACGAAAGTTGTTGTCCAATTTGTCCTGAGTACGCTGATACCTCATATGTGGGGGTAAACCACTGTTTGGGCGCACGGCAGGGCTTGGAAGGGAAGGAGCGCCATTTGACTTTTTGAATCAAAAATTGGCTCCACTCTTTAGCGGACACCATGTCACGTTTGGAGAGCCCCCGTGTGCCTAAAAATTGGAGCTCCCCCACAAGTGACCCCATTTTGGAAACTAGACGCCCCAGGGAACTTATCTAGATGCAAAGTGAGCACTTTGAACACCCAGGTGCTTCACAAATTGATCCGTAAAAATGAAAAAGTACTTTTTTTTCACAAAAAAATCCTTTTCGCCTCAATTTTTTCATTTTCACATGGGCAACAGGATAAAATGAATCCTAAAATTTGTTGGTCAATTTCTCCTGAGTACACTGATACCTCATATGTGGGGGTAAACCACTGTTTGGGCACATGGTAAGGCTCGGAAGGGAAGGAGCGCCATTTGACTTTTTGAATGAAAAATTATCTCCATCGTTAGCGGACACCATGTCGCGTTTGGAAAGCTCCTGTGTGCCTAAACATTGGCGCTCCCCCACAAGTGACCCCATTTTGGAAACTAGACCCCCTAAGGAACTTATTTAGATGCCTAGTGATCACTTTAAACCCTCAGGTGCTTCACAGAAGTTTATAACGCAGAGCCATGAAAATAAAAAATAATTTTTCTTTCCTCAAAAATGATTTTTTTAGCCTGGAATTTCCTATTTTGCCAAGGGTAATAGGAGAAATTGGACCCCAAATGTTGTTGTCCAGTTTGTCCTGAGTACGCTGATACCCCATATGTGGGGGTAAACCACTGTTTGGGCGCACGGCAGGGCTCGGAAGGGAAGGCACGCCCTTTGGCTTTTTAAATGGAAAATTAGCTCCAATCATTAGCGGACACCATGTCACGTTTGGAGAGCCCCTGTGTGCCTAAACATTGGAGATCCCCCAGAAATGACCCCATTTTGGAAACTAGTTCACCAAAGGAACTAATCTAGATGTGTGGTGAGGACTTTGAACCCCCAAGTGCTTCACAGAAGTTTATAACGCAGAGCCATGAAAATTAAAAAAAAAAATATTTTCTCAAAAATGATCTTTTAGCCTGCAATTTTTTATTTTCCCAAGGGTATCAGGAGAAATTTGACCCCAAAATTTGTTGTCCAGTTTCTCCTGAGTACGCTGATACCCCATATGTGGGGGTAAACCACTGTTTGGGCACATGCCGGGGCTCGGAAGTGAAGTAGTGACGTTTTGAAATGCAGACTTTGATGGAATGCTCTGCGGGCGTCACATTGCGTTTGCAGAGCCCCTGATGTGGCTAAACAGTAGAAACCCCCCACAAGTGACCCCATTTTGGAAACTAGACCCCGAAAGGAACTTATCTAGATGTGTGGTGAGCACTTTGAACCCCCAAGTGCTTCATAGAAGTATATAATGCAGAGCCGTGAAAATAATAAATACGTTTGCTTTCCTCAAAAATAATTATTTAGCCCAGAATTTTTTATTTTCCCAAGGGTTACAGGAGAAATTGGACCCCAAAAGTTGTTGTTCAGTTTCTCCTGACTAAGCTGATACCCCATGTGTGGAGGTAAACCACTGTTTTGGGCACACGTCAGGGCTCAGAATTGAGGGAGCACCATTTGACTTTTTGAATACGAGACTGGCTGGAATCAATGGTGGCGCCATGTTGCGTTTGGAGACCCCTGATGTGCCTAAACGGTGGTAACCCCTCAATTCTAACTCCAACACGCCCCTAACCCTTATCCCAACTGTAGCCATAACCCTAATCACAACCCTAACCCCAACACACCCCTAACCCTAACCACAACCCTAATTCCAACCCTAACCACAACCCTAATTCCAACTGTAGCCATAACCCTAATCACAGCCCTAACCACAACCCTAATTCCAACCCTAACCCTAAGGTTATGTGCCCACGTTGCGGATTCGTGTGAGATTTTTCAGCATCATTTTTTTAAAAATCCGCAGGTAAAAGGCACTGCGTTTTACCTGCGGATTTTCCACGGATTTCCAGTGTTTTTTGTGCGGATTTCACCTGCGGATTCCTATTGAGGAACAGGTGTAAAACGCTGCGGAATCCGCACAAAGAATTGACATGCTGCGGAAAATACAACGCAGCGTTTCCGCGCGGTATTTTCCGCACCATGGGCACAGCGGATTTGGTTTTCCATATGTTTACATGGTACTGTACACCTGATCGAACACTGCTGCGAATCCGCAGCGGCCAATCCACTGCGGATCCGCAGCCAAATCCGCACCGTGTGCACATGGCCTAATTCTAAAGGTATGTGCACACGCTGCGGAAAACGCTGCGGATCCGCAGCAGTTTCCCATGAGTTTACAGTTCAATGTAAACCTATGGGAAACAAAAATCGCTGTACACATGCTGCGGAAAAACTGCACGGAAACGCAGCGGTTTACATTCCGCAGCATGTCACTTCTTTGTACGGATTCCGCAGCGGTTTTACAACTGCTCAAATAGAAAATCGCAGTTGTAAAACCGCAGTGAAATGCGCAGAAAAAACGCGGTAAATCCGCAGCGGTTTAGCACTGCGGATTTATCAAATCCGCAGCGGAAAAATCCGCAGAGAACCAGAATACGTGTGCACATACCGAAACCCTACCCCTACCCCTAACCCTAGCCCTAACCCTAGCCTTAACCCTAACCCTAGCCCTAACCCTAGCCCTAACCCTAACCCTAACCCTATTCTAACATTAGTGGGAAAAAAAAAAATTCTTTATTTTTTATTGTCCCTACCTATGGGGGTGACAAAGGGGATGGGGGGGTCATTTATTATTTTTTTTATTTTGATCACTGAGATAGATTATATCTCAGTGATCAAAATGCACTTTTGAACGAATCTGCCGGCCGGGCACACTGCGCATGCGCCCGCCATTTTGGAAGATGGCGGCACCCGGGGAGAAGACGGACGGACCCCGGCAGGATCGGTAAGTATGATAGGGTGGGGGGGAGCACGGGGGGGGGATCGGAGCATGGGGGGGTGAATCGGAGCGCGGGAGGGGTAGAACGGAGCACGGGGGGTAGAACGGAGCACGGGGGGTAGAACGGAGCACGGGGGGGTGGAACGGAGCACGGGGGGGTGGAACGGAGCATGGAGGGGGGTGGATCGGAATGCAGGGGGGGTGATCGGAGCACGGGGGGGTGATTGAAGCACGGGGGGAGCGGACAAGAGCACGGGGGGGAGCAGAGCACAGGACAGAGGGGAGCTGGAACAGTGTACCGGACAGATCGGGGGGCTGGGGGGGCGATCGGTGGGGTGGGGTGGGGGCACATTAGTATTTCCAGCCATGGCCGATGATATTGCAGCATCGGCCATGGCTGGATTGTAATATTTCACCCGTTATAATAGGTGAAATATTACAAATCGCTCTGGCAGTTTCACTTTCAACAGCCAATCAGAGCGATCGTAGCCACGAGGGGGTGAAGCCACCCCCTCTGGGCTAAACTACCACTTTCCCTGTCCCTGCAGATCGGGTGAAATGGGAGTTAACCCTTTCACCCGATCTGCAGGGACGCGATCTTTCCATGACGCCACATAGGCGTCATGGGTCGGATTGGCACCGACTTTCATGACGCCTACGTGGCGTCAAAAGTCGGGAAGGGGTTAAAGACCTTGCCGTTTTTTGCAATTCTGACCAGTGTCCCTTTATGAGGTAATAACTCAGGAACGCTTCAACGGATCCTAGCGGTTCTGAGATTGTTTTTTCGTGACATATTGGGCTTCATGTTAGTGGTAATTTTAGATCAATAAATTCTGCGTTTATTTGTGATAAAAACGGAAATTTGGCGAAAATTTTGAAAATTTCGCAATTTTCACATTTTGAATTTTTATTCTGTTAAACCAGAGAGTTATGTGACACAAAATAGTTAATAAATAACATTTCCCACATGTATACTTTACATCAGCACAATTTTGGAAACAAAATTTTTTTTTGCTAGGAAGTTATAAGGGTTAAAATTTGACCAGCGATTTCTCATTTTTACAACGAAATTTACAAAACCATTTTTTTTATGGACCACCTCACATTTGAAGTCAGTTTTAGGGGTCTATATGGCTGAAAATACCCAAAAGTGACACCATTCTAAAAAATGCACCCCTCAAGGTACTCAAAGCCACATTCAAGAAGTTTATTAACCCTTCAGGTACTTCACAGCAGCAGAAGCAACATGGAAGGAAAAAAATGAACATTTAACAATTTTTTTATTTTCCCAATGGTAAAAGGAGAAACTGAACCACTGTTTGGGCGCACAGCAGAGCTTGGAAGGGAAGGAGCACCATTTGACTTTTTGAATGAAAAATTGGCTCCACTCTTTAGTGGACACCATGTCACGTTTGGAGAGCCCCCGTGTGCCTAAAAATTGGAGCTCCCCCACAAGTGACCCCATTTTGGAAACTAGACGCCCCAAGGAACTTATCTAGATGCATAGTGAGCACTTTGAACCCCCAGGTGCTTCACAAATTGATCCGTAAAAATGAAAAAGTACTTTTTTTTCACAAAAAAATTCTTTTAGCCTCAATTTTTTCATTTTCACATGGGCAACAGGATAAAATGGATCCTAAAATTTGTTGGGAAATTTCTCCTCAGTACACCAATACCTCACATGTGGGGGTAAACCACTGTTTGGGCACATGGTAAGGCTCAGAAGGGAAGGAGCGCCATTTGACTTTTTGAATGGAAAATTAGCTCCAATTGTTAGCGGACACCATGTCGCGTTTGGAGAGCCCCTGTGTGCCTAAACATTGGAGCTCCCCCACAAGTGACCCATTTTGGAAACTAGACCCCCCAAGGAACTTATCTAGATGCATATTGAGCACTTTAAACCCCCAGGTGCTTCACAGAAGTTTATAACGCAGAGCTATGAAAATAAAAAATAATTTTTTTTTTCCTCAAAAATGATTTTTTAGCCTGGAATTTCCTATTTTGCCAAGGGTAATAGGAGAAATTGGACCCCAAATGTTGTTGTCCAGTTTGTCCTGAGTACGCTGATACCCCATATGTGGGGGTAAACCACTGTTTGGGCGCACGGCAGGGCTCGGAAGGGAAGGCACGCCATTTGGCTTTTTAAATGGAAAATTAGCTCCAATCATTAGCGGACACCATGTCACATTTGGAGAGCCCCTGTGTGCCTAAACATTGGAGATCCCCCACAAATGACCCCATTTTGGAAACTAGACCCCCAAAGGAACTAATCTAGATGCGTGGTGAGGACTTTGAACCCCCAAGTGCTTCACAGAAGTTTAATGCAGAGCCATGAAAATAAAATAAAAAAATTATTTTCTCAAAAATGATCTTTTAGCCTGCAATTTTTTATTTTCCCAAGGGTAACAGGAGAAATTTGACCACAAAAGTTGTTGTCCAGTTTCTTCTGAGTACGCTGATACCCCATATGTGGGGGTAAACCACTGTTTGGGCACATGCCGGGGCTCGGAAGTGAAGTAGTGACGTTTTGAAATGCAGACTTTGATGGAATGCTCTGCGGGCGTCACGTTGCGTTTGCAGAGCCCCTGATGTGGCTAAACAGTAGAAACCCCCCACAAGTGACCTCATTTTGGAAACTAGACCCCGAAAGGAACTTATCTAGATGTGTGGTGAGCACTTTGAACCCCCAAGTACTTCATAGAAGTTTATAATGCAGAGCCGTGAAAATTATAAATACGTTTTCTTTCCTCAAAAATAATTATTTAGCCCAGAATTTTTTATTTTCCCAAGGGTTACAGGAGATATTGGACCCCAAAAGTTGTTGTCCAGTTTCTCCTGAGTATGCTGATACCCCATATGTGGGGGTAAACTACTGTTTGGGCACATGCCGGGGCTCGGAATTGAAGTAGTGACGTTTTGAAATGCAGACTTTGATGGAATGCACTGCGGGCGTCACGTTGCGTTTGCCCAACCCTAACCACAACCCTAATTCCAACCCTAACCCTAAGGCTATGTGCCCACGTTGCGGATTCGTGTGAGATTTTTCAGCATCATTTTTAAAAAATCCGCGGGTAAAAGGCACTGCGTTTTACCTGCGGATTTTCCGCGGATTTCCAGTGTTTTTTGTGCGGATTTCACCTGCGGATTCCTATTGAGGAACAGGTGTAAAACGCTGCGGAATCCGCACAAAGAATTGACATGCTGTGGAAAATACAACGCAGCATTTCTGCGCGGTATTTTCCGCACCATGGGCACAGCGGATTTGGTTTTCCATAGGTTTACATGGTACTGTAAACCTGATGGAACACTGCTGCAAATCCGCAGCGGCCAATCCGCTGCGGATCCGCAGCCAAATCCGCACCGTGTGCACATAGCCTAATTCTAAAGGTATGTGCACACGCTGCGGAAAACGCTGCGGATCCGCAGCAGTTTCCCATGAGTTTACAGTTCAATGTAAACCTATGGGAAACAAAAATCGCTGTACACATGCTGCAGAAAAACTGCACGGAAACGCAGCGGTTTATATTCCGCAGCATGTCACTTCTTTGTGCGGATTCCGCAGCGGTTTTACAACTGCTCCAATAGAAAATCGCAGTTGTAAAACCGCAGTGAAATGCGCAGAAAAAATGCGGTAAATCCGCCATAAATCCACAGCGGTTTAGCACTGCGGATTTATCATATCCGCAGCGGAAAAATCAGCAGAGGACCAGAATACGTGTGCACATACCGAAACCCTTACCCTAGCCCTAACCCTAGCCCTAACGCTAACCCTAGCTCTAACCCTAGTCCTAACCCTACCCCTAACCCTAGCCCTAACCCTAGCTCTAACCCTAACCCTAGCCCTAACCCTATTCTAACATTAGTGGAAAAAAAAAATCTTTATTTTTTTATTGTCCCTACCTCTGGGGGTGACAAAGGGGGGGGGGTCATTAGTGTTTCCAGCCATGGCCAATGATATTGCAGCATCGGCCATGGCTGGATTGTAATATTTCACCAGTTTTAATAGGTGAAATATTACAAATCGCTCTGATTGGCAGTTTTACTTTCAACAGCCAATCAGAGCGATCGTAGCCACGGGGGAGTGAAGCCACCCCCCCCCCTAGGCTAAACTACCACTCCCCCTGTCCCTGCAGATCGGGTGAAATGGGAGTTAACCCTTTCACCCGATCTGCAGGGACGCGATCTTTCCATGACGCCACATAGGCATCATGGGTCGGATTGGCACCGACTTTCATGACGCCTACGTGGCGTCATGGGTCGGGAAGGGGTTAATGTGTGACTTATATAAATACTTGTGTAATATTGCAGAAATGGTGTATATGGTAAGAGTAGTGAAAGTAACACCTGAAACCAGAATGTCTGAGGACAGGGAAAACAGGTACCAGACACCGTGTGGGCAAGGGGAAAATCTGATATGGGTCGGCTGCCCATTCCCCCTGTCATGATAAATCAAGAGAAGTAATCACTCCTCTTTGGTTAAGGCAATACCCCTTAAGTCTAGTCAAATCAATGGCCCTGAGCAGGAATATTAAAGAGTATGTTAAGGCAGGGGTTCTAGTGCAGAGATATTCCCCCTGCAACACCCCTTTGTATCCCATTAAGAAAAAAAGGACCCAAGGGTTCCCCTGACACTTAGAGAATAGTTCATGACTAACGAGCTAATAATGATGTTACAGTGAGTGTGACCTCAACTGTCCCTAATACACACACCGTACGGTCACAGATCCCCGCGACGTCAAAATGTTTCAGTTATTGATTTGGCAAATGCATTCTTCTCTGTACCACTGCACTCTGACTGTCAGTATCTTTTGTCTTTCACTCACGAAGGTAAACAATACTGTTGGACGGTCCTCCCACAAAGGGGGAAAGAACTCCCCAACCATCTATTTAACAGCGATGGCAGGGATTCTTGAGCAGTGGCAACCACCTCATCCACAGATTGTACTATTACAGTACGTGGATGACCTCTTGCTCTGCTGCCCGGACCAGACGTCCTGCAAGGAAGCTACAGTTTCCTTGCTGTTTTTTGGCAGAAAAGGGTTGCAGAGTCTCACGTGATTGCAAACAAAAGGTGACATTTTTAGGACATTGTATTGCTGAAGGTACAAGACACCTGACTGAAGACAGAAAACAGGCAATACAAATCTCCCTTTACCCAGGTCACACCAACATCTACGCACTTTTCTAGGTTTGGTGACCTACTGTAGGCCTTGGATAAGGTCTGCTTCACAAATGATGCACCCACTCTATGACTGTTTGCCATCAGACCCCTACAATCTCACTCAAGAAGTAATTGACTTCTTCCACTCTCTCAAGCTGCTCATTGTGTCAGACATTCCAAACTCAATACAAAAACAGATGTCGGCGCACTACACTATAACAAATAGTATACAAGGGGTGCGGAAAAAGTGGCAAACAACATGAGCCAAGGGAAGGAAAAAGAGCCACTCTACAAAAATCCGCACACCACAATCAGGTATAATAGTATAAAGGATAAACTTTTATTGATACATAATATTAAAAACATTTAAAAATATCCCCACAAAAAACTCAAATTCTGCCAAACATACATAATGCTGAACACTGTGAAATAACAGTTAATATAGCATACCTCCCAATAGCATGTAAATAATAATATGTCTTGCTGTGGTACCCAAATCACTACAATACAACAAAGATAATATACAAGTAATGGTAAACAACAGCCTATATATACCGGATTCGTTCATTTATTACTGGCATACAGGTGGTAGCATTTTTATTAAGAGAGGGCAGGTCACCAGGCTTGTATATATAGGCTGTTGTTTACCATTACTTGTATATTATCTTTGTTGTATTGTAGTGATTTGGGTACCACAGCAAGACATATTATTATTTACATGCTATTGGGAGGTATGCTATATTAACTGTTATTTCACAGTGTTCAGCATTATGTATGTTTGGCAGAATTTGAGTTTTTTGTGGGGATATTTTTAAATGTTTTTAATATTATGTATCAATAAAAGTTTATCCTTTATACTATTATACCTGATTGTGGTGTGCGGATTTTTGTAGAGTGGCTCTTTTTCCTTCCCTTGGCAGACATTCCAAACTATGATCAGCCATTTTTCTTATTTTGCACAGAGCAGGGTGGACATGCTAACGCAGTACTGACACAACAACATGGAAAGAAACAGAGATCGATAGCTTACTACTTAGCACAATTAGACCCCGTGATTAGAGGGTCTTCTACGTGTGTACGTGCTGTAAGAGCTGCTGTATTACTGAAAGGCATGTGAGATTACACTGACTTTTTCTTTTTGACAATTTGTTCCCCATGTGACATTAATGCCATACTCGTACAAGTTCAACCAAAACACCTGCCCAAGGAGAGACAGATCAGACTTGAATGTGCTCTAATACTAATTCCTGAATATGTCACCCTCAAAAGACATAATGTTCTGAATCCAGCCACTCATTTGCTTGTGGATTCAGAAAAGGGGGAATTGGTGACAGCATTGGCAGGTGGGAAAGAGAACATGACATGACGTTGACATGACGCACGAACATGACTGCATAGGAACTGATGAGTCAGGAGACAGTGGGTTTTACATATGTTCGTGGGAAGAAAAAAACCTGTTCCTAATGCATATTTTGAGGTTTTATATTTTTGTAGATGGCTCCAGATACCACCAGAATGGGCGACTCTACATTGGATATGCAGTAGTATCCTCACATGAGGTAATCCGAGCTGAACCACTCGCTCCTCACATGTCGGTGCAGGAGGCAGAGTTGAAGGCACTCACTGAGGCGTGTAAAGCTGCTGCAGGTAAAGTCGCTAACAGTTACACAGATTCAAATTGTGCATGGGGAATATCCCATGATTATTGCCCTATCTGGAGAAGCAGAGCGTTTCTTACATCAGCCGGTAAGCCCATTAAAAATGCAGAGCTGGTGAAACAATTAGTGGAGGCATTGACGTTATCAGTCCAGGTTGGCAAGGTAAAAGCACACACGGACGGTGACTCTGTGGAGGTAGAGGGCAACAAAAGGGCGGACGAGGCTGCTAAAGTAGCAGCAAGGCGGCCTAGAGAGCAGTGGACGGTGGCGGGGAGTCAGAGTATTCCAGCCACACTGTGCCTAGATGTCCTGAAATCCCTCCAGCTGCCCAAACAGAGAAGGAACACTGGGAGAATGGGAGCTGAGCTGAACTCAGAAAGAGTATGGGAGAATAAGGATAAATCGTATATACCAAGATCCCTGCTCCCAATCATGGCGCAAGCAACACAAGATGCCTTCTGGATCGCTCCTGGTTTCAGTTACGCAGCCACAAAGCTCGTACAGTCATGCCTCATCTGTGCACAGCACAACCCAGGAAAAACAGTAAAAATCCCTAAGAAAGCGACACCCAGGCCTCTCTACCCGTTTCAGAGACTGCAGACTGGCTACATACAGCTACCCAAGGTAGGAGTGTGTGGAAAATGTCCTAGTATGTGTAGATCTCTTCTCTGGTTGGCTGGAAGCCTATCTGGTAAAATGTGCAAATACTAAAGAGACTGCAGACAAACTGATGAAAGAACTGATCTGCAGGTATGGTGTCCTAGAAACCATAGAGATCGATAGGGGTACACACTTCACGGGAGAAATAATGAGGGAAGTCATGCAGGTCCTTGGAGTACAGCAAGCATATCATGCACCATATAGACCACAAAGTAGTGGGAAAGTGGAGAGACTAAACGGGACACTTAAACTGGAAAATCAAAGGCCACGGCAGACACAGGAAAGAGCGGGGTACAGTGCTTGTCTCTTGCACTCATGTCAGTCAGACACACTCCAAATAGAAAGACAGGCTTGTGTCCTTTTGAAGTCCTGTTTAGTAGTTTGCCAGAGGCTGGTCTGTACTTCCCACAGGTGCTACAAAAGCAACATGGTGCTATGACAGCCCATGTCCAGGCCTTACAGAAAAGACTTAATGTGGTGCATAAACATGTGTTTTCATCCATTCCAGATACTAATGCCAGTGCAGACGTATATCAGCTGAATCCAGGTGATTGGTGGTCATACACAGACACGTGAGAAGGAGCCTAGATCCACGGTTTGACGGCCCATTCTAAAGTCCAGCTGACCACATTCACCTCAGGGAAACTTGAGGGAAAGCCCACCTGGATCCATGCCAGTCACTGCAAAAAGATCTTTTCACCAGCAGAATGACTGTCCTCCTAATCACCTTGCTGGCAGTGGTAGGATGTTTGCACCTTACAGAGACACTGGATAAACAAACTTATTCAACATCTTGCTTTTCTTATAAAAAAACGCGGAAGGACAAAACCTGCTGGACTGTTGGATCTGCATACACAGCCCAGTATATGCAAGGACTATGCTGTACTTAGACTTACCCCTGGAGCCAAGGAAGGTATTAACACCACACCACATATACAATGAGACTTGGACTCAGATTTTCTTGGTTCCTTAAGGCTCTTAATGAGACTAATACAATATAGAGACTCCTTTTTAAATCCAGCCAATTGGCTTAGCGGCCTAGCGTGATGGATTATTTTTGGTGTTTTACAGACTTGTATGCAAATTTTGTTGCTTTGCTTATTGTTTTATGTAGCCGTAAAAGCGCTAATATATGTATTACCTAAGCTATGGAATAATGTAGGTGTAGAAAAAAATCTAAGGCTGAACCTTCTGTAGTGTATCATAGGCCCCGTGTAGCCACTGCTGACGGGGGAGGTGAGTGTCCAAACTGAGGGTGGATGGGCGAAGCAGGTAGGAAGTCCCCTTGTGGGTACTAGACCCATGAGACAGTAGCTCCTTTGTGGACATCAGCTGACCCTGTAGCAGAGGTTATACCATTTACAAAAGGGGGAAATTGATATAGAAGGGTTAATAGTTTGCCTTTAAGTGCCTTTTGCCTTTAATTGTTAGAATTACTAGAATCTGTTGACGCAGTAGTCTGATGGCCTCCTTTCAAGGAGACCATACTTCTTATCAATGTATGTTCTCAATAGTCAGTCACAACATGCTCTGGGTACGTTAGAGAATAAAGGTCAGTATGACCCTGGGTGATGGTGGGGGCTACATGAATTGCATTAATGTTGTAAATGGTATAAAATATTGCCTCTTGCTCTATTACTTCAGATAAAAGTGACTTGCTCACAGGATATGTGTGAGGTGTCTTTTTGTCTCCAAGCGCGCTTGTAAAATGACGGGCGTAACTCCACAATTTGGCCATCACTGGTGATCTGTCAGCTGACATTGGTCAGAACGAAAACAGCTATAACACCCCCCAAACATCTGGAAAAAGTACTTGAGAGCCCGAGTCATGCTGCTTTCGTCCTCTTTATCAGATTGTCTGAGGAAACCCAGTATTTTGGTTTTTCTTTTTGGTATTTTCACGTTTCTGAATTGTGGCATTAACAATTCTCACAACTCAAAAAAAATTGTGTTAGTTAACATTTTTATTCACAGGTTTCATTACCTAAATATTAATAACCAATGTACTTGTATATTGCTGGGTCACCAACAGTATTTCAATATGTGTAATTATGGCGTTAACATTTTTTGACATTGAATGTGTTAATATCCCTTTCATGGGAGTATTCCGCTTGGAAAGAAGTGAAAAGATCCAACTCTGATATAATAGCATATCAGGAAAACAAATTTGCACAGAACCACACACCAAAATTCTTTCACAGGGATTTTCTTTTGCTGATGTGCTCACCGCAATTAAAAATTCTGTAAATTTGAATTCACTTGAAGAAATTGATGACAATAGAAGATACCATGTTCTTATATATAATATCGATACAACAACCTACACGTTAGTCAACATCTATGCACCTAACAGGTCAAATCTCCTTTTTAAATTAATGAAAAAAGTACATAAACACCAAAAAGGTCACTTATTTTTGGAGATTTTAATAATAATACATGGCTAGAGTATGGATACTTCTGCTTAGTCAAGGAACAAAATGTTTACATTAAAAAACTGGTTGATAAAAGAGCAGTTGTTTGATGCATTTAGGTGTCTCAATTTTTCTTCAAGGGAGTATACTTGTTACTCAGATAAGCACAAAACTTTTTCTACAATTGATATGATTTTGACAAATATTAACACCCTACAAAGATTCAAAGAAATAAAAATTTATAATATTAAGTGGCCAGACCACGCCCGTGAGATTAGTTTTGAGTCCTACTTCTTCGTACAACTGTTCTAAATTATGGAGATGCAAACTCCTTTTTGCTTTATTCTCCAGAATATAAAGCTAAGATTGAAAAAGCCATTGAATCGTACTTTCTAGAAAATAGAAAAACAGAAGTTGGAAATGTGATCACCAAGAGAACTGAGATCCCTCATTCAGACCCCATTCTCAACGATGGATTATGGTTCAGTCTTCAACACACTAATACCTGTGGTGAGGACAATAATTGCTTCCGTATATACACTCAAACCCAGGTTAATGAGACAGTGTACCAAGATGGTGTTGAAGGCTGTAAAACAACTATCGGTAAAATAGTAAGGAAAGAAAGGGTAAATGTACATTTGGTATAAACAGAAAACAAATTAATAATACTTGGTGCGCCCATAAAGCTATGTTGGGACTGGTATAAATTCAAATGCATACAGACCCCTGGTCACATTAGTATTCTCCCGGAAGGACTATTATTAGTTTTCGGACATCGTATCTACAGGTGGCTGAGCACAAACATGGGAAGGGTTTGTTCTGTTGCCAAACTAACTGTAAGAGAATGCTCAGTCATAACATATTGAACAGCCATGTAGGCTCTAGCAGCCATCTTGTACAAAGTTAGAAACCAACTAATTCTAAGATGTACTTCTGAAAGTCATAGACAGATTGGAGACACAAGATGATATCATAGCCCTTAGCAGGTATAGTGGACAAACACACAAGTTAATTGGACCAGCTGCAGGGCGATGATAATAGAAAAAGGGTAAACATAAGGTAATAAATAAGTATTAACCCCTTAGCGACCGCCGATACGCCTTTTAACGGCGGCCGCTAAGGGTACCTAAACCACAGCGCCGTTAATTAACGGCGCTGTGGAAAAAGTAAATAGCGCCCCCCAGAGTCGGATTTTCTCCGGGGTCTCGGCTGCCGGGGGTAGCCGAGACCCCAGAGAACATGATTCGGGGTTTTTTTTACCCACCCCGCTTTTGCGATCGCCGGTAATTAACCGTTTACCGGCGATTGCAAAAAAAAACAAACCGCGATTTCTTTTTAATTTCTCTGTCCTCCGATGTGATCGCACATCAGAGGACAGAGAAAAGGGGAGAAAAGGGGTCCCAGATAGCCCCCCGATACTCACCTGTCTCCCCCAATGCTCCTCGTGGCACCAGGTGGGCGCCGCCATCTTCAAAATGGCGGGCGCATGCGCAGTGCGCCCGCCGGCCGGCCCCGGGAGAATCTTTGGGGTCTCGGCTACCGGGGGTAGCCGAGACCCCAAAGAGCATGATCGGGGTCGGTTTTACCGACCCCTGTTTTGCGATCGCCGGTAATTAACTGTTTACCGGCGACCGCAAAAAAAAAAAAAAAAAGCTAAGTGTAATTCTCTGTCCTCTGATGTGATCGCACATCAGAGGACAGAGAAATAGGGGAATTCGGGGACCCTATCATACTTACCGGTGTCCCTGGGTCCTCCTGCTGCTCCTCCTGGCCGCTGGCGTCTTCTGGGGAAAAGAAAATGGCGGGCGCATGCGCAGTGCGCCCGCCATCTGTCTCCATCTGCCGGCCGGCAGGGGAAGAGCAGTTGGGGCTAAAATTAGGGTTAGGGGTAGGGTTAGGGCAAGGGTTAGGGGTAGGGTTAGGGCTAGGGTTAGGGGTAGGGTTAGGGGTAGGGTTATGGCTAGGGTTAGTGCTAGGGTTAGGGCTAGGGTTAGGGGTAGGGTTAGGGCTAAATTTAGGGTTAGGGTTGGGGCTAAATTTAGGGTTAGGGTTGGGGCTAAATTTAGGGTTAGGGTTGGCGCTAAATTTAGGGTTAGGCTTCTTTCACACTTACGTCGGTACGGGGCCGTCGCAATGCATCGGCCCGACATACCGACGCACGTTGTGAAAATTGTGCACAACGTGGGCAGCGGATGTAGTTTTTCAACGCATCCGCTGCCCAATCTATGTCCTGGGGAGGAGGGGGCGGAGTTACGGCCACGCATGCGCGGTCAGAAATGGCGGATGCGACGTACAAAAAAACGTTACATTGAACGTTTTTTTGTGCTGACGGTCCGCCAAAACACTGATCCAGTGCATGACGGATGCGACGTGTGGCCATCCGTCACGATCCGTCGGCAATACAAGTCTATGGGCAAAAAACGCATCCTGCGGGCACATTTGCAGGATCCGTTTCTTGTCCAAAACGACGGATTGCGACGGATGCCAAACGACGCAAGTGTGAAAGTAGCCTTAGGGCTAGGGTTAGGGTTGGGGCTAAAGTTAGGGCTAGGGTTGGGGCTAAAGTTAGGGTTAGAGTTGGGATTAGGGTTAGGGTTTGGATTAGGGTTGGTATTAGGGTTAGGGTTGGCATTAGGGTTAGGTTTGAGATTAGAGTTAAGGTTAGGGTTGTGATTAGGGGTGTATTGGGATTAGGGTTAGGTTTGAGGTTAGGGTTGAGATTAGTATTAGGGGTGTGTTGGATTTAGGGTTTTGATTAGGGTTATGGTTAGGGTTGACATTAGGGTTGTTTTAGGGTAAGGGTTGTGATTATGGTTAGGGTTAGTGATTAGGATTATGGATCAGGTTGGGATTAGGGTTAGGGGTGTGTTGGGGTTAGGGTTGGAGCTAGAATTGGGGGGTTTCCACTGTTTAGGTACATCAGGGGGTCTCCAAACACAACAGCCAATTTTGCGCTCAAAAAGTCAAATGGTGCTCCCTCCCTTCTGAGCTCTGCCGTGCGCCCAAACAGTGGGTTACCCCCACATATGGGGCATCAGCATACTCGGGATAAATTGGACAACAACTTCTGGGGTCCAATTTCTCTTGTTACCCTTGTGATAATAAAAACTTGGGGGCTACAAAATCCTTTTTGTGGAAATTTTTTTTTTTTTTTTTTATGACTCTGCATTATAAACTTCTGTGAAGCACTTGGGCATTCAAAGTTCTCACCACACATCTATATAATATATATTCCTTGGGGGGTCTAGTTTCCAAAACGGGGTCACTTGTGGGGGATTACTACTGTTTAGGTACATCAGGGGCTCTGCAAACGCAACATAATGCCCACAGACCATTCTATCTAAGTCTGCATTCCAAAACGGCGCTCCTTCCCTTCCGAACTCTGCCGTGCGCCCAAACAGTGGTTTACCCCCACATATGGGGCATCAGCAAACTTAGGATAAATTGGTCAACAACTTTAGTGGTCCAATTTCTCCTGTTACCCTTGTGAAAATAAAAACTTGGGGGCTACAATATCTTTTTTGTGAAAAAAAAAATATCTTTTATTTTCACGACTCTGCATTCTAAACTTCTGTGAAGCACTTGGGCATTCAAAGTTCTCACCACACATCTAGATAAGTTCCATGGGGGGTCTAGTTTCCAAAATGGGGTCACTTGTGGGGGGTTACTACAGTTTAGGTACATCATGGGCTCTGCAATCGCAACATAATGCCCAAAGACCATTCTATCAAAGTCTGCATTCCGAAAAGGCGCTCCTTCCCTTCCGAGCTCTGCCGTGCGCCCAAACAGTGGTTTATCCCCACATATGGCGCATCAGCGTACTTGGGATAAATTTGACAACAACTATTGCAGTCCAATTTCTCCTGTTACCCTTGTGAAAATAAAAACTTGGGGGCTACAATATCTTTTTTGTGGAAAAAAAAATATTTTTTATTTTCACAACTCTGCATTCTAATCTTCTGTGAAGCACTTGGGCATTCAAAGTTCTCACCACACATCTAGATAAGTTCCTTGGGGGGTCTATTTTCCAAAATGGGGTCACTTGTGGAGGGTTTCCACTGTTTAGGCACATCAGGGGCTCTCCAAACGCGACATGGCGTCCGATCTCAATTCCAGCCAATTCTACATTGAAAAAGTAAAACGGCACTCTTTCTCTTCCAAGCTCTGCGGTGCGCCCAAACAGTGGTTTACCCCCACATATTGGGTATCGACGTACTCAGGAGAAATTGCACAACAACTTTAGTGGTCTAATTTCTCCTGTTACCCTTGTGAAAATAAAAATTTGTGGGCAAAAAGATCATTTTTGTAGAAAAAATTTGATTTTTTTTTTCACGGCTCTACATTATAAACTTCTGTGAAGCACATGGGGGTTCAAAGTGCTCACCACACATCTAGATAAGTTCCTTAAGGGGTCTAGTTTCCAAAATAGTGTCACTTGTGGGGGGTTTCCACTGTTAAGGCACATCAGGGGCTCTCCAAACGCGACATGGCGTCCAATCTCAATTCCAGCCAATTCTACATTGAAAAAGTAAAACGGCACTCCTTCTCTTCCAAGCTCTGCGGTGCGCCCTAACAGTGGTTTACCCCCACATATTGGGTATCAGCGTACTCAGGAGAAATTGCACAACAACTTTTGTGGTCTAATTTCTCCTGTTACCCTTGTGAAAATAAAAATTTGTGGGCAAAAAGATCATTTTTGTGTAAACAAAAGCAATTTTTTATTTTCACGGCTCTACGTTATAAACTTCTGTGAAGCACTTGGGGGTTCAAAGTGCTCACCACACATCTAGATAAGTTCCTTAAGGGGTCTAGTTTCCAAAATGGTGTCACTTGTGGGGAGTTTCCACTGTTTAGGCACATCAGGGGCTCTCTAAACGTGACATGGCGTCCGATCTCAATTCCAGCCAATTCTGCATTGAAAAAGTCAAACGGCACGCCTTCTCTTCTAAGTTCTGCGGTGCGCCCAAAAAGTGGTTTACCCCCACATATGGGGTATTGGCGTATTCAGGAGAAATTGCATAACAAAATTTATGGTTACATTTCTGTTTTTACACTTGTGAAAATAAAAAAATGGTTCTGAATTAAGATGTTTGCAAAAAAAAGTTAAATGTTCATTTTTTCCTTCCACATTGTTTCAGTTCCTGTGAAGCACATAAAGGGTTAATAAACTTCTTGAATGTGGTTTTAAGAACCTTGAGGGGTGTAGTTTTTAGAATGGTGTCACTTCATTATTTTCTATCATATAGACCCCTCAAAATGACTTCAAATGTGATGTGGTCCCTAAAAAAAATGGTGTTGTAAAAATGAGAAATTGCTGGTCAACTTTTAACCCTTATAACTCCCTAACAAAAAAAAAATTTGTTTCCAAAATTGTGCTGATGTAAAGTAGACATGTGGGAAATGTTATTTATTAACTATTTTTCGTGACATATCTCTCTGATTTAAGGGCATAAAAATACAAAGTTTGAAAATTGCAAAATTTAAAAAATTTTCGCCATATTTCCGTTTTTTTCATAAATAATCGCAAGTAATATCGAAGAAATGTTACCACTAACATGAAGTACAATATGTCACGAAAAAACAATCTCAGAATCAGCGGGATCCGTTGAAGCGTTCCAGAGTTATAACCTCATAAGGTGACAGTGGTCAGAATTGCAAAAATTGGCTCGGTCATTAAGTACCAAATTGGCTCTGTCACTAAGGGGTTAAGTGAACAATGACAGTTACTAAGAGGAACATGGAGATTTGAGTTCTAATGGAGTTTGGCGTAAAGAACCTCAAAGTCATTACATTTTACCATAGTTTTGTGAGTGAATGTTTTTCTCTGCAGTATGATGTTATCATATATACGTCCCTCTTGCCGCAATGAGCTTTCTTTGTATCATGTATAAAAAGCCCCTGTTGCTTTTGTCCAGGGCCATTACATCGCCAACTTGCTGCCGTATCACAACATGGCCATTCCATCGCCTTTCTGCTGCTGTGCCACACCATGGCCAGGCTAGGGCCAGACCACTGCCAGATGTCCCAGTGTTATTTTGTCTGTCTGGACTTCTGTTCGTGCTCACATGCTTTATTTCTCCGACTATCCATGTGCTGTCCTGCTGCGAAATCACCGAATAAACCTCAGTCTTGGCTTGATAAAAGGAGTTGTCTACATATTTTTCCCGGCTCTTCCAGCTCTCAGTTAGGACTTTCTTACACTAACACCAGCCACTTTCATAGTTCCTCATAGTAAAATAGTAGCAGCCAGTGGCGTAGGAAAAGGTGCGGGGGCGGCACAATGAGACGCGGGCCCTTTAAATCTTCGGGCGGTGCCGACCGCCACCACGACCAGGGCCCCCCCGTTGCCAGCGCTGGCATTGGGCCCCCCTTCTACAGCGCTGGCATTGGGCCCCCCTTCTAATACTCACCTCTCCTGGTTCCTGCGGCTGCGCGGTAGCTGCAGCATCTTCAGCACCCTTTGGCTCTGCGACGTTTCAGGGCAGAGGGTGCGATGACGTCATCACTGCGTGCTCAGCCTCTCTGTCCCGAGCGTTGCAGAGCCGGAGAGACGCTGAGTGCACCGGACCTGCACTGGGAACGGGAGAGGTGAGGATTTTACTTCTTTTTTTTTCTTTATGTCTGACTATGTCTGTCTGGGGGCAATGCTGGACACACTGGGGCAATGCTGGAGACCCTGGGGCAGATTTCTCGACACACTGGGGCAGATTTCTGGACATACTGGGGCAATGCTGGAGACCCTGGGGCAGATTTCTGGACACTGGGGCAATGCTGGACACTGGGGCAGATTGCTGGACACGCTGGGGCAATGCTGGACACTGGGGCAGATTGCTGGGCACACTGGGGGCAATGCTGGACACACTGGGGCAATGCTGGAGAACCTGGGGCAGATTTCTGGACACACTGGGGCAATGCTGGACACTGGGGCAGATTGCTGGACACACTGGGGCAATGCTGGACACTGGGGCAATGCTGGACACACTGGGGCAGATTGCTGGACACACTGGGGGTAATATGCTGGACACACTGGGGCAGATTGCTGGACACACTGTCCAGGGGCAATACTGGACACACTTCGGCAATATGCTTGACATACTGGGGCAGATTGCTAGACACACTGTCTGGGGGCAATGCTGGACACACTGGGGCAATATGCTGGACATATTTGGGCAGGTTGCTGGACACACTGGGGTAATATGCTTGACACACTGGGTCACATTGCTGGACACACTGGGGGCAGGACTTGAGGCATGGGGAGAATGTAGATACGGGGCATGATTGGAGACACGGGGCAGAATGAAAGACATGGGGCAGGATTGGATCATGGCGCAGGATGGATACGATGGAGACTGATGGGGCAGGATGGGGAGATCATATGGGGTAGAATGGATACTCATGAGGGCAGGATGCGAGAACATATGGCTGGAGCCAGGAATGAGATAAACGGGGCCAGGGTGGGGAATATTATTACCATAGGGGCTAATTAAGGGATATTATTACTGCAGTGATGTATTTATTTTATTCTTTGAATATACTGTTTTAAATGGGGGGGCGGTTCTGTTACTGTGCAGAGTGACACTATATCACCTTTTTTTCTTCATGTGGTGTAATGTAGAAGTTGTTAAAAATTAAGTAATGTGTTCTGCAAGCGGAGCTCGAGATAACTGTGTTATTTCCTGCAGAAACGAGTCCTGGATGGAAGAAATGATGGCAGTCCTGTGCTGGATGAAAGATGAAGGACTTCTCCTAGAGACGTCACTGGTTAGTCAGTGTTACCTAGTGGATGCTTTCCTGAAACGGAAAGTACTTGCAAATTAGTTTCTAAATTTACACAGCCAACCACATTTAACTTGGGTCTCTCCCTAAGGTGGCTAGCATATATGTATCGCTTGTTCACCGAGCCCCACTCCATACAGCCAACCAATTCCAGCCCTGTGCTGATGAGGGCCTAATGCCCGAAACACATGTCCACAGGTAGCAATTGGTTGGCTGTGTAAATTTAGAAACTAATCCGCAGCATTGCACGCTTGGCGGTTCCAAGCGCTGTGGATTAGACTGGGGTGGAAAGAGATGATTTGCATAGCTCCGCCTACTGCAAAGGATTCTGGGTAAACCTGCTATTCTTTGTATTATGCTGCTTGCAAGTACTTTCCGTTTCAGGAAAGTATCCACTATGTATTTCCTTTAAGTAGAGGGCTTTTCGGTCTCTTTCGTCCTGCTACATTTAGCCCAACTTGGGTCTCTCCCTAAGGTGGCTAGCATATATGTATCAGTGTTACCTATACACTGACACTATACACTGTATACTATATACAGCGGTCCTGTGTACAATGTCACCAGTGATCACTGTATTACCTATACATTATATACAGAGCTCCTGTGTATAACACCACCAGTAATCTCTGTATTACCTCTACACAGACACTGCATACTAAGTACAGATCTCCTGTGAATACTGGCACTTAACGATATCATTATATGTGACGGTACCTTAACGATATCGTTGCTTTTTGTGACGTAGCAACGATATCGTTAAGGAAATTGTTATGTGACAGCGACCAACGATCAGGCCCCTGCTGGGAGATCGTTGGTCGCTGAGGAAAGTCCAGAACTTTATTTCGTCGCTGGATCTCCCGCTGACATCGCTGGATCGGCGTGTGTGATGCCGATCCAGCGATGTCTTCACTGGTAACCAGGGTAAACATCGGGTTACTAAGCGCAGGGCCACGCTTAGTAACCAGATGTTTACCCTGGTTACCAGCGTAAACGTTAAAAAAACAAACACTACATACTTACCTTCAGCTGTCTGTCCCAGGCGCTCTGCTTCTCTGCACTCCTCCTGCATCCTGTGTCAGCGCCGGCCAGCCGGAAAGCACAGCGGTACATTTCAAAAAATTTCAAAAAACCTGATCTGCACATCCAAACATAGACACAGTGTGAACAGGTGCTGAACCCAGAGTCGCCAACTCGTATATAATCAAACAAATAGGGCAGCACACTGCAGCGCCAAAACATGCAAACTTGAAAACACGAATTTTTTTTAAACTGCATTACTGCACTAGAAATATGAAAAATGAGAGCTTTTAGCGCATAAAAATGGCCAATTTTATGTGTACCTCGTAGCCACGTTACGGCATCTCTCTTATACGAGGTCCTACTCTAAACCTACCTCTCATAAAAAATTGGCCATTTTTATGCGCTAAAAGCTCTCATTTTTCATATTTCTAGTGCAGTAATGCAGTTTAAAAAAATTTCGTGTTTTCAAGTTTGCATGTTTTGGCGCTGCAGTGTGCTGCCCTATTTGTTTGATTATATACGAGTTGGCGACTCTGGGTTCAGCACCTGTTCACACTGTGTCTATGTTTGGATGTGCAGATCAGGTTTTTTGAAATGTATTCTCTAGCCTTCTGATCGTGCACTCCCTGCCTCCTAGCTTCAGGTGTTTTAATTATAGTAGGTCCAATACCCCTCCACAGTGAGAGAGAATTTGAGTCCAAGGAGAGGTTTCACATGTACCCATTCAGATGGAGACGTTTATTCTCAGAGAGGTAGGTTTAGAGTAGGACCTCGTATAAGAGAGATGCCGTAACGTGGCTACGAGGTACACATAAAATTGGCCATTTTTATGCGCTAAAAGCTCTCATTTTTCATATTTCTAGTGCAGTAATGCAGTTTAAAAAAATTTCGTGTTTTCAAGTTTGCATGTTTTGGCGCTGCAGTGTGCTGCCCTATTTGTTTGGTTGGAAAGCACAGCGGTGACATCACCGCTCTGCTTTCCGGCTGACCGGCGCTGACAGTGCAGAGGAAAGCAGAGCGCCGGAGGACAGACAGCTGAAGGTAAGTATGTAGTGTTTGTTTTTTTAACGTTTACGCTGGTAACCCTGGTTACCGGGGACCTCGGGATTGTTGGTCGCTGGAGAGCTGTCTGTGTGACAGCTCTCCAGCGACCAAACAGCGACGCTGCAGCGATCGACATCGTTGTCGGTATCGCTGCAGCGTCGCTGAGTGTGAAGGTACCTTAATGGTGATAGTATTGTTTTTTTTTTTTTATTACTGATCAGTATTGTAGTATTCAGTCACTATGTGGTGGTAATATGTGGTCTGGAAATGGTGTTGTGGTATTTGTCCCTTGTATGTGCTATTTGGTCACCAAGTGGTTGTAATATGTGATTTGGTCATGGTGTGGCGGCATTTGTCTCTTGCATATAGTATTATTCGGTCACTATGTGGGCTGGTCATGGTGTGGTATTTCTTCCTTATGTGATGTCTTGGTATAGTGGATTGTGTTGTGTATGGCGGTCATTTCTTCTCTCATATTAATTAGAAGATTCTTTATTTCCATTAGTTTTAATGCTTTGTACACAGCGGCGGAGATGCACTTACAGGGGGTTTCCTGTGGAAAAAAGTAATCACCTCTCCACAGGATAAGTGATAACGTATTGATTGGTGGGGGTCTGACTGCTTGGACCCATTCAGCAAAATGTGGAACTTTTTATCCCCATTAGACTGGAGTGGCATGTCCGACTAGATCACTGATCCATTCATTCCCTCAGTGGCTGCACTTGTTTTTTTCTGGAAGCCCCAAAGAGAATGAATGGAGCTGCGGTCAGAAATCCCACCTGCCGCTGCATTTTAAAATAGTGATAAAAGTGTCCTTTCAGGGATAAAACTTCCCCATTCTTCCGATCGGTGCAATTTCTAATGGTCGGATCTAAGCGATCACCTATCCTGTGGAGCCCATGGATCAGTGATAACTTGTTTTAACCAAGAACCCCATTAATGTAAACTACCGTAATTATACATCCGAGTTGTTGGGGCACACGGTAGATGTGCAGCAGCCGCCGGTGTTTTACAGCCGATGCTCCACTATAATGACAGATATTTGCATATAGCTGTAGGGTGGGCCCCTAAAGTCCATTCCTCTGGTGGGCCCCAGACACCCCAGTCCGACCCTGGCTGCAGCTGTTTAACGCTATTGACGTGCGGGCCTGCGCCCGCACGTCAATAGTTAACAGCCGCCAGCCAAACTGAGGCTGGCAGCTGACGTCAGTCCCAGCGTGCATGTCGCCGGCGTCTGACGTCATTGTCAGTCGCCGGCGAGTGCACGCTTCAGCTGCGTGGAGAGAGCAGGAGAGCGGTCAGGTAAGCACTGAGTGAAAATTTGCATTACAATTGGGGATTTACCCCCCTGGCGCCTATACATTTAGCGTATTGTGCATAGCATATGCACAGTACACAGCGCAAAAGGCGCCCCATCACCAGTCATTCAACCTGTCAGATGCTGCAACCTACATGGTCCGCTGTACCTAAGCGGTTAGACCGATGGAGTGCACCTGTGAGGTTATGACACAGTGATGATTATGGGCAAACATATCATTCTTTGTCATTAAGAAAAGTCACAGGTTTGGCATGTGGGGGTGACACCATTAGGCCCAGTTTAAGTTCTACAAAACAGGAAAACTATTTTTGGTAACCTTTGTGTGTATTGCGCCAAACTCGGAACAGCCCCGGGCGGCAAAAGCTCTAGCTACACCTCTGGTAGCAGCCCCACTTCACATCTTGTAAGGAAGGGAAGCAGACAATAAGCCTCGGCCAAATGGTAGGCCACATTTAATAGAAATGGGGATAACATAAAATATTCAGTGGTATGCTAATATACCCCTTCATAACACAAATGTGGGATAAGTTAGGGGAAGCTCCCGACTACCTGGATGATCAAGTTTTCCAGGTACTTGAGGTTGTTAATGAGACTATACAATACAGAGACAATAAATCAGTTACTAACCAACATACCATAGTACTAGATTACCTGACAGCAAAAGGAGGAATGTGTCAAATAATTGGTCCCACCCGTTTCAATTATATTGCCCCTGCTCAACCTTCCATAGTGTATCATAGACCCCAGATAACCACTGCTGATGGGGGAAGTAGGTCTCCACACTGAGGGTGGATGGGAAAAGTAGGTTGGAAGCTGCCTACGGGTACTAGACCCATGAGACAGTAGCTCCTTTGTGGACACCAAATGACCGTGTGACAAAAAGTTATACCATTTACAAAAGGAGGAAATTGATATAGAAAAGTGAAAGTTTTTTCTCTTTCTTCTAGATTTTGTTTTTCTATTAGCCAGCCTTAGAGTCTCATATTCAAGGATTTTGTACTTATCTAATATGCAAATGTTTTTAAGATTCTGTAAAAACATGTTTTGGGTACTTGGTAAATAAAGTCATCATGACCTGGGTAACAGTGGGAGTGGTCACTACATGAGTTACATTGCTGTACATGGTCTGAGAGACAGCATTATTTTGTGAATAAACAGAACATTGACTTGCTCACAAGTGTGCATTCTTTTCTCCGAGCGCTCGTTATTTGAAGGCCTAATCTCTTAATTCGGCCTCACTGTTGATCCGGCAATCTGACTTTGGGTCAGTACAAGAACAGCTACATCAATGTCAACAGTGGTTGCTGGCGCGCACTGTCATACTTTGCCCAGGCAACGCTGTCTGCTTGCACTCCGTGGGCTGGAAGACAGCTGTTATGTCAGAGACGAGATGCCACACTGGGTAAAAGATAAGTTCCAGGGAAGAGGGGAGCCCAAACACTAGGGAAGAGAGGAGTGGAGACCCCTAGGCAGATCTAAAATGACCCCATCTGCAATAAATGTACCTATATAAATTCTGCACCTATCGCCGAGTAGGAACTTAATCCCTGCCTGATCCCTAGTGATAACCCCTCTTCTCTCTATGTAGGGCCTAGGAACTAGTCAGCACCCACTGAAAACTAAGGGTATGTGCACACGATGCGGAAAACGCTGCGGATCCGCAGCAGTTTCCCATGAGTTTACATTACAATGTAAACCTATGGGAAACAAAAAACGCTGTGCACATGCTGCGGAAAAAAACGCGCGGAAACGCAGCGGTTTACATTCCGCATGTCACTTCTTTCTGCGGATTCCGTAGCGGTTTTACAGCTGCTCTTATAGAAAACCGCAGGTGTAAAACCGCAGTGAAATCCACAATAAATCTGCAGCAAAAACTAAGCGTTTTTGCCCTGCAGATTTATTAAATCCGCTGAGGAAAAATCCGCAGTGGACCATTATGTGTGTGCACATAGCCTAAAGACAGAGAAGGAAGACGGATGGGGGGATAAAACAGCTTGAGAAGACAACCAAGATGTCACACCATCAAACCTCCAAGGTTCCTAAAGGAAAGACACTAGCCGACTGCTAGAACTTTCAACAAGAGTGAGGCAAGGATGAGCCAACACCCACACCATACTGCAGCAATTGAGTGTATTTAAACCTTCAGCACAGGTGTGTGATTAGCATTAGAAGGTGGAGGTAACTATTGGGTCCTAGAGGGAGAATAACAGTCCATAACAGATGCAAAAACCAAGAAGGTGCTTCAGCTAAATGCAAAGACCATTTACAACCGGATCCAGGATGACTGTCATACCTGACAGACTTGTGACACGAGACCATAATTTAACGTATATACTCGTGTATAAGCTGAGTTTTTCAGCAATTTTTGTGCTGAAAACACCCCCCTTATGCACGAGTCAATTGTCCCAGGAGCCAGCGGCGGAGGGGCAGAACGGTGGGTGATAGAGGCAGGGGAACCGGCGGCTGTGACTAAAGCCTATGCCGCTGCTGTAATAGCGCACAACACCAGCCGCAGGCTTCCAGCACATATCCTACTCACCTACCGGCGCACCCTTGCTGGCACTGCATCTCCTTCTTTCAAGCACCAGCAGCTCTTACTGGGCCAAGCGATCACGTGGCCCCGCTCATTAACCCCTTCAAGACGCAGCCCTTTGCGTATTTGCGTTTTAGTTTTTCGCTCCCCTCCTTCCCAGAGCCATAACTTTTATTTTTCTGTCAATATGGACATGTGAGAACTTATTTTTTTGTGGGACAAGTGCAATTCCACACTTGTTTTTTGTTTGGCTTTATGCTAGGTTCAATAAATGCTAAAACTGACCTTCAATTGTGATTCTCCAGGTCATTACGAGTTCATAGACACCAAACATGTCTAGGTTATTTTTTATCTAAGTGGTGAAAAAAAAATCCCTCCCCCCAAAAAATATTAAATTGCGCCATTTTCTGAGACCCATAGCGCTTCCATTTTCCAGGATCTTAGGTCGGGTGAGGGCTTATTTTTTGCGTGCCGAGCTGACGTTTTAATTATATCACTTTTGTGCAGATGCGTTCTTTTGATCGCCCGTTATTGCATTTTAATGCAATGTCGCGGCAACCAAGAAAACGTAATTCTGGCATTTTGAATTTTTTTTATCGCTACGCCGTTTAGCGATCAGGATAATCCTTTTTTTTTAATTGATAGATTGGGCGATTGTGAACACGGCAATACCAAATATGTGTATGCTTGATTTTTTTTAAATTATTTTGAATGGGGCGAAAGGGGGGCGATTTAAATTATTTTTTTCTTTTTTTTTTAATTTATTATTTATTTATTTTTACCTTTGCCATGCTTCAATAGCCTCGAAGCTGGCTAGGCTAGGCTAGAAGCTGGCACATCTGGATCGGCTCAGCTACATTGGAGCGATCTGATGATCACTCCTATGCAGCTGAATTACAGGCTTGCTATGAGCGCTGACCACAGGGTGGTGCTCACAGCAAGCCGGCATCAATAACCATAGAGGTCTCGAGACCTCAGGTTGTCATGCCGACGCATCGCTGACCCCCGATCACATGACGGGGGTCGGCGATGTGCGCATTTCTGGTCTGATGGCCGGAAGCGGTAGTTAAATGCCACTGTCAGCGTTTGACAGCGGCATTTAACTAGTTAATAGCGGCGGGTGGATTGCGATTCCACCTGCCGCTATTGCGCGCACATGTCATCTGTACAAAACAGCTCACGTCGCGACTTTGATGTGGGCTCAGCGCCAGAGCCCACATCAAAGGGGGAGACATGACATGTGCCGTACTAGTACGGCGCATGTTGTGAAGGGGTTAAGGTAATGCATATGCACATCACTCCCATAGGCGTGGAAGTGCATATTCATTACCTTAATGAGCAGGGCCACGTGATCGCTCGGCTGGAAGACAAAGCTACTGGCGCCGGAACGAGATGCATCAGGGCATGCAGGAAGGTGAGTAGGAGGGTTTTTTTTTTAATATGAAAGGTATACAACGACCGGGACCGTGGAGCCAGGCATAGAACGACCGGGACCGAGGAGCATACCAGGATGAGGACAATGCATACCTGGCTTAAACTCGAGTCAAAAAGCTTACCCAGTATTTCGTGGCAAAGTTAGGTGCCTCGGCTTATATGGTAATGTGTTATAGAAGGCGCAAGCGATTTCATCTCTCCCACATTTGTATGAACATTTATTGGGACTTTTTTATTTAATATTTGCTCTCAGATTAGGTAGCATAAACCTGGTGACAGATTCACTTTAACAGACCTTCTCTTAGAGAAGATTCGTAGAAGAGAGAATAACGTGAAGTCATTGGCTTGACAATGAAACCAAGACTGTTGTAGGGAATATAATGATTTGCTGCGTTTGCTCCATAATAAAGATGGTTCCAGGAGACACTCCTTCCTAAACGGTCCAAAAAAGGACTTGCACCCAAGTAAATCAATAGTTACTATCAATTATCTAGAAAAAAGCACTGGAAATAAATGCTGCATGTTCAAAATAAACAGATTTTAATGTCCCTACAGCATGTCAGTCTATAATCCATTAATGCTTCTGAATTCATATAAAAGACATTGAGAAAGTCTTGATGTGTGACAATTCAGTAGCTTGTAGCTTTTATATCTTCACATATTTCATCTAAGACAAAACTCCGATTGAACTCTTCTGAGCTGGACATGATCTCAAAAAGTAGTTTGTATTCTTCTGGGTAGATGCAGCCGGTAGCAATGTCCAAAGGCAATGCTAAATTCTGTAATAAATCTTTACCGTTACCTGGGGATAGGTTGCTGGAAGAAAACAAACACAAAAAAAAGTTACAAAACTGACAACACCAAAAAGACGGTCAAATTCTAGAGTTTTGATATTTTTAAGTCCTTTGATTAACAAGTGAATGTTGGGGGCTTCTGTCTGGTTCCATGAAAAAAGGAATTCAATTGTCAGTCCAAAGTAGCCAGAGTGTACGTATGCGTTATACATACTTCCAGGCAGACCCCATCCAGTAGGCGAAGCCGCGCCCTCTATTCACCCACTAGTTAGCGGCATCACAAGTCGGAATGCAGCAGTGCTCCATACAAGTGTATAGAAGCGAGGACGCGCCCACTAGTCAGGCTCTGGCCGGGAGTATGCATAACAAATACATACCCTCTGCTCCTGGCCCAGTAACCGGCAAAGCCTGCAGCGCGTGCATGGGGGGATTCATAAGTCTGCAGTCACACAGAGTGACTTCAGACTTATCAATTTGGACCAGACAACCTCTTTAAATATAAACATAAAATAAATGCTGACTCTTGGTATAAACACTTACTCAAGTTTTTCGATCAGCTTTGACTTGCGCCTTGTCATGAACTGCTTTATCATAAAAACAAATATACCACCATCTGTAGGTGTAAAATTCTCAGAAAAAAGGTTTCTCTTCGGTGTTATTTTAACTAAACATAAATTTTCACCTTTGACATCCTATAAACAAAAAGAAGAAAAAAATGCAATGTGATTCTTCACTGACTACCTCATCTCAAGCGCACATGTACAATTAGGATGAAGAGATTATTCATTTTCAAAATGCCTAATTATACTTTATATAATTTATAAAGTACACACAAAAAAATACATTAATGAGCGTTGCCTCACTCCAATTACAAGGAATTGGCCACCAGGTTTTTTCTACCTCACCTGAGAGAGAAGCATAATGTATACCCAGATTCCAATGATGAGTCACTTAATGGGCTGCTTGTTGTCATTTTGATAAAATCACTGGTTTTCTCTACTACAGATCTAGCAGTTCTCTGAATGCAGGGCTCTGTATATCCTCGCTGACACCAGTGATTGGCAGCTTTCTGTATGCCCAGTACATGAGCTCATGAATGTGCTTGACTACCTGGCAGCAGGTTTGTTAGTCCTCTACTGATAAAATTAGAGATTAGCGGAAGATTATCAGAACTACACTAAGTAAGTAGCCCAGTAAGTGACGCCGCTGGCATCGGGATCTCTCCTATATCATTCTCTCAGATTAGGGGACAAAAACCTGGCGACAAATTTCCTAACATCCAAATATGCCAATACCGGTACACAAAGACCTCTTTTTTCAATTGTAAAAGGTTACTCATAGATAAGCCCATTTTTTTAAAGTGTTGGGGGCATTGAATCAATTTTCTAAAGTAGGCAAGGCCAGAGTCAGCCCAACAAACTCATTTTTAAGACTACGTACTCAATTTTGAAGATTTTTTTTAAATAACTTTCTTCCTAAATGCAAAGCTAAGCAACGTAGTATTAATTAAAACAAATGTTTACCACTTCACAGCTGCAGAGTGTCTAAAGGTACCTTCACACATAACGATATCGTTAACGATATCGTTGCTTTTTGTGACGTAGCAACGATATCGTTAAGGAAATCGTTATGTGTGACAGCGACCAACGATCATGCCCCTGCTGGGAGATCGTTGGTCGCTGAGGAAAGTCCAGAACTTTATTTCGTCGCTGGACTCCCTGCAGACATCGCTGGATCGGCGTGTGTGACACCGATCCAGCGATGTCTTCACTGGTAATCAGGGTAAACATCGGGTTACTAAGCGCAGGGCCGCGCTTAGTAACCCGATGTTTACCCTGGTTACCAGCGTAAAAGTAAAAAAAACAAACACTACATACTTACCTTCTGCTGTCTGTCCCCGGCGCTCAGCTTCTCTGCACTCCTCCTGCACTGGCTGTGAGCGTCGGTCAGCCGGAAAGCAGAGCGGTGACGTCACCGCTCTGCTTTCTGGCCGCTGTGCTCAGTCAGTGCAGGAGGAGTGCAGAGAAGCACAGCGCCGGGGACAGACAGCAGAAGGTAAGTATGTAGTGTTTTTTTTTTTACTTTTACGCTGGTAACCAGGGTAAACATCGGGTTACTAAGCGCGGCCCTGCGCTTAGTAAGCCGATGTTTACCCTGGTTACCCGGGGACTTCGGGATCGTTGGTCGCTGGAGAGCTGTCTGTGTGACAGCTCTCCAGCGACCAAACAGCGACGCTGCAGCGATCGACATCGTTGTCGGTATCGCTGCAGCGTCGCTGAGTGTGAAGGTACCTTAAGCCCTTTACCTAGCTGAGTGCCCTACGAAAGATACAAACCTGTCAGGATCCTGCTCCCATTTGTGACAGCCCATGCTGCTCTCCCCTTCTTTTAGCTCAGTACTTGGGCTCACTGAGATGCCCAATTTTTCAAGTAACATAGTAACATAGTTAGTAAGGCCGAAAAAAGACATTTGTCCATCCAGTTCAGCCTATATTCCATCATAATAAATCCCCAGATCTACGTCCTTCTACAGAACCTAATAATTGTATGATACAATATTGTTCTGCTCCAGGAAGACATCCAGGCCTCTCTTGAACCCCTCGACTGAGTTCGCCATCACCACCTCCTCAGGCAAGCAATTCCAGATTCTCACTGCCCTAACAGTAAAGAATCCTCTTCTATGTTGGTGGAAAAACCTTCTCTCCTCCAGACGCAAAGAATGCCCCCTTGTGCCCGTCACCTTCCTTGGTATAAACAGATCCTCAGCGAGATATTTGTATTGTTCCCTTATATACTTATACATGGTTATTAGATCGCCCCTCAGTCGTCTTTTTTCTAGACTAAATAATCCTAATTTCGCTAATCTATCTGGGTATTGTAGTTCTCCCATCCCCTTTATTAATTTTGTTGCCCTCCTTTGTACTCTCTCTAGTTCCATTATATCCTTCCTGAGCACCGGTGCCCAAAACTGGACACAGTACTCCATGTGCGGTCTAACTAGGGATTTGTACAGAGGCAGTATAATGCTCTCATCATGTGTATCCAGACCTCTTTTAATGCACCCCATGATCCTGTTTGCCTTGGCAGCTGCTGCCTGGCACTGGCTGCTCCAGGTAAGTTTATCATTAACTAGGATCCCCAAGTCCTTCTCCCTGTCAGATTTACCCAGTGGTTTCCCGTTCAGTGTGTAATGGTGATATTGATTCCCTCTTCCCATGTGTATAACCTTACATTTATCATTGTTAAACCTCATCTGCCACCTTTCAGCCCAAGTTTCCAACTTATCCAGATCCATCTGTAGCAGAATACTATCTTCTCTTGTATTAACTGCTTTACATAGTTTTGTATCATCTGCAAATATCGATATTTTACTGTGTAAACCTTCTACCAGATCATTAATGAATATGTTGAAGAGAACAGGTCCCAATACTGACCCCTGCGGTACCCCACTGGTCACAGCGACCCAGTTAGAGACTATACCATTTATAACCACCCTCTGCTTTCTATCACTAAGCCAGTTACTAACCCATTTACACACATTTTCCCCCAGACCAAGCATTCTCATTTTGTGTACCAACCTCTTGTGCGGCACGGTATCAAACGCTTTGGAAAAATCGAGATATACCACGTCCAATGACTCACCGTGGTCCAGTCTATAGCTTACCTCTTCATAAAAACTGATTAGATTGGTTTGACAGGAGCGATTTCTCATAAACCCATGCTGATATGGAGTTAAACAGTTATTCTCATTGAGATAATCCAGAATAACATCCCTCAGAAACCCTTCAAATATTTTACCAACAATAGAGGTTAGACTTACTGGCCTATAATTTCCAGGTTCACTTTTAGAGCCCTTTTTGAATATTGGCACCACATTTGCTATGCGCCAGTCCTGCGGAACAGACCCTGTCGCTATAGAGTCACTAAAAATAAGAAATAATGGTTTATCTATTACATTACTTAGTTCTCTTAGTACTCGTGGGTGTATGCCATCCGGACCCGGAGATTTATCTATTTTAATCTTATTTAGCCGGTTTCGCACCTCTTCTTGGGTTAGATTGGTGACTCTTAATATAGGGTTTTCATTGTTTCTTGGGATTTCACCTAGCATTTCATTTTCCACCGTGAATACCGTGGAGAAGAAGGTGTTTAATATGTTAGCTTTTTCCTCGTCATCTACAACCATTCTTTCCTCACTATTTTTTAAGGGGCCTACATTTTCAGTTTTTATTCTTTTACTATTGATATAGTTGAAGAACAGTTTGGGATTAGTTTTACTCTCCTTAGCAATGTGCTTCTCTGTTTCCTTTTTGGCAGCTTTAATTAGTTTTTTAGATAAAGTATTTTTCTCCCTATAGTTTTTTAGAGCTTCAATGGTGCCATCCTGCTTTAGTAGTGCAAATGCTTTCTTTTTACTGTTAATTGCCTGTCTTACTTCTTTGTTTAGCCACATTGGGTTTTTCCTATTTCTAGTCCTTTTATTCCCACAAGGTATAAACCGCTTACACTGCCTATTTAGGATGTTCTTAAACATTTCCCATTTATTATCTGTATTCTCATTTCTGAGGATATTGTCCCAGTCTACCAGATTAAGGGCATCTCTAAGCTGTTCAAACTTTGCCTTCCTAAAGTTCAATGTTTTTGTGACTCCCTGACAAGTCCCCCTAGTGAAAGACAGGTGAAACTGCACAATATTGTGGTCGCTATTTCCTAAATGCCCAACCACCTGCAGATTTGTTATTCTGTCAGGTCTATTAGATAGTATTAGGTCTAAAAGTGCTGCTCCTCTGGTTGGATTCTGCACCAATTGTGAAAGATAATTTTTCTTGGTTATTAGCAGAAACCTGTTGCCTTTATGGGTTTCACAGGTTTCTGTTTCCCAGTTAATATCCGGGTAGTTAAAGTCCCCCATAACCAGGACCTCATTATGGGTTGCAGCTTCATCTATCTGCTTTAGAAGTAGACTTTCCATGCTTTCTGTTATATTTGGGGGTTTGTAACAGACCCCAATGAGAATTTTGTTACCATTTTTCCCTCCATGAATTTCAACCCATATGGACTCGACATCCTCATTCCCTTCGCTAATATCCTCCCTTAAAGTGGACTTTAGACAAGACTTTACATAGAGACAAACCCCTCCTCCTCTCCGATTTTTACGATCCTTTCTAAACAGACTGTAACCCTGTAAGTTAACTGCCCTTCAAGTATGCATAAAATCAGTCCAAGTTTCTTTAGTGTTTCATGTCAGCATTTCACCGGAGTCTGTTTTTACTCAAATTTTCTTAGATGAAAAAATGAATTGATGGAGACCTGTTCAAGCATCTCATGTAAAACAGACCGTGAAAAAGCACAGCACACTGATGGCAAACTGGTGCTGTACTTTTTTTTTTTTCATGGACCTATAGACTTTCATTAATGAGTTTGAGCCAACAATCAGATCAAAATTAGACAAGTCTGTCATTTTGTACAGATCACTCGGTCCATAAAAATACAAGGACACATGAATAGCCATATAGAATTCTAAGGTATGACTTCTGACAATGAAAAGGGAGGAACAGCATATAGCCTCAGGAACGGCAAAGAACATATGCTTTAGAGGAGGACAGCACATGAAGAAACATGCAGGATACCAAAGCAAGTGAAGACTGCAGCACCCTGGACACACACAGAACTCACATGCAGCTTATATTAAAGGGAATCTGTCTGTAGGATTAACCCTTCAAAACCATTTACATGGGCACGCAAGTCCCAGGAGGTTTAATAAAACGATACCTTGATATCTGTGTCTGATTGTTATTCCAGAAAAAAAAAAAATCAATGTTTTTCTTTATGTGGAAATCAGTTTTTAAGATCTACGGGCCGGACACAGATCTCCCCCAGAATCTGCTATTAACGCTTATTTTAAATGAAAAGGGGAACGTCGTAGAAGGAAATTGTAAAATCCATGAATACATCTCCAAGGGGACATATCACCCTCACAGTGAACATATGAGATTAATTATAATTGGAAAGTAAGAAAGATCTGACAATTCAACCTGTTTTGAAGACAGAACTCCTGCTGTGAACAGGTAATTACAACAGAGATCTGCTGAGAATCGGCCACCAAGACTAGGATTCGTATAGAGGCAGATAAGTACACATCTTTTTATATTCTGCTATTGTATATACCATACTGTTTTTGTTCCTCCATTTTGTAACATCTTTGTATATTTTTAGAAACACTGCCTACCTTTCCGGATTAAATATATAAACTGGAATAGTTACATTCCTCTTGCTCTTATAACAGCACCCTTGAAGCCATACGCTACTTGTAAAGGGTGTCCAATCGGCATGTATAAGTAAAATATATATACCGTATATACTCGAGTATAAGCCGAGATTTTCAGCCCATTTTTTTTTAGGCTGAAAGCGCCCCTCTCGGCTTATACTTGAGCCATTGTCCCAGGGGGGGTCGGCGGGGGAGGGGGGAGCGGCGGCTGTGACATACTCACCTGCTCCTGGCATGGTCCCTGCATCTCTGATGGTCTCTGGGCGCTGACAGCTTCTTCGAGCGTTGAGCGGTCACATGTTACCGCTCATTACAGTAAGGAATATGGATGCAACTCCACTCCCATAGGGGTGGAGCCACAATATTCATTACTGTAATGAGCGGTACCGGTGACCGCTCAACACTGGAAGAAGCTGCGGGAGAAGACCATCAGGGAAGCTGCCAGGGACCGCGCCGTGAGCAGCACTGTGCGATATTCACCTGTCCTCCTTCCACCGCCGGGCTCCGTCTTCCGCGTCCTCTGCTGTGACACTCAAGTCAGAGGGGGCGATGACGTGGTTAGTGCGCGCCCTCTACCTGAACGTCAGTGCAGAGGACGTGGAAGAGACAGCGGTGCCCGGCGGTGGAACGAGGACAGGTGAATATCACAAGTGCCGGGGGCCTGAGCGACAAGAGGTGAGTATGTCATTTTTTTTTTTATCGCAGCAACAGCATATAGGGCAAATATCTCTATGGAGCATCTTATGGGGCCATAATCAGCATTTGTGCAGCATTATATGGGGCAAATATCTCTATGGAGCATCTTATGGGGCCCTTATTAACCTTTGTGCAGCATTATATGGGTCATATTTTAATATAGAGCCCATCATAAACTTTATGGAGTATTATATGGGGTGTATTTTGTATGTAGCATCTTATGGGGTCCATCATGAACTGTATGCAGCATTATATGGGGCTCCTGATTCAATATGGATATTCAAAAATACTTAACCTACTGATGTCTCAATTAATTTTACTTTTATTGGTATCTATTTTTATTTTTGAAATTTACCAGCAGCTGCTGCATTTTCCACCCTAGGCTTATACTCGAGTTATTAAGTGTCATACACACACATACATATTTATGTATTTATTTTTTTTCTTCATGCGTTGGAATTGGAGGTGCATATACCATACGCTCACCATTTTCCTCAATAACTGGCCTCGTAGTGGAAGCAGCCGCAGCCTCGTCCATAACTCAGTCAATTGAATAATTGTCCTGACGATTGTAGGCAGCGAAGTTGCGTCCCCTGACAAGTTGGTAGCAGTGGTGGGATCTGCGTGATCTCTCTGGTGCAACCCTGACATGGGGTTACTAGTGTGAGAAATGTAATGTCTAACAGTCTGCTCGCCTGGTATAACTGCAGAGTAAAGTGTGATTATAACTGACACAGCAAAGCTGAACATTATCGCATTACAAACACATCTGCAGTTGTCCTCTGACAGGGCTATCAACTCAGAAGCAGATAAGGCGAGCAGACTGTTAAGGTACCGTCACACTCAGCGACGCAGCAGCGATATAGACAACGATCCGATCGTTGCAGCGTCGCTGTTTAGGTCGCTAGGAGACATCAAACACGGCAACAGCTGAGCGATGCAGGAGCGATCCAGTAGCGATCCAGTGATGTACTTATCGTTCTCGCTGGTTGTTAGCTCCATGTAAAAACATAGCAGGCATCGTTGCTTTTGCTGTCAAACATGACGAATCACGCCGACCTGACGACCAAATAAAGTTCCAGACTTCTAGCTACGACCAGCGATGTCACAGCGGGATCCAGATCGCTGCTGCGTGTCAAACACAACGAGATCACTATCCAGGACGCTGCAATGTCACGGATCGCTGTCGTTCTCGTTGGAAAGTTGCTCAGTGTGAAGGTACCTTTAGTCATTACATGTCTCACACTTGTAACCAGCCCTTTCATCTAAAATGAGCTCTGGAGGTAGATTCTCATGCAGATCTTTGTCTGGAGCTCCATATATCTTGACAACTCATTTACATATATATATATTTTTTTAAATCATCGCACATATCAAAATATCCTTAACTCAACTTCCTATTACTTGCATGGCCATGATGGCTTAGGAGAGGTGATCCAACAAAAGAAAGATCCAAAACCACATATGAGGGGTCTGAACATGAATAAATGAAAGACTGAATATTATAGATTTAAATGTAAAGCAAATTTACTAACTAAACAAACATTAAAAAATATTTTTTCAATGACCAAGCTGTCCATTTAATTGAATGCCAAAAAGGTTGCCCAAGAGTGTAGCAGAAATGTATTCCATCTTATTGCTGGGGTAAATATAAGATTATAGATCAGTCAGATAGCAAATTTGCTACATTCATTAACCCCTTTACCCCCAAGGGTGGTTTGCACGTTATGGACCGGGCCAATTTTTACAGTTCTGACCACTGTCCCTTTAGGAGGTTATAACTCTGGAACGCTTCAACGGATCCCGGTGATTCTGACATTGTTTTCTCGTGACATATTGTACTTCATGATAGTGGTAAAATTTCTTTGATATTACCTGCGTTTATTTGTGAAAAAAACGGAAATTTGGCGAAAATTTTGAAAATTTCGCAATTTTCCAACTTTGAATTTTTATGCAATTAAATCACAGAGATATGTCACACAAAATACTTAATAAGTAACATTTCCCACATGTCTACTTTACATCAGTTATAAGGAGTTATAAGGGTTAAAAGTTGACCAGCAATTTCTAATTTTTCCAACAACATTTTATTTTAGGGACCACATCTCATTTGAAGTCATTTTGAGGGGTCTATATGATAGAAAATACCCAAGTGTGACACGATTCTAAAAACTGCACCCCTCAAGGTGCTCAAAACCACATTCAAGAAGTTTATTAACCCTTCAGGTGTTTCACAGGAATTTTTGGAATGTTTAAATAAAAATTAACATTTAACTTTTTTTCACAAAAAATTTACTTCAGCTCCAATTTGTTTTATTTTACCAATGGTAACAGGAGAAAATGGACCCCAAAAGTTGTACAATTTGTCCTGAGTACGCTGATACCCAATATGTGGGGGTAAACCACTGTTTGGGCGTATGGCAGAGCTCGGAAGCGAAGGAGCGCCATTTGACTTTTCAATGCAAAATTGACAGGAATTGAGATGGGACGCCATGTTGCGTTTGGAGAGCCCCTGATGTGCCTAAACATTGAAACCCCCCACAAGTGACACCATTTTGGAAAGTAGACCCCATAAGGAACTTATCTAGAGGTGTGGTGAGCACTTTGACCCACCAAGGGCTTCACAGAAGTTTATAACGCAGAACCGTAAAAATAAAAAATCTTTTTTTTATAACAATAATTATCTTTTCGCCCCCAATTTTTTATTTTCCCAATGGTAAGAGAAGAAATTGGACCACAAAAGTTGTTGTACAATTTGTCCTGAGTACGCTGATACCCCATATGTGGGAGTAAACCACTGTTTGGGCGCATGGGAGGGCTCAGAAGGGAAGGAGTGCCATTTGGAATGCAGACTTAGATGGAATAGTCTGCAGGCGTCACATTGCGTTTGCAGAGCCCCTAATGTACCTAAACAGTAGAAACCCCCCAAAAGTGACCCCATATTGGAAACTAGACCCCAAGGAACTTATCTAGATGTGTTGTGAGAACTTTGAGCCCCCAAGTGTTTCACTACAGTTTATAACGCAGAGCCGAGAAAATAAAGAATCTTTTTTTTTCCCCACAAAAATTATTTTTTAGCCCCCAGTTTTGTATTTTCCCAAGGGTAACAGGAGAAATTGGACCCCAAAAGTTGTTGTCCAATTTTTCCTGAGTATGCTGATACCCCATATGTTGGGGTAAACTCCTGTTTGGGCACACGGGACAGCTCGGAAGGGAAGGAGCACTGTTTTACTTTTTCAACGCAGAATTGGCTGGAATTGGGATTGGACGCCATGTCGCGTTTGGAGAGCCCCTGATGTGCCTAAACAGTGGAAATTATAACTGAAATCCTAATCCAAACACACCCCTAACGCTAATCCCAACGGTAACTCTAACCACACCTCTAACCCAGACACACCCCCTAACCCTAATCCCAACCGTAAATGTAATCCAAACCCTAACCCTAGCCCCAACCCTAACCCCAATCCTACCCCTAACCCTAACGGGAAAATGGAAATAAATACATTTTTTTTTTTTTTAATTTTTCCCTAACTTAGGGAGTGATGAAGGGGGGTTTGATTTACTTTTATAGCGGGTTTTTTAGCGGATTTTTAGGATTGGCAGCACTGAAAGACGCTTTTTATTGCAAAAAATATTTCTTGCGTTACCACATTTTGAGAGCTATAATTTTTCCATATTTTGGTCCACAGAGTCATGTGAGGTCTTGTTTTTTGCGGGACGAGTTGATGTTTTTATTGGTAACATTTTCGGGCACGTGACATTTTTTGATCGCTTTTTATTCCGATTTTTGTGAATGACCAAGAACCAGCTATTCATGAATTTCTTTTGGGGGAGGCGTTTATACCGTTCCGCGTTTGGTAAAATTTATAAAGCAGTTTTATTCTTCGGGTCAGTACGTTTACAGCGACACCTCATTTATATCATTTTTTTATGTTTTGGCGCTTTTATACGATAAAAACTATTTTATAGAAAAAATAATTATTTTTGCATCGCTTTATACTGAGGACTATACCTTTTTTAATTTTTCGCTGATAATGCTGTATGGCGGCTCGTTTTTTGCGGGACAAGATGACGCTTTCAGCGGTACCATGGTTATTTATATCTGTCTTTTTGATCGCGTGTTATTCCACTTTTTGTTTGGCGGTATGATAATAAAGCGTTGTTTTTTGCCTCTTTTTTTTTTTTCTTACGGTGTTTACTGAAGGGGTTAACTAGTGGGACAGTTTTATAGGTTGGGTCGTTACGGACGCGGCGATACTAAATATGTGTACTTTTATTTAGATAAAGAAATGTATTTATGGGAATAATATTTTTTTTTTCTTTATTTAGGAATTTTTTTTTTTACACATGTGGAAATTTTTTTTTTTACTTTGCCCCTGGGGGGGACATCACAGATCGGTGATCTGACAGTTTGCACAGCACTCTGTCAGATCACCGATCTGTCTGAGAGCACTGGAGGCTTACCAAGCGTCTGCTCTGAGCAGGCTCTGTGAAGCCACCTCCCTCCCTGCAGGACCCGGATGCCGCGGCCATCTTGGATCCGGGCCTGCTACAGGAAGGGAGGTAAGGAGACCCTCGCAGCAACGCGATCACATCGTGTTGCTGCGGGGGTGTCAGGGAAGCCCGCAGGGAGCCCCCTCCCTGCGCGACGCTTCCCTATACCGCCGGCACACCGCGATCATGTTTGATCGCGGTGTGCCAGGGGTTAATGTGCCGGGGGCGGTCCGTGACCGCTCCTGGCATCTAGCGCCGGATGTCAGCTGCGATAGGCAGCTGACACCCAGCCGCGATCGGCTGCGCTCCCCCCGTGAGCGCGGCCGATCGCCCTGGATGTACTATTCCGTCCGTGGGAATTTAGGCTCACCCCACATGGACGGAATAGTACGTCCAATGACAGAAAGGGGTTAAAGGGAACTAGTCACCAGGTTTTCCCCATGTAAAGTAGGGCCAGCACTTCTAAGCCCTCTGTTACAGTATACTAGAATGTGGTATATACATCTCCAATCTGCTCTGCACAGCACAAAAATTAGCTTTTATTATATTTAGATGGTGCGGTTCGGTCCGATGAGCGTCTCTGGTCTTAATCCGGCATGTCTTCTCTTCTTACGACAGCCATCCTCCTTTCCTACTTCGTGTGGATGATGTGTCCTACGTCATTCATACAATGTCCCCCATCACGCTCCTGTGCAGGAGTTCTTCTGCCAAGGGCAGAGCAAAGTACTGTAGTGAGCCGCCACAAGCTTTAACCTATGGGTCATTGGCATTTCCCTCCACATGCACACTACACCGATCATAAGAAAAGTGGAGGCGTCAGAGCAAGACCAGAGACGCCCATTGGACTGAATCCAGTCTTTTACTTTTTTTTTTTCTTCTCCCATCTAATTTTACATGGAGCATGGCAAACATAGAAAAACCCCACAATCTTGCACATGAGGCATTTATATGTATAGCATTACTAAGCTTTTTAACACTTACCCCTGACTTGGTCATCTGAGGACTTCCAAATCTGGAAGGTGTCAAAAATGTGGACTTAGGTTCCTGGTGAGGAAAAAAAAACATTATCTAGAAACTATGAAACGATACACTTTATTGATCCCGGGGGAAATTACGTTATTACAGCAGCAATACAAACAGCAGTACATAAAATATTAGGACATAAATCTTGCACAAGTATACCAACATTACATAACAAATAAATGTGGGTAGTTCAGGTACATAAGTCACTGTTAATTGACATTAGTACACCAGCAATCAGTCATTGCTGTCTACCACCCGTAGGAAATTATTATGCATCCCCATAGCAGTAGGTGCAAACGATTTCCTGAACTTCTCCTTCTTACACCTTCTTGACTAGTGACACACTTGTATGCAAGACAAACAAAAATGGAGCACTTTCTGTAGCTGTTGTCATCTGTGGACAGGAGGAGATCCTCTCCCCCTACTCCTGTGTGGAAAGGTTGTGCAATATCCATTGCAATTCTCAGGTTCACTGGTACCCGTGGGCCTGAGAATCAGCAGCTCATCTATAGCAGTTAGTTCACATGAAAGGGGCAATAACTTATATAGTGACAACATACTTGGCAGAACTTTCCAACTGTACCTTTGCATTGTGCACCAGTGTCAGAAAATGGTTGACTAGTTGGGTTACTCACCTTGTGCAGTAGTTCGATATCACAGCCAGCTTGAAACAGCACGCTCAATGCACGATATTTCATAAAGTTCCCAGGTGTAGAAATCAGTTTCTAGAAAAGAAAACAAAACTCTGGAGTAACGCATATTCAGAGCCCCTCAAAATATCACTGACTAAAACTAACTTAAAAGAGGATGACATCTGGTGAGATTTTAGCTTGTGATTATCTTGTGCACAAACGTTTTTTTGAATCAGATACATTTTTATTAACAAAATTCTAGTTTAACAGACAAAATCAGTTTTGTCAAAATAGACATGTTTACATATTTCAAAATACCACCTTGCCCCCCTTATTATATATATGAACAGAAATGAACAGTTATATACATTAATATAGCATTCTTTTGGGATCAGCCCCTCTCCATCCAAGGTTTCCACAATGTTTCAAAAGTTTTTCCCCCTTTTCTTTTTTCAGAAATATTCTTCATGTTAACAATAAGAACATACTGTCTATAAAATTCTCGCAACGTCAGCAGTTCTACACTTATCCAATGTCTGGAGATTAGTTTCCACGCAACATACAATAATCTGGCTATTGCCAACTTATGGCAATTGTGCACCCGAATCTCCTCCACATATTCGTGCACAAACTTTACCCATCTGGTTTGCTGTCTGGACAACGTTTACCAGACAATCTTATTGCCCTTTGGTCTAAAAATTTCTGTGTCAAATTATGATTTTTTGCTTTCACAGGTTACATTTTAGTTGCTATTTGCAGTCCTGTAGCATGTATGTGTGATGGGTCATGTGTGTGGCACAATTAGCCCATTTATGTACCTACTCTGCCCCTGGAAAATCTTCAGTATCCCATAGGAAGAGTCAAAGATATAGCAAATATTCATGTAATGACATACCCAATATTGATTTTCTGTCATAAATACATTTAATTCTATTCTTCCATATCTGTAAACTGAAAGTCGCTCATAGAGAGAGTAAATTTGCCGCCAAAGTAAAATGCTTTCTTTTTTATGATCAAGCATCAACAAAACTTTTAAAGGAACATCTGGAGAGAAAAAAAAACACATTAATATGTAATCTCAAACAGCCTTGCACGATAGACCGATGATTGGTATTGGAGCGCTCTTTTTGTGTCAAATAACTGAGATTTCAAAAATACTTTTGCTGGATTTTTTACATGAAAACAACATGCAGCACAATCCAATATCTTTAATATTATGGAGATTTTCTCCTCAAGTATTTATTTTTAGACCACCATTAATTCCATGGTACTGTACATGTGAAAAAAAGTTTACATATAAAATCGATATACGACCCCTGGCAAATATTATGGAATCACCGGCCTTGGAGGATGTTCATTCAGTTGTTTAATTTTCTAGAAAAAAAGCAGATCACAGACATGGCACAAAACTAAAGTCATTTCAAATGGCAACTTTCTGGCTTTAAGAAACACTAAAAGAAATCAAGAGCAAAAAATGTGGTAGTCAGTAATGGTTACTTTTTTAGAACAAGCAGAGGGAAAAAATTGTGGAATCACTCATTTATGTGGGAAAAAATTATGTTTTGTTGATGCAAACAACTGAATGAACATCCCCCAAGGCCGGTGATTCCATAATTTTTGCCAGGGGTTGTATAAATGATAATAAACTAACAATGGCAGACTGACCTGAAGCCCATGGCACCTCAGTGAAGTTCAAGTTTTTCATGAGAGTACTGGAATACATAGAAGGAGGCTGGACAAGTCCTTCAGACCAGGGGTCGATCCTGAAGAAGTCACAGTGAACCACTTTTAGTTGTCCATTTGCATTGCTCTGCATTCTCTAAAACATACAAGAAAAAAAAAAAAAAGAGACAAATTTATTTACTATCATATAAATATATTCTCAAATAAGTTCAGAAATAGCGTAGATAATTCATTTTTCCAATGAATTGCACTTTATTTGTGCAGCACATTATTGCTTTTTTTGTTGCATGCTATATATATTATGAAAAATGTGATAAGTCACGTAATAAAAATAACTCACAAATATACTTGTAATATTTTGTGGACTGAAAGGAACCCTGTCAAGTCAAAAAATGCTAATCTTGTCAAAGATTTAATCTGCTGGTTGATAGCGTTCTAAAGCTGTTTGTCCGTCGCACTGAAAGAACGGCTGTCGAGAGGAAATTCATTTTACAACTCCCGACAAGCTCTGGCTTTCAGTCACCGCTAAGTACTTAGTGAGCATAGGATGTAACCACACCCTGGCACTGACTGACAGCAGCCTCAGTATGGATGCAGTGCTGAGCTGGCTGTCAGTCAGTGCTGGGCGTGGTTACAGCCGCCACGCACTATGAACTGAGTGGTGACTGAAGCTGCTCCTATGACAAAACCAAAGGCTGCTGGGAGGAATAGTTCATTTTCGTCTTGTAGTCGTGCTTTCAGTGTGGAGGGCACACAGCTTTAGAACACTAATACAGGAACTTTGTCAGCACTAATACAGGAACTTTGTCAGCATAGAATGACTGTTCAAACCTAGTACAGGCTTTCAGTGCATCAAGGCGAGGCCAATCATTTATTTATACCTTCCCATCTGCTTATTGTACCTTTATCTCCCCCCACACCATCTTTGAATGACAGCTCTGGCTTCATACAGAGATAGATGGAAAATAAGCAGGTGTGAAGGTCTGAATTTGGTCCGCCACCTCATTTTATGAGGCCCACAAGTTCAGAACACAGAATGACCGGTTCTCCACTCTACATGTACGGTTGCCTTATTTTCTTTTATACAAGATTTTTTTTAATACCTCTAAAGATGGGATAAACTCAGAGCTACTTTCCAAAGCAAACACTTTGTGGCCAGCATCCAACAAGGCCTGAGTGAGAAATCCAGGACCTACAATAAAAAAGAAAAAATATATATATATATATAATCTGTCTGCAAACTTCTTACACAATATTTCCAGCAACTCCCTTGTCCCCATTTATAGTTAAGACTCACAAGGCTACTCTCGACAGCCAATTGGGTGCAAAGAACAGTCCAGCACCATCATTTGTTTCGGATATTAAAATTCACTAGTAAAGAACTCTCAGTCAAAAGTGAACAGTTGTTGCTCTTTCATTCTTGCTGTTACCTGAGAATTCTGCTTCTTTATATTGTCAAATGGTTCCAGAAATCGGAAACCAATATAAAATATTCATATTCATTGGATTAAGATGCATTTGGACCCAGACAAGGACTAAAGCAATGAGAACGATCACAAAGAATTTGAGAATATACACACACTACCGTTCAAAAGTTTCGGGTCACTTAGAAATTTCCTTATTTTTGAAAGAAAAGCACAGTTTTTTCCAATGAAGCTAACATTATATGATTCAGAAACACACTCTATACATTGTTAATGTGGTAAATGACTGTTTTAGCTGCAAACGTCTGGTTTGTAATGCAATATCTTCATAGGTGTATAGAGGTCCATTTCCAACAACCATCACTCCAGTGTTCTTATGATGCTTTGCGTTTGCTAACTGTGTAAGGCTAATGGATGGTTAGAATATCCTTGAAAACCCTTGCACAGGTATGTTAGCACAGCTGTAAACAGTTAGGCTGATTAGAGAACCTATAAACCTGACCTTCCTTGGAGCTAGTTGAGAATCTGGAGCATTACATTTGTTTGTTCCATTAAAGGGAAGGTACCGCGTTTGTAGGTCATTAATAAATCACTGTAATGTAGCATAACATGCTGCTATAAGCAAGTTTGAAATGCATGTGAAACAGATTTCATGTGTTATATGAGTTTAAAGGGAAGGTACCGCGTTTGTAGGTCATTAATAAATCACTGTAATGTAGCATAACATGCTGCTATAAGCAAGTTTGAAATGCATGTGAAACAGATTTCATGTGTTATATGAGTTTAAAGGGAAGGTACCGCGTTTGTAGGTCATTAATAAATCACTGTAATGTAGCATAACATGCTGCTATAAGCAAGTTTTAAATGCATGTGAAACAGATTTCATGTGTTATATGAGTTTAAAGAATGCACTGGGGGCTGACATCTTGGTTTTGCAGCAGTAGCAGGGCACTATCAGTGTCATTTTACGGCACCCCATGGACATAGGGTCAGCGCTGGTCTATTATCTCCTATCTGTAACATTGCAGCAGCATTAGCAGTGAGCTGGGCACGCCTCTGTGGGCTGCACAACTCACTGCTGTAGGTGTGACAAGCTGCCATTTTATTATAGTCCTGTGCTATCTGCCCAGCTGCACTTACTCTCTATCCCAGGAGAGAAGCACTCACTGGAACCGGAGGATGGGCACACATCCTCTGCTCTCACAAGCTGCCCTCCCTGTGTGCTTCTCCTGCTCTGTCTCCGCCTCCTCACACACAGACCCTGTGATCTCTGGTAAGCTGCATTCACAGCCTGCCTCTCTCTCTCTGCCATACAATGTATCTCTCCCCTCCCTCCACAATGCCTGGCCATTCTCTGCAGACCTTATCTTACTGAGGGATGAGTCACAGACAGCTCCCTCAGACAATGCTGCTCCATACATAAACACCACATGTCTTCACTTTTCCTCCAGTCCACCATGCGGCTGAGCCCATGGTGTTCTGCTTTTTTGTAAACTCTGTAGCTGTGTTTCTGATGCAGTAACTGATGGTGATAGCAGATCACAGGGCAGTCACACACAAAATGGTGCTGCCCTGTGATGCTGCTCTTCATTCTGCCCCAGGGATATTAGACCACCTAAAAGGGGAGGGAAATGGTGATGTCAGCAGTTACTGCCCCAATTTTCCAGCAAAGAGTAAAGCTTGTAAGTCTTACTATAGCTGCTTGAGGTCTAAAATGGAAAATGCTCCCCCTAATGGTCAATATATATATTTGTAAGAAAATATATAATATTTTTCATATAGAAATGTTTGCAAACATTGCATTAATACATTTTCTTTACTATTTTAAGCTTAATTTCACAAAAAAACAAACTACAAAAAAACTGGTGGCACCTTCCCTTTAAAGAATGCACTGGGGGCTGACATCTTGGTTTTGCAGCAGTAGCAGGGCGCTATCAGTGTCAGATTACGGCACCCCATGGACATAGGAGATAATAGACCGGCGCTGACCCTATCTGTAACATTGCAGCAGCAATGCTACCCCTAGTGGTAAATATGTATATTTGTAGAAAAATATATAATATTTTTCATATAGAAATGTTTGCAAACAGTGCAAACATTGCATTAATACATCTTAATTACTATTTTAAGCTTAATTTCACAAAAAAAAAAAAAAAAATACAAGAAAACTAGTGGCACATTCCCTTTAACCCCTTCCCGACCTTTGACGCCACGTAGGCGTCATGAAAGTCGGTGCCAATCCGACCCATGACGCCTATGTGGCGTCATGGAAAGATCGCGTCCCTGCAGATCGGGTGAAAGGGTTAACTCCCATTTCACCAGATCTGCAGGGACAGGGGGAGTGGTAGTTTAGCCCAGGAAGGGTGGCTTCACCCCCCCCCCCCCGTGGCTACGATCGCTCTGATTGGCAGTTTCACTTTCAACAGCCAATCAGAGCGATTTGTAATATTTCACCTATTATAACTGGTGAAATATTACAATCCAGCCATGGCCGATGCTGCAATATCATCGGCCATGGCTGGAAATACTAATGTGCCCCCCCCCCACCGCCCCTCCAATCTGTGCGGTACGCTGCTCCGGCTCCCCTCCGTCCTGTGCTCCGCTCCCCCCGTGCTTTTGTCCGCTCCCCCCGTGCTCCAATCACCCTCCCCGTGCTCCAATCACCCCCCTGCACTCCGATCCACCCCCCGCGCTCCGTTACACCCCCCCCTGCTCTGTTCCACCCCCCGTGCTCCGTTCCACCCCCCCGTGCTCCGTTCCACCCCTCCCGTGCTCCGATCCACCACCCCATGCTCCGATCCCCCCCCCCCCCCCGTGTTCCCCCTCCACCCCATCATACTTACCGATCCTGCCGGGGTCCGTCCGTCTTCTCCCCGGGCGCCACCATCTTCCAAAATGGCGGGCGCATGCGCAGTGCGCCCGCCGAATCTGCCGGCCGGCAGATTCGTTCCAAAGTGCATTTTGATCACTGAGATATAATCTATCTCAGTGATCAAAATAAAAAAAATAATAAATGACCCCCTCCCCTTTGTCACCCCCATAAGTAGGGACAATAAAAAAAATAAAGAATTTTTTTTTTTCCACTAATGTTAGGGTTAGGGGTAGGGTTAGGGCTAGGGGTAGGGTTAGGGCTAGGGTTTCGGTATGTGCACACGTATTCTGGTCCTCTGCGGATTTTTCCGCTGCGGATTTGATAAATCCGCAGTGCTAAACCGCCACGGATTTATGGCGGATTTACCGCGTTTTTTCTGCGCATTTCACTGCGGTTTTACAACTGCGATTTTCTATTTGAGCAGTTGTAAAACCGCTGCGGAATCCGCACAAAGAAGTGACATGCTGCGGAATGTAAACCGCTGCGTTTCCGTGCAGTTTTTCCGCAGCAGGTGTACAGCGATTTTTGTTTCCCATAGGTTTACATTGAACTGTAAACTCATGGGAAACTGCTGCGGATCTGCAGCGTTTTCCGCAGCGTGTGCACATACCTTTAGAATTAGGCCATGTGCACACGGTGCGGATTTTGCTGCGGATCCGCAGCGGATTGGCCGCTGCGGATTCGCAGCAGTGTTCCATCAGGTTTACAGTACCATGTAAACCAAATCCGCTGTGCCCATGGTGCGGAAAATACCGCGCGGAAACGCTGCGTTGTATTTTCCGCAGCATGTCAATTCTTTGTGCGGATTCCGCAGCGTTTTACACCTGTTCCTCAATAGGAATCCGCAGGTGAAATCCGCACAAAAAACACTGGAAATCCGCGGAAAATCCGCAGGTAAAACGCAGTGCCTTTTACCCGCGGATTTTTCAAAAATTATGCTGAAAAATCTCACACGAATCCGCAACGTGGGCACATAGCCTTAGGGTTAGGAAATAAACACAGTAGAACAAAAGACGTGCGCACTGCTCAGCCTGAGCTACCTGTTTCACCTCCCTTCGGTTTAAGAACGTTTTACTACCACTACGGACCAGGGGTGCTCATACAGAAAAAAAGCTAATCCACATGAATCCATAGAAGAAAAGAGAGAGCACTCACCATCCGTGTGGTTAGGGTTGTGATTAGGGTTATGGCTATAGTTGGGATTAGGGTTAGGGGTGTGGGGGGGGTAGTGTTGGAGGTAGAATTGAGGGGTTTCCACTGTTTAGGCACATCAGGGGTCTCCAAACGCAACATGGCGCCACCATTGATTCCAGCCAATCTCGTATTCAAAAAGTCAAATGGTGCTCCCTCACTTCCGACGTGTGCCCAAACAGTGGTTTACCCCCACATAAGGGGTACCAGCATACTCAGGACAAACTGCGCAACAATTACTGAGGTCCAATTTCTCCTGTTACCCTTGTGAAAATAAAAAAATGCTTGCTAAAACATCATTTTTGAGGAAAGAAAAATGATTTTTTATTTTCACGGCTCTGCGTTGTAAACGTCTGTGAAGCACTTGGGGGTTCAAAGTGCTCACCACACATCTAGATAAGTTCCTTTCGGGGTCTAGTTTCCAAAATGGGGTCACTTGTGGGGGGTTTCTACTGTTTAGCCACATCAGGGGCTCTGCAAACACAACGTGACGCCCGCAGAGCATTCCATCAAAGTCTGCATTTTAAAACGTCACTACTTCAATTTCGAACCCCGGCATGTGCCCAAACAGTAGTTTACCCCCACATATGGGGTATCACCGTACTCAGGAGAAACTGGACAACAAATATTGGGGTCAAATTTCTCCTGTTACCCTTGGGAAAATTAAAAAATTCTGGGCTAAATAATTATTTTTGAAGAAAGAAAACGTATTTATTATTTTCACGGCTCTGCATTATAAACTTCTGTGAAGCACTTGGGGGTTCAAAGTGCTCACCACACATCTAGATAAGTTCCTTTCGGGGTCTAGTTTCCAAAATGGGGTCACTTGTGGGGGGTTTCTACTGTTAAGCCACATCAGGGGCTCTGCAAACGCAACGTGACGCCCACAGAGCATTCCATCAAAGTCTGCATTTCAAAACGTCACTACTTCACTTCTGAGCCCCGGCATGTGCCCAAACAGTGGTTTACCCCCACATATGGGGTATCAGCGTACTCAGGACAAACTGGACAACAACATTTGGGGTCCAATTTCTCCTATTACCCTTGGCAAAATAGGAAATTCCAGGCTAAAAAATCATTTTTGAGGAAAGAAAAATTATTTTTTATTTTCATGGCTCTGCGTTATAAACTTCTGTGAAGCACCTGGGGGTTTAAAGTGCTCAATATGCATCTAGATAAGTTCCTTGGGGGGGTCTAGTTTCCAAAATGGGGTCACTTGTGGGGGAGCTCCAATGTTTAGGCACACAGGAGCTCTCCAAACGCGACATGGTGTCTGCTAACAATTGGAGCTAATTTTCCATTCAAAAAGTCAAATGGCGCGCCTTCCCTTCCGAGCCCTGCCGAGTGCCCAAACAGTGGTTTACCCCCACATATGAGGTATCGGCGTACTCGGGAGAAATTGCCCAACAAATTTTATGATCCATTTTATCCTATTGCCCATGTGAAAATGAAAAAATTGAGGCGAAAAGAATTTTTTTGTGAAAAAAAAGTACTTTTTCATTTTTACAGATCAATTTGTGAAGCACCTGAGGGTTTAAAGTGCTCACTAGGCATCTAAATAAGTTCCTTGGGGGGTCTAGTTTCCAAAATGGGGTCACTTGTGGGGGAGCGCCAATGTTTAGGCACACAGGAGCTCTCCAAACGCGACATGGTGTCCGCTAACGATGGAGATAATTTTTCATTCAAAAAGTCAAATGGCGCTCCTTCCCTTCCGAGCCTTACCATGTGCCCAAACAGTGGTTTACCCCCACATATGAGGTATCCGCGTACTCAGGACAAATTGCACAACAACTTTCGTGGTTCAGTTTCTCCTTTTACCATTGGGAAAATAAAAAAATTGTTGCTAAAAGATAATTTTTGTGACTAAAAAGTTAAATGTTCATTTTTTCCTTCCATGTTGCATCTGCTGCTGTGACGCACCTGAAGGGTTAATAAACTTCTTGAATGTGGTTTTGAGAACCTTGAGGGGTGCAGTTTTTAGAATGGTGTCACTTTTGGGTATTTTCAGCCATATAGACCCCTCAAACTGACTTCAAATGTGAGGTGGTCCCTAAAAAAAATGGTTTTGTAAATTTCGTTGTAAAAATGAGAAATCGCTGGTCAAATTTTAACCCTTATAACTTCCTAGCAAAAAAAAATTTTGTTTCCAAAATTGTGCTGATGTAAAGTAAACATGTGGGAAATGTTATTTATTAACTATTTTGTGTCACATAACTCTCTGGTTTAACAGAATAAAAATTCAAAATGTGAAAATTGCGAAATTTTCAAAATTTTCGCCAAATTTCCGTTTTTATCACAAATAAACGCAGAATTTATTGACCTAAATTTACCACTAACATGAAGCCCAATATGTCACGAAAAAACAATCTCAGAACCGCTAGGATCCGTTGAAGCGTTCCTGAGTTATCTACTATATAAAGCTGAATGTGTGTATGTGTGTATGTATGTCCGGGATTGGCATCTGCACCGTCGCAGCTACAGCCACAAAATTTTGCACAGTCACACGTCTGGACCCCGAGAGCGTCATAGGCTATATTGTGAGGTGAAATTTTAACCCCGCGCGTTCCAATTCACCAAACAATTTTGCCCCTATCTACATAATGGGGAAAAAAGTGAAAGGAAAAGTGTTGGAGGCGTTGAAGCGACAGCCACAAAATTTTGCAGTCACACATCTGGACCCCGAGAGCGTCATAGGCTATGTTGTGAGGTGAAATTTTAACCCCGCGCATTCCAATTCACCAAACAATTTTGCCCCTATCTACATAATGGGAAAAAATAAAAGGAAAAGTGTTGGAGGCAAATTGACAGCTGCCAGATGTGAACAAGGGGGACGTAAAGAGTGAGAGCGATGGCGCCAAAGAGTATATACCGTACAGTTGCTAAGGTGGGCCCCGACACGGGATACTCACCACACACGGGGATATGAACACATACACAAAATGCGCCACACACTTCCACGTGCTTGAACACATATCACCCTCAGCACACATTTCACCACACATTCTCCAACCTCGCCACATAAAAGTCGAAACACAAAAGTCGCCGCTCAAAACTCGCCACGTGCAGAACTCGCCACATGCAAAAACTAGGCTCTTGCAAAACTCGCCACAAGTGCAAAACTCACCTCATGGAAAACTCGCCACACGCAAAACTTGCACATGCGGAAAAATTGCCACATGCACAAAAGTTGCAACACATGCAAAATTTCTTCACACAAAACTTGCACATACTCAAAAGGCACCACACAAAACTCGCCACGTGCAAAACTCGCCATGCGCAAAACTTGCTGCACACAAGTTGCTACACTAACCTGTCACATGCAACTCGACACACAAAAAGTTGCTACACGCATGCTGCCACACACAACTCATCTCACAAAAGTCGCTACATACATGTCGCCACACGCAACTCAACACACACAACTTGACAAATGAAACTCGCCCTAAAACACACACAAGTCTGGTCTTATCCTTCAAAAATAAAAATCTGATTAATAAGCAGACAAACTACAACAAATGTACCATAAAGGAAATACGGCAGCTGTCAGTCACATGACCTGTCTATTATGTGTATGTGTGAGCTAATATATACTGCCAGGGGGAGGGCTTCCTGCTGGCTGGGGATTTATCAGGCTGCCAATTTAGCTTACAAATACTGAGGTAAAAATACTGAGCAAATAACGTGTGAACGAGGTCTAATACAGGAGGAGATGACACACAGGTATATACTATATACAGGAGAGATGACACACAGGTATATACTATATAGAGGAGGAGATGACATACAGGTACATATAGATACAGGAGGAGATGACATACAGGTATATACTATATACAGGAGGAGATGACACACAGGTATATACTATATACAGGAGCAGATGACCTACAGGTATATACTATATACAGGAGGAGATGACATACAGGTATATGCTATATATAGAAGATGACATGCAGGTATATACTATATACAGGAGGAGATGACATTCAGGTATATACTATATATAGGGGAGATGACACACAGCAGGTATATAATATATACAGGGGAGATGACATACAGGTATATACTATATACAGGAGATGACATACAGATGTATACTATATATAAGGGAGATGACAAACATGTATATACTGAGGTGATGAGGTGAAAATGAGAGGTGTGAGGTGAAAATGAAAAGGTGTGAGTGCAAAATGAGAGGAGTGAGGAAAAATAATGGAGTGATCAGAAAATGACAGATGTGAGGTTGAAATGACAAGTGTTAGGGGGGAATGAGAGGAGTGAGGGAGAAAATGAGAGATGTGAGGGAGAAAATGAGAGATGTGATTGGGTAAATGAGAGGCGGGATGGGAAAATAAGAGAAGTGACGTGCTATAACTAACCACAGATATTTACTATGCCCTGGCAACGCCGGGCTCTTCAGCTAGTTACCTCATAAAGGGACACTGGTCAGAATTGCAAAAAACGGCAAGGTCTTTAAGGTCAAAATAGGCTGGGTCATGAAGGGGTTAAACTCTCAAAATGGCCAGAAAAAAAAAGAACTTTCATGTGAAACTCAACAGTCTATTATTGTTCTTAGAAATGAAGGCTATTTCATGCGAGAAATTGCAAAGAAACTGAAGATTTCCTACAACGGTGTGTACTACTCCCTTCAGAGGACAGCACAAAGGCTCGAATCAGAGTAGAAAGAGAAGTGGGAGGCCCCGCTGCACAACTGAGCAACAACACAAGTACATTAGAGTCTGTAGTTTGAGAAATTGATGCCTCACAGGTACTCAACTTGGCAGCTTCATTAAATAGTACACACAAAACGCCAGTGTCAATGTCTACAGTGAAGAGGCGACCCCGGGATGCTGGCCTTCAGGGAAGAGTGGCAAAGGAAAAGATTAATATGGGCAAAAGAACACAGATAGACAGAGGAACATTGGAAAAAAGTGTTATGGATAGACGAATCCAAGTTTGAGGTGTTTGGGGATCACACAGAACATTTGTGAGACACAGAACTGAAAAGATGCTGGAAGAGTGCCTGATGCCATCTGTCAAGCATGGTGGAGGTAATGTGATGGTCTGGGGTTGCTTTGGTGCTGGTAAAGTGGGAGATTGGTACAAGGTAAAAGGGATTTTGAATAAGGCAGGCTATCACTCCATTTTGCAACTCCATGACATACCCTGTGGACAGTGCTTGATTGGAGCCAATTTCATCCTACAACAGGACAATGACCCAAAGCACACCTTCAAATTATGCAAGAACTATTTAGGGAAGAAGCAGGCAGCTAGTATTCTATCTGTAATGGAGTGGCCAGCACAGTCACCAGATCTCAACCCCACTGAGCTGTTGTAGGTGCAATTTGACCGTATGGTACACAAAGTGCCCATCAAGCCAAACCAACTTGCGGGAGTGGCTTCTGGAAGCATGGGGTGAAATTTCTCCAGATTACCTCAGCAAATTAACTGCTAGAATGCCAAAGGTCTGCAATGCTGTAATTGCTGCAAAGGGAGAATTCTTTGACGAAAGCAAAGTTTGAAGGAAACAATTATTTCAGATAAAAACCTTTTTTTCGAACCTTGTCTATGTCTGGACTAGATTTTCAATTCAGTTGACAACTCATTTGATTAATAAAAGAATGAGTTTTCATGTAAAACACAAAATTGTCTGGGTGACCCTAAACTTTACTTTTGAACGAGTAGAATATATAATATCTCTCTATTGAACCCGTTCTATGCCCGGGTGGCGAGCATTTATATTGGTATATGGTCTCCATCCTGGTATGTGTTGCTTCCATCCTGCGCCCTAATCTTGTCATGTGCTGCTACCATCTTGCGCCCCCATCCTGTCATTTGCTGCTCCCATCCGGTCATGTGCTGCTCCCATCCATATGCCCCATACGCTGCTCCATAAAGGTTAATGGCCCCCATAAGATGCTCCATAGTATATGCCCCGTATGCTGCACCATTATGGTTGATAGCCCCCATAAGATGCTCAATAGTATATGTCCCGTATACTGCTCCATTATGGTTGATGGCCCCCATAAGATGCTCCATAGTATATGCCCCGTATACTGCTCCATAAATGTTGATGGCCCCCATAAGATGCTCCATTGTATTGTATGCCCCGTATGCTGCTGCGATATATATATAAAAAAAAAATAACACTCACCTATCGTCGCTGGGCGCCGAGTGCTGGGGGGCCTGAGCAGGCAGGGACACCGGCGCGCTGTGGGGGTCAGGTGCCGGAGTCGCCGCTAGCTCAGGCTCTCAACACTTGCTATATTCACCTGTCCCGTTCCAGCGCTGCGTGCCGCTTCTTCCGGGTCCTCTGGCTGTGACTGTTCAGTCAGAGGGCGGCGCGCATTAAGCGCGTCATCGCCCTCTGAACTGAACGTCTGCGTCACAGGCAGAGGACCCGGAAGATGGAGCGGCACGCAGCGCTGGAACGGGACAGGTGAATATAGCATACTCACCCTCCTGGCACGTCCCTGCTTCTCCGTTGGAGATCGCGGTGTGCGTTCAGTGCTTACGCATACCGCGATCTCCTGGGCTGCGTCACTCTGTGGGATCCAGACTGCGCCGGCGCTTGTGCAGTCTATAAAGGCTTCGGACAGAGTGACGCTCCCAGCGTTATATTATGTTTTATCTCTCTATCTCCAGTCGAGGTGACCTGGGACTTAATTCCCAGGGACGGGATAGTGAGTCATGGGCGATCAGCTGCGCTCACGGGGGGAGCGCGGCCGATCACCGCCGGGTGTCAGCTGAGTATTACAGCTGACATCCGGCACTATGTGCCAGGAGCAGTCACGGACTGCTCCCTGCACATTAACCCCGGGAATACTGCGATCAAAGATGATCGCAGCGTTATGGCGGCATAGGGAAGCATCGCGCAGGGAGGGGGCTCCCGGCGTGCTTCCCTGAGACCCTCAGAGCAACGCGATGTGATCGCGTTATTCAGAGGGTCTCCTACGTCCTTCTCTCTTTGTAGGCCCCGGATCCAAAATGGCGGCGGGGCTCCTTTGGGGACCTACAGGGAGGAGGCTTGCAAGCACCTGCTCAGAGCAGGCGCTGGGAAGCCTCTTGCAGTGCCTGTCAGATCACTGATCTGACACAGTGCACTGCAAAGTGTCAGATCAGCGATCTGACACTATAGGGTCATGCCCCCCCCCCCAGGACAATGTAAAAAAAAATATTTACATGTGTAAACAAAACAAAACTTGTTCCAATAAATACATTTCTTTATCTAAATAAAAAAAACAATAAAAGTACACATATTTAGTATCACCGCGTCCGTAACGACCCGACCTATAAATCTGTCCCACTAGTTAACCCCTTCAGTGAACACCGAAAAGAAAAGAAAAAAAGAGGAAAAAAACCAACGCTTTATTATCATACCGCCGAACAAAAAGTGGAATAACACACGATCAAAAAGACGGATATAAATAACCATGGTACCGCTGAAAACGACATCTTGTTCCGGAAAAAAATTGAGCCATCATACAGCATCAGCGAAAAAATAAAAAAGTTATAGTCCTCAAAATAAAGCGATGCAAAAATTATTTTTTTTATAGAAAATAGTTTTTATCGCATAAAAGCGCCAAAACATAAAAAACTGATATAAATGTGGTATCACTGTTATCGTACTGACCCGAAGAGTAAGACAGCTTTATCAATTTTACCAAATGTGGAACAGTATAAACGCCCCCCCTCCCAAGATATTAATGAATAGCTGGTTTTTGGTCATTCTGCCTCACAAAAATCGGAATAAAAACAAAATCAAAAAATGTCACGTGCCCAAAAACAGTACAAATAAAAACGTCAACTCGTCCCGCAAAAACCAAGACCTCACATGACTGTGGACCAAAATGTGGAAAAATTTATAGCTCTCAAAATGTGGAGATGCAAAAACTATTTTTTGCAATAAAAAGCGTCTTATAGTGTTTGACAGCTGCCAATCATAAAAATCCGATAAAAAACCAGCTATAAAAGTAAATCAAACCCCCCCCCCTTCATCACCCCCTTAGTTAGGGAAAAATAATAAAATTAAAACAAAAATGTATTTATTTCCATTTTCCCATGAGGGTTAGGAATTAGGGTTAGGGGTGTGGTTAGGTTATGGTTGGGTTTAGGGGTGTGTTGGAGTTAGGGCTAGGGGCATGTTCGTGTTAGTGGTATGGTTAGGGTTAAGGTTGGGATTAGGGTTAGGGGTGTGTTTGGGTTAGTGTTTCAGCTAGAATTGGGGGGTTTCCACTGGTTAGGCAAATCAGGGGCTCTCCAAACGCGACATGGCGTCCGATCTCAATTCCAGCAAATTCTGCGTTGAAAAAGTAAAACAGTGCTCCTTCCCTTCCGAGCTCTCCCGTGCGCCCAAACAGTGGTTTCCAGCGTGGGAGGTCTCCTCTGATTTTCACAAAACTTGGGAAACAGGACTCGCTAAATGTTCCGCCATACTGATTGATATGCTGATAGAGCATGATCAGCTGTTATTAATCAAGATCAAAAGTGATATTAAGACCTGTGAAGGCACACTTGTTGAATTTGATGAGACCCTTGTCAAACCATTTCAATTGAAATTGAAGGATTTGATTGATACTTTTGAAAAAGAGATCATCAATCGGAAAAGGAGCAAGTTTCACAGTGATAAAACAGATTTCAATAATGGAAAGGCATACAGGTGGTCTCATCGGGGAAACAGACGCCCCCCTTTTGAAGAGCCGAAGGGTACTTTTGAATCACTCCCTAGACAAGACATCTCCTCGAGCGATTTTTTATCCTCGGACCCCAGCGACGCCGAAGGCGCTGCCGGCGGGGTTGTAGGAAAATCAAATTATACCCGAAAGAAGGGCAGAGGATACAAGAAGTGGTCACCGACCTACAGAAGAGAGACAAGATTCAACAAGAAGCAATGAGAGACGTACCAAGTGATGATGAAACTGAAGGTACTCTTCAAATCATAAATTTATCCTCGTATGTATTATCGGACATAGAGAAACAGGTGCTTTCGAAGAGTCTCTCTTTCTCTCTTATGAACCCACTTGATAAATTTGTTTTGGTCAAAGATATATATTTGTTTTGTCGCCAAATAACTTTCATGTTATTATACCATCAACCGTCCCTCATTGATACATTGCCTGATAATGAGAGACGTGTTTTTTGTGATCTTTTGGAACTGTTGCAGGAAAGCAAAACTCCAGACGTGCCAGATAGATTTACAAGACGACTTCCCTCCCAGGCTACTCCATCATTTTCGTTATCTCCGGCAGTTCAGTTCTTTTTCGTCAAAGTTTGCAAGGACATCGAGAATCTTAGACCAGACTCACATCAACAAGACAATCTGGGTAAGATTGAAAGAGAGGCGTTGCGAGGCCTTATAACTAACAACAATTTCATAGTCCGCGAAGCGGATAAAGGAGGGAATGTTGTTTTATGGCCACATGAACTATATGTCAAGGAGGTTATGAGTCAGCTACAGGGAGGACACTGTTATACACTACTACCCTCTGATCCTACGTGGTTCTTTAAGGATAAAATTGATTCCCTTATTAACAGAGCCTTTTGTGACCACGCCATTACTAGGAGGGAGGCTGATTTCCTGACGACACCTCACCCAGTGGTACCTACCTTTTATGCCCTGCCCAAGATCCACAAGTCCCTGACTGAACCACCAGGTAGACCAATAGTCTCCGGCATAGGCAGCATTTTCGAGCGGCCATGCATTTATGTAGACTATTTTCTTCAACCTTTGGTCACTTCTTTAAAATCATTTACTAGGGATTCGACTCATCTGATGCAAACCCTGGAGACTTTGGAGATCCCAGCGGGTACTTACCTAGTGAGCATGGACGTGGAATCTCTTTATACCAGCATCCAGCATCAATCAGGTATGCAGGCTGTCACTTATTTCCTTGAGAAAGATCCGCATCGAGTGACAGCACATAAGGACTTCATCCTTCAACTTTTATTCTTTATCTTAGACAAAAATTATTTTGTCTTCGATAGGAAATTCTTTCGTCAGCTATCTGGTACGGCGATGGGGGCACGTTGTGCACCTTCATACGCCAATCTATTTCTTGGATGGTGGGAGGAGTTGATTGTCTACAAACATCGGGTGTTTACATCCAACATTTTGGTTTGGCAACGCTATATTGATTACATTCTGCTGTTATGGACTGGCCCCTTGGAGGAATGTAATAGGTTCATTATGGACCTAAATGAGAACTCTTATAACATCAAATTAACATCTGTTGTTTCTGATCATAGCATTGATTTTCTTGATCTTAAACTTTCCATCCAAAATTCAGGTATCGTGAGCTCTCTATTTAGAAAAATTACCGCCACCAATAGTCTCCTTCACTATACAAGTTTTCATCCGTATCATCTGAGGAAGGAGATCCCAAAGGGACAGTTCCTCCGGCTAAAAAGAAATTGCAGCACTGATATTGACTTCTTGCAACATTCTAAAGATCTCTCGTGCCGATTCAAGAAGAGGGGGTATCCTAAAAGTGCCATCTCGGGTGCTTTTCAACATGCCTTACAACAAGATAGGAGTAATCTTCTCACAAAAAAGGTACGTGATGCTTCTCGTCCCCTTTCTGTAATCACCACCTATAATAATCGGTGGGCGGATATCCGTAAAATACTCAATAACAACTGGGATATCCTTATGAGTGAAAAAAGAATTGTGCCCTTTGTGTCAAAATCACCTTGTTTGGTGGCCAGAAGAGCCAAAAATTTGAGGGACTCTCTGTGCCACAGCAACTACCAACAGCCTACTTCAAGACTTAACAGTGGCACTAGGATCTATGGCTCCTATCCGTGCGGCAATTGTACCATCTGCCAGTATATGATTGCACAGGATGGCTTTTCAGTTTCTACCCTCTCTTTTCAGATTCGACCTAGGGAATTCTTCACCTGTAGATCCAGAAACATCATTTATGCGATATTTTGCGATTGTCCAAAAATATGTCGGACAAACGACACAAGAACACAGAAGACGGACACAGCAACATCTATCCAACATTTCTACAGCCCGTAGAGATCGAGTGAGGAATAAGGTTCTATCATCAGTGGCGATGCATTTCTTGGATGTTCATCAGGGAAACACGTCCGGATTCAAAGTTATGGGACTTGAAAGTGTTCGGACTAATATTAGAGGAGGTGATATTACAAACCGCTTACTCCGCTGTGAAACTAAAGGCCCCTTCACATTAAGCGACGCTGCAGCGATACCGACAACGATCCGGATCGCTGCAGCGTCGCTGTTTGGTCGCTGGAGAGCTGTCACACAGACAGCTCTCCAGCGACCAACGATCCCGAAGTCCCCGGGTAACCAGGGTAAACATCGGGTAACTAAGCGCAGGGCCGCGCTTAGTAACCCGATGTTTACCCTGGTCACCAGCGTAAAAGTAAAAAAAAACAAACACTACATACTTACCTACTGCTGTCTGTCCCCGGCGCTCTGCTTCTCTGCACTCCTCCTGTACTGGCTGTGAGCACAGCGGCCGGAAAGCAGAGCGGTGACGTCACCGCTCTGCTTTCCGGCTGACCGACGCTCACAGCCAGTACAGGAGGAGTGCAGAGCACAGCGCCGGGGACAGACAGCGGTAGGTAAGTATGTAGTGTTTTTTTTTTTTTTTACTTTTACACTGGTAACCAGGGTAAACATCGGGTTACTAAGCACGGCCCTGCGCTTAGTTACCCGATGTTTACCCTGGTTACCAGTGAAGACATCGCTGGATCGGTGTCACACACGCCGATCCAGCGATGTCCACGGGAGATCCAGCGACGAAATAAAGTTCTGGACTTTGTTCAGCGACCAACGATCTCCAAGCAGGGGCCTGATCGTTGGTCGCTGTCACACATAACGATTTCCTTAACGATATCGTTGCTACGTCACAAAAAGCAACGATATCGTTAACGATATCGTTATGTGTGAAGGTACCTTTAGTGGATCTTCAACTTAAAGAGTTTGGCACCTCAAAGGCTCAATGAGGAAATGCTTTTCACTGGCTTTTACAAAAAATTGTGACTTGGGAAATTTGTCGTCAAAGATGTCAGCCTCCTTCTGGTGATCTACATCATTTTTTGTCCATAGTATCCATCTCTGTAAGGGGTATATGACTCTGCTGTTAGGGATTCATACCGTATTGTTCGTTTTTCCGGGGGTTGTGTAGTTGGTCTATACATATGGGGTGTACCCATGATTGGGCTCTCAATTGCTTTTTGTGACCTCCCCTTCGTATCTCTTCCCCTCTTTGCCTATTTGGAGCCTAGAAATTTTGGACCCTGGTAGCTGTTCATCTGTATAACACTCTGAGATATTGTTCTGTTTACCATCTCTGTAGTCTACTACTGTGGTTTTTTGCTTTACAGCATTGGTCATGTGACTCATTAGCCTGGATGGCCTTTCTGTTTGAGCACCTTGAGCACTTTAATGATATATGAGTGTCCTTCCCTTGACCATGAACAAGAATAAAGAAAGCTGTATAGCCTTGGGCTACAATCTTGCGAGATCATTTATATTATATTTCTTTAGGTGCAGCACCACTTTGGATGGCGCGTATATATGTCGCAAAAATTTCTTTATGCCTCGATAATCGCCCATGCTACAGATTGTCTTGTGGCACGTGATCCATTACTAATATTATAGTTAGTGCTCTTTGCAGTACAAATACTGCTTCCATCTTCCTTGGCTATATTTGCTATGTTTGACAGATTACATCTTCCCTTTGGGTGCATATATGCTCGTTAGTGGTGTATATTATTACTCCATGGCACTCTAAATTGCCTTTGGATCGTAGATATGCAAAGTCCCTATATGGGTGTGTCTATTTTCATCCTCTATATACTATTGGCCTTAGGTATATGCTATATCAATGAGAAATATTATTTTCTCAGCAACTGTTTTGGATACTATGACACAGGACACGTATACCATTCACCCCTTTTTTTGCGTCTATTTGTGCTATGCAGACTATTACAGATGCTATATGACGTGTCACATCCATCGGTATTTAGTGTGGTATGCTTTATTTTCAGCACACTTTATATATGTCACCACTATCACTTTGGTGTGAGGCACCGTATTCAGTATTTCGCTCTGGCGCATGCGTACATTTTTATTGCTACCCCTCCATTTAAGTGCCAAAAAATCTGGGACATATACAGGTCCTTCTCAAAAAATTAGCATATAGTGTTAAATTTCATTATTTACCATAATGTAATGATTACAATTAAACTTTCATATATTATAGATTCATTATCCACCAACTGAAATTTGTCAGGTCTTTTATTGTTTTAATACTGATGATTTTGGCATACAACTCCTGATAACCCAAAAAACCTGTCTCAAAAAATTAGCATATCAAGAAAAGGTTCTCTAAACGACCTATTACCCTAATCTTCTGAATCAACTAATTAACTCTAAACACATGCAAAAGATACCTGAGGCTTTTATAAACTCCCTGCCTGGTTCATTACTCAAAACCCCCATCATGGGTAAGACTAGCGACCTGACAGATGTCAAGAAGGCCATCATTGACACCCTCAAGCAAGAGGGTAAGACCCAGAAAGAAATTTCTCAACAAATAGGCTGTTCCCAGAGTGCTGTATCAAGGCACCTCAATGGTAAGTCTGTTGGAAGGAAACAATGTGGCAGAAAACGCTGTACAACGAGAAGAGGAGACCGGACCCTGAGGAAGATTGTGGAGAAGGACCGATTCCAGCCCTTGGGGAACCTGAGGAAGCAGTGGACTGAGTCTGGTGTGGAAACATCCAGAGCCACCGTGCACAGGCGTGTGCAGGAAATGGGCTACAGGTGCCGCATTCCCCAGGTAAAGCCACTTTTGAGCTACAGAGAAGCAGCACTGGACTGTTGCTAAGTGGTCCCAAGTACTTTTTTCTGATGAAAGCAAATTTTGCATGTCATTCGGAAATCAAGGTGCCAGAGTCTGGAGGAAGACTGGGGAGAAGGAAATGCCAAAATGCCTGAAGTCCAGTGTCAAGTACCGACAGTCAGTGATGGTGTGGGGTGCCATGTCAGCTGCTGGTGTTGGTCCACTGTGTTTCATCAAGGGCAGGGTCAATGCAGCTAGCTATCAGGAGATTTTGGAGCACTTCATGCTTCCATCGGCTGAAATGCTTTATGGAGATGAAGATTTCATTTTTCAGCACGACCTGGCACCTGCTCACAGTGCCAAAACCACTGGTAAATGGTTTACTGACCATGGTATTACTGTGCTCAATTGGCCTGCCAACTCTCCTGACCTGAACCCCATAGAGAATCTGTGGGATATTGTGAAGAGAAAGTTGAGAGACGCAAGACCCAACACTCTGGATGAGCTTAAGGCCGATATTAAAGCATCCTGGGCCTCCATAACATCTCAGCAGTGTCACAGGCTGATTGCCTCCATGCCACGCCGCATTGAAGCAGTCATTTCTGCCAAAGGATTCTCGACCAAGTATTGAGTGCATAACTGAACATTATTATTTGTTGTTTTTTTTGTTTGTTATTAAAAAACACTTTAATTTGATTGGATGGGTGAAATATGCTAATTTATTGAGACAGGTTTTTTGGGTTATCAGGAGTTGTATGCCAAAATCATCAGTATTAAAACAATAAAAGACCTGACAAATTTCAGTTGGTGGATAATGAATCTATAATATATGAAAGTTTAATTGTAATCATTACATTATGGTAAATAATGAAATTTAACACTATATGCTAATTTTTTGAGAAGGACCTGTATAACAGTATTGGGAATCTCTGTGAATATATGTGGTGCATTCATCTTAGTCTGTTTTTGTTAGAGTTGGACATTCTACATGTATACCTTTTCTACTTAACAACAGGTTGGTCATCGGCTGTAGCACCTGCACATCAGTTAGATCATTCTTTTTACCTTATTCTCGCGTTAAATTTGAGCATTTGAACTAATATATACTATTCTGGATCATTCGTTTTAAGCTCCATGTACGGAGTATACTATTCTCCTTGGCCTATTGTGTCCAAGCCGTACTATTGTCCATGGCATATAGGATGCTTCTTTCATTTAACGTGCTCTGGCGCCTGTGCACTGTGGTGCTGTGCCTCTATTTTTGGTACGTTCTATCTTCTGCACCTTTAGTGTCTGGCAACCGGCGACCCTTTCTGGCGCATGCGTATATTAGCCGCCGCCTTCCATTCTGGTGCACCCGTCGGCGAGCATATAAATTATAATATAATGTTGGGTATTGTGTTCTCTTCATGTTTGATACGGTGTGCACCTGCCTCTGTTGCTTATTTCGCTCGTGCTTTAAGAATATTTATGGTATGCTGGACGCTCTGTATTTACTGAACGCGCCTGCGCATTGTGCCATTGCGCCTCCATGTCGGTACACCTTATTATCAGCACCTCTAGTGACTTGTAGTAGGTGACCGCTCTCTGCGCACGCGCACTAAGCCGGTATTCTCCATCTTAGTGCACCCGCCGGCGTCACTTCCGATGACGTGGCTGGACTTCCGGTTTCCAGCATGGCGCTACAGCGTCTATCATGGAGCCTGCTTCGTTTTCCTGGAGGGTATCCCCTCAGCTGATATGGTAAATTTCATTTAGATAGGTGTGTATATATAATTGTCAACATATGGACACCGTTACTTCCGCCCCTGATGAAGCTACTCCGTGGCGACACGTGTTGGGCTTCTCTTTGCCCCCCATGACTGGCTTCTTATCGGATTAGCGCTGTTCTATATGGTGCTCTATTCCTGCTTGTCTTTATCTTTATACCACCACCTTTATGCCTTCCCTTTATCGGCTAGATTTAGTTATGGTTTATATAGACAGGTTGCTGATATCTTATCCATGCATGTGTTTCTTATCTGCCGTTTCTGAGGTTTAGGCGTCGCCCTGCATTGTATGCCGTACTAGTGTTACATCTCTTACAGGTAGTTGGTGGGTGTTTTTTGCTTATTACGTATATGCGATGTGTACACATTTAAAGTACTAGACTCATCCACTTTAGGATACTGCCCTACCTGTGTATTACTGGCAGAGTTTACATGTGGGCTCTTTTTTTTTTTTTGGGAGCTCCATTCTTTATCCCTTGTGGTTATAGCTCCTATAGGCATATAGAGCACACTGTACTGTTTTAAGCCCGGAACAGCTGATTTTTGTACATTTATAGATACTATATATTGTGATGTGTATTTACATGCTATCCTATATATGTATGCATTTCCTGGTATAGAGCCATTTTTGGGTCTTGGGGGGTATTCCCTATTTGGGATATGTACCGTTTTGGTTTTTAAATGTTTTTAATCGTTTGGTGTGTCTAATTTGACCTTAATAAAATTAAAAATTTATTATATATGTATGATTTATTTTTGGTGATCCCTGGCGTTTTGTATGTTTCTTTTTCATCAAACAGTGGTTCCCCCCACATTTTGGGTATCACCGTACTCAGGACAAATTGGACAACAACTATTGAGGTCCAATTTCTCCTGTTACCGTTGGGAAAATACAAAACGGGGGGCTAAAAATTATTTTTGTGGAAAAAAAAAATGAATTTATTCACGGCTCAGCGTTACAAACTGTAGTGAAACACTTGGAGGTTCACAATTCTCACAACACATCTAGATAAGTTCCTTAGGGGGTGTACTTTCCAAAATGGGGTCATTTGTGGGAGGGTTTCAATGTTTAGGCACATCAGGGGCTCTCCAAACGTGACATGTTGTCCCATCTCAATTCCAGTCAATGTTCGACAGGAAATCATCTCCCAATCTCTTCATACCATGCACTGTCCTCCCTCCCCCACTGCATCTAGTTCACTCTCTGACTTTGAAGCAGTTACAGAAGAAGAAGTAAGCAGGCTCCTTGCATCTTCTCGCCCGACCACTTGCACCAGTGACCCCATTCCGTCACATCTCCTCCAGTCCCTTTCCCCGGCTGTCACCTCTCACCTAACAAAAATATTCAACCTTTCCCTCACTTCCGGTATTTTTCCCTCCTCATTTAAGCATGCCATCATACATCCATTACTTAAAAAAACCATCCCTCGATCAAAACTGTGCCGCTAATTATAGACCTGTCTCTAATCTTCCCTTCATCTCTAAACTCCTCGAACGCCTGGTCCACTCCCGTCTTACCCGCTATCTCTCAGATAACTCTCTTCTCGACCCTCTTCAATCTGGCTTCCGCTCTTTACACTCTACTGAAACTGCCCTCACTAAAGTCTCTAATGACCTACTAACAGCTAAATCTAATGGTCACTACTCCATGCTAATTCTCTTGGATCTCTCTGCAGCATTCGACACTGTGGATCATCAGCTCCTCCTCACTATGCTCCGCTCCATCGGCCTCAAGGACACCGTTCTCTCCTGGTTCTCCTCCTATCTCTCTGACCGATCCTTCACTGTATGTTTTGCTGGTTCCTCCTCCTCTCACCTTCCCCTTACTGTTGGGGTTCCTCAAGGATCAGTCCTAGGCCCCCTACTCTTCTCGTTGTATACTGCCCCTATTGGACAAGCAATCAGTAGATTTGGTTTCCAGTACCATCTCTATGCTGACGACACCCAATTATACACTTCTGCTCCTGATATCACACCGACCTTTTTAGAAAACACCAGTGATTGTCTTACCGCTGTCTCTAACATCATGTCCTCCCTCTATCTGAAACTAAACCTGTCAAAAACTGAACTCCTCGTGTTCTCTCCCTCTACTAACCTACCTTTGCCTGACATTGCCATCTCCGTGTGCGGTTCCACCATTACTCCAAAGCAACATGCCCGCTGCCTTGGGGTCATCCTTGATTCTGACCTTTCATTCACCCCCTACATCCGATCACTGGCTCGCTCTTCTTACCTGCATCTCAAAAACATTTCTAGAATTCGCCCTTTTCTTACTTTCGACTCTGCAAAAACTCTGGCTGTTTCACTTATTCATTCTCGTCTGGACTATTGTAACTCTCTACTAATCGGCCTCCCTCTTGCAAAACTCTTTGGAAATGCACTACCTAGGTTAATACGATTAATCCCCAATCCCCACAGTTTTAAGCGTACCCTAAAAACTCATTTGTTCAGACTGGCCTACCGCCTCAATGCATTAACCTAACGATCCCTGTGTGGCCTATTTATAATAATAATAATAATAATAAAATTATGCAGTATTAGCCCTCTGTGTCTGTACTGCTACATACTGGTTCATGCAGCTTTACATGAACACCTGAGCCTTACACTATAGCTGGTCCGAATAACTAAAGCAATTGTTACCATCCACCTCTCGTGTCTCCCCTTTTCCCCATAGTTTGTAAGCTTGCGAGAAGGGCCCTCACTCCTCCTGGTAAATGTTTTGAACTGTATTTCTGTTATGCTGTAATGTCTATTGTCTGTACAAGTCCCCTCTATAATTTGTAAAGCGCTGCGGAATATGTTGGCGCTATATAAATAAAAATTATTATTATTATATATTATAATGTTGCATTGAAAAGTCAAATGGCACTCCTTCCCTTCCGAGCTCTGCCATGCGCCCAAACAGTGGTTTACCCCCACATATGGGGTATCAGTATACTCAGGACAAATTGTACAACAATTTTTGGGGTCCAATGTCTCCTGTTACCCTTGGTAAAATAAAACAAATTGGAGCTGAAGTACATTTTTTGTGAAAAAAAGTTTAACGTTCATTTTTTTTGAATATTTCAAAAATTCCTGTGAAACACCTGAAGGGTTAATAAACTTCTTGAATGCGATTTTGAGCACCTTGAGGGGTGCAGTTTTTAGAATGGTGTCACACTTGGGTGTTTTCTATCATATAGACCCCTCAAAGAGACTTCAAATGTGATGTGATCCCTAAAAACAAAATGGTGTTGCAAAAAAGAGAAATTGATGGTCAACTTTAAACCCTTATAGCTCCCTAACAAAAAATTTTGGTTCCAAAATTGTGCTGATGTAAAGTAGACATGTGGGAAATGTTACTTATTAAGTATTTTGTGTGACATATCTCTGTGATTTAAGGGCATAAAAAGTCAAAGTTGGAAAATTGTAAAATTTTCACCAAATTTCCATTTTTTTCACAAGAACGCAGGTAATATCAAAGAAATTTTACCAGGAAGTACAATATGTCACGAGAAAACAGTGTCAGAATCATCAGGATCCGTTGAAGCGTTACAGAGTTATAACCTCGTGCAGAATTATTAGGCAAGTTGTATTTTAGAGGATTATTTTTATTATTGATCAACAACTATGTTCTCAATCAACCCAAAAGACTCAAAAATATCAAAGCTTAATATTTTTGGAAGTTGGAGGTTTTTTTTTTTTTTTTTTAGATTTCTTAGGAGGATATCTGTTTGTGCAGGTAACTATTACTGTGCAGAATTATTAGGCAAACTGAATAAAAGCCAAATATATTCCCATCTCGCTTGTTTATTTTCACCAGGTAAACCAATATAACTACACAAAATTTAGAAATAAACATTTCTGACATGCAAAAACAAAACCCCCAAAAATTAGCGACCACTATAGCCACCTTTCTTTATGATGACACTCAACAGCCTTCCATCCATAGATTGTCAGTTGCTTGATCTGTTTACGATCAACATTGCGTGCAGCAGCCACCACAGCCTCCCAGACACTATTCCGAGAAGATGTAGATCTCACATTTTATGAGGGACCACAGGTTCTCTATGGGGTTCAGATCAGGTGAACAAGGGGGCCCATGTCATTATTTTTTCTTCTTTGAGACCTTTACTGGACAGCCACGCTGTGGAGTAGTTGCAGGCATGCAATGAAGCATTATCCTGCATGAAAATCATGTTTTTCTTGAACGATACCGACTTCTTCCTGTACCACTGCTTGAAGAAGTTGTCTTCCAGAAACTGGCAGTAGGTCTGGGAGTTGAGCTTCACTCCAATCTCAACCCGAAAAGGTCCCACAAGTTCATCTTTGATGATACCATCTCATACCAGTACCCCACCCCCACCTTGCTGGCATCTGAGTCGGAGTGGAGCTCTCTGCCCTTTACTGATCCAACCTCTGGCCCATCAAGAGTCACTCTCATTTCATCAGTCCATAAAACCTTTGAAAAGTCAGTCGTAAGATGTTTCTTGGCCCAGTCTTGACGTTTTATCTTATGCTTCTTGTTCAAAGGTGGTCGTTTTTCAGCCTTCCTTACCTTGGCCATGTCCCCGAGTATCGCACACCTTGTGCTTTTTGTTACTCCAGTAAAGTTGCAGCTCAATTCATGGGCAGTTATTTTGCGCCTTTTTTGCCCAACACGCTTCTTGTGACCCTGTTGGCTATTTGCCAAGAAACGCTTGATTGTTCGGTGATCACGCTTCAAAAGTTTGGCAATTTCAAGACTGCTGCATCCCTCTGCAAGACATCTCACAATTTTGGACGTTGCAGAGCCCGTCAAATCTCTCTTCTGACCCATTTTGCTAAAGGAAAGGAAGTTGCCTAATAATTAAGCACACCTTATATATAGGGTTTTGATGTCATTAGACAACACCCCTCCTCATTACAGAGAAGCACATCACCTGATTTACTTAATTGGTAGTTGGCTCTCAAGCTTGAACAGCTTGGAGTAGGACAACATGTATAAAAAGTATCATGTGATCAAAATACAACTTGCCTAATAATTCTGCACACAGTGTATCATCAAAAAGTTCATTTATTTCAGTTCATCAATACAAAAAGTGAAACTCATTATATAGTCATTACAGAGTGATCTATTTCAAGTGTTTATTTCTGCTAATGTTGACGATTATGGCTTACAGCCAATGAAAACCCAATAGTCATTATCTCTGTAAATTAGAATAATTAAGAAAAACACATGCAAAGGCTTCCTAAGTGTTTAAAAAAGTCCCTTAGTCTGTTACAGTAGACTACACAATCATAGGGAAGACTGGTGACTTGACAGATGTCCAGAAGGCAGTCACTGACACACTCCACAAGGAGGGTAAGCCACAAAATGTCATTGCTAAAGAAGCTGGCTGTTCACAGAGTGCTGTATCCAAGCGTATTAATGGAAAGTTGAGTGGAAGGAAAAAGTGTGGTAGAAAAAGGTGCACAAGCAACCGGGATAACGGCAGCCTTGAACGATTTGTTAATAAAAGGCCATTCAAATTTTTTTAAGATAAGTGAAAGCAGTCAGTGGGGAGCGCAGAGGAATTGACCCAGGGAAGGGGAGATGAAAGGGAGTTGTCGAGCACCACCGCAGCTCCAGCTGAATACCTCCAAAGGAGGATAAGAATGTGTGTCAAACAGAAATCAGTCCCAGGAGCGCTGAAGGAAACACAGACAACATATGTCGTTTGCCACAACGCGTTTCAACGGTAAACACCGTCTTCTTCAGGAGAAACTCCAACCTGAAGAAGACGGTGTTTACCGTTGAAACGCGTTGTGGCAAACGACATATGTTGTCTGAGTTTCCTTCAGCGCTCCTGGGACTGATTTCTGTTTGACACACATTCAAACTTTTTGGGGGACATTCACAAGGAGTGGACTGCTGCTGGAGTCATTACTTCAAGAGCCATCACACACAGACGTATCCAGGACATGGGCTACAAGTGTCGCATTCCTTGTGTCAAGCACTCATGACCAATAGACAAAGCCAGAAGCATCTTACCTGGGCCAAGGAGAAAAAGAACTGGACTGTTGCTCAGTGGTCCAAGGTGGAGTTTTCAGATGAAAGTAAATTTTTCATTTAATTTGGAAATCAAGGTCCCAGAGTCTGGAGGAAGTGCGGAGAGGCACACAATCCAAGCTGCTTGAGGTCATACATACATTTCAGTAGGCCAACATTTCGGATTTTAAAATCACTTTTTTAAGCTGGTGTTATAAAGTATTCTAATTTACTGAGATAATGACTTTTGGGTTTTCATTAGCTGTAAGCCATAATCATCATTAACAGACAAACACGTGAAATACAACACTCTGCATTGACATCGTAGCTCTGTACAGCCTCTTCCAAAAGACCATGTAATATGAGTGAAAACAAATGAACAGTGTGGTATACCGAAGGGCAGACGGCTGGCTTTAGGGGGTGACAGTAAAGGTACCGTCACACTAAGCGACGCTGCAGCGATACCGACAACGATCCGGATCGCTGCAGCGTCGCTGTTCGGTCGCTGGAGAGCTGTCACACAGACAGCTCTCCTGCGACCAACGATCCCGAGGTCCCCGGTAACCAGGGTAAACATCGGGTTACTAAGCGCAGGGCCGCGCTTAGTAACCCGATGTTTACCCTGGTTACCAGCGTAAAAGTAAAAAAAAACAAACACTACATACTTACCTTCTGCTGTCTGTCCCCGGCGCTGTGCTTTCCTGCACTGACTGAGTACAGCGGCCGGAAAGCAGAGCGGTGACGTCACCGCTCTGCTTTCCGGCCGCTGTGCTTACACAGGGCAGAGAAGCAGAGCGCCGAGGGATAGACAGCGGAAGGTAAGTATGTAGTGTTTATTTTTTTTAACTTTTACGCTGGTAACCAGGGTAAACATCGGGTTACTAAGCGCGGCCCTGCGCTTAGTAACCTGATGTTTACCCTGGTTACCAGCGAAGACATCGCTGAATCGGTGTCACACATGCCGATTCAGCGATGTCAGCAGGAGTCCAGCGACGAAATAAAGTGCTGGACTTTCTGCAGCGACCAACGACATCACAGCAGGATTCTGATCGCTGCTGTGTGTCAAAATGAACGATATCGCTAGCCAGGATGCTGCAACGTCACGGATCGCTAGCGATATCGTTTAGTGTGACGGTACCTTAAGTAGGATAGGAGATCGATGTTCACTGTTTTCCTAAGCACTTTCCGTTATGGGGTTAGGGTCCCAGACGCTACATGACAGATTCCACAGTAACACCGTGGTCTCCTTAGTTGCATACAATAAAAATGAAAGCAAAATGACAATGAGTGAATACATGAAAATGAATGCCCAGAGATAAGAAGGAAACGCAGTTGTACATCCTGGATGCCATTTACAGAGCACCAATACAAGCCACTAATATGGAAACCTTAGCGGCAGAGGCGATACCTGGGTTACACTCCATAATGACTGGCGCCGTTCTGCTCGATCCACAAGGTGCAAAGCTTTCCACAATGGAGCGGATAAGGCCGGGGTCTGTTATGAATCTTCTGAAGTGTTTATATGACTCTGCGAGCTTCAGTTCAGGGTTTGACGGCTGCAGATTTTTTGTTTTTGGTGCAGCAGCAGACATCCCGGAGGAAGGACCCTGGTGTAAGCTGCCATTATAACTGGCCTCTGAATTCGCGTGAGTCTGTCTAGAGCATAAAAGCACAGATGTCCCAGCCTGAGGCGGACAGCGGGCGACAGATAACCCCATCCGAGATGCCCACATGGAATACATGACTTCAGCTTGTATGTGGTCTCCAAAGCAAACTGGTGCTCACTGCCTGCAGACAGAAAGAAGCATTCATCACCATTTTTAGACTTAAAGAATACACTAAATGAATAAAATGATCATTCTATGTGCCATGGTAGGGACGCCAGTATTTGGGGCTTCTATACCTTTCTATTCATTTATTCTAGTGCTGTATATGTGGGGTCTCCAAACAAGTGACGGAGGTGGAACAGTGAGAAAAAGCAGCTTTCCCTCCACATACATTTATCACATTGTGACACGGATATGTGCCCTGGGGACCGGCTGCTGGGACATTAGCCAGTAGCTGACAGTCTGTCATTTGTAGGGCTCTGTTCACACGCATTTTACTTACACAAATATTCAGGCTTGTTTTTTCCAATTCTAGGAAGATTAAAGTGGAATTAATGTGCAAAACGTGTCCAACCTACACAAACAGATGATGTGGAATCCTACTGATTCTTATGGGGTCTGCCTGGGTTATGTTGTGTGCGATGCGCTTTTTATCTCCTTTCTAAAGCAGACACGTAATGGAGCCCAAACCCCATAGTGGACAGCAGAGCCCTTCCATTTGTATCAGTTAGAAAACTGATCAGTTTTTCACATTTATAGGAATTATTTATTAACCCTTCAGGTGCTTCACGAGAACTAAAGCAATGCAGAAGGAAAAAATGAACATAGTACTTTTTTCACAAAAAATTTACTTTAGACCCAAACTTTTTTATTTTCACAAGGGTATCAGGAGAAATTGGACCACAAAACTTGTAGTGCAATTTTTCCGAAGTATGCAGATACCCCGTGTGTGGGGGAAAGCCACTGTTTGGGTGCATGACAGGGCTCAGAAGGGAGGGAACACAGTTTGACCTTTTTAACGCAAAATTGGCTGGAATCATTGTTGGGCGCCATGTCAGCAGGTTTTTGTCACCTAATCTGAGAGCAGCATCATGCCGTGACAGAGACCCTTATTCCAGTATTTTGTGCTGCTTGCTGTAGTTGTGATAAAGTCACTGTTTTATCAGCATAAGATTATTCCTAGAGGACTAGTAATCCTGCTGCCATGTAGTCCTCCATATTCATGAGCTTTGTATAACTGCGCCCCCACCACATATTAGCAGTTTTCTGCCTATGCACAGCGTACCCAAAGATACCACTCAGTGGTGTGGGCAGGGTTATACAGAGCACAGCATTCAGAGAGCCGGTACATCTGAAGCAGATTTTTATAAAAAACTGCAGCAAGGAGCCCAGTAACTGATACATCGCTGGAATTAGGGTCTCTGAACCTACATTATGCTGTTCACAGATGGGGTAGAAAAAAACCTGGAAACGGATTTCCTTCAGGGCCATGGATACAAGGTAACACAGAAATCGCAGGGACACATTGAAACAGTGGATATAAAGATTTCCTGTGATGTTGCATTGCAACCTGGAACAGTCGCAAATGTTTCCAAATTTGTTGGATTTTTACTCAATACACTTGCCATAAACTGCTCTGCAAGTAACACGCAACATGTGACCTGTCTGCAACTCAATTGTTTTATCTGCAGGGAAATCACAAATCTAAAATAGTCGCAGGACAGTAAAGGCCCCTTCACATTAAGCGACGCTGCAGCGATACCGACAACGATCCGGATCGCTGCAGCGTCGCTGTTTGGTCGCTGGAGAGCTGTCACACAGACAGCTCTCCAGCGACCAACGATCCCGAAGTCCCCGGGTAACCAGGGTAAACATCGGGTAACTAAGCGCAGGGCCGCGCTTAGTAACCCGATGTTTACCCTGGTTACCAGCGTAAAATTAAAAAAAAACAAACACTACATACTTACCTACCGCTGTCTGTCCCCGGCGCTCTGCTTCTCTGCACTCCTCCTGTACTGGCTTTGAGCACAGCGGCCGGAAAGCAGAGTGGTGACGTCACCGCTCTGCTATCCGGCTGACCGACGCTCACAGCCAGAGCAGGAGGAGTGCAGAGAAGCAGAGCGCCGGGGACAGACAGCGGTAGGTAAGTATGTAGTGTTTGTTTTTTTTTAATTTTACGCTGGTAACCAGGGTAAACATCGGGTTACTAAGCGCGGCCCTGCGCTTAGTTACCCGATGTTTACACTGGTTACCAGTGAAGACATCGCTGGATCGGTGTCACACACGCCGATCCAGCGATGTCCACGGGAGATCCAGCGACGAAATAAAGTTCTGGACTTTGTTCAGCGACCAACGATCTCCCAGCAGGGGCCTGATCGTTGGTCGCTGTCACACATAACGATTTCCTTAACGATATCGTTGCTACATCACAAAAAGCAACAATATCGTTAACGATATCGTTATGTGTGAAGGTACCTTAAGTCACAGACAAGTCGCACAGATGCTTTGTAGTGTGACTGAGAAAAGTCACATGTTGCTGTGTAACACATGTAACGGGGTTGTCAACTGCTTTGACAGTTCCTTAAGTGTGTGCGCGCGTGCATGTGTGTATATATACACACAGTACAGACCAAAAGTCTGGACACACCTTCTCATGAATTAACACATGTGGAATTATATACTTAAAAAAAGTGTGAAACAACTGAAATTATGTCTCATATTCTAGGTTTTTCAAAGTAGTTACCTTTTGCTTTGATGACTGCTTTGCACACTCTTGGCATTCTCTTGATGAGCTTCCAGAGGTAGTGACCAAGAATGGTTTTCACTTCACAGGTGTGCCCTGTCAGGTTTAATAAGTGGGATTTCTTGCCTTATAAATGGGGTTGGGACCATCAGTTATGTTGTGCAGAAGTCTGGTGGATGCACAGCTGATAGTCCTACTGAATAGACTGTTAGAATTTGCATTATGGCAAGAAAAAAGCAGCTAAGTAAAGAAAAATGAGTGGCCATCATTACTTTAAGAAATGAAGGTCAGTCAGTCCGAAAAATTGGGAAAACTTTGAAAGTGTCCCCAAGTTTAGTGGCAAAAACCATACAGCGCTACAAAGAAACTGGCTCACATGAGGACGGCCCCAGGAAAGGAAGACCAAGAGTAACCTCTGCTTCTGAGGATAAGTTTATCCGAGTCACCAGCCTCTGAAATCGCAGGTTAACAGCAGCTCAGAGTAGAGATCAGGTCAATGCCACACAGAGTTCTAGCAGCAGACACATCTCTATAACAACTGTTAAGAGGAGACCTTGTGCAGCAGGCCTTCATGGTAAAATAGCTGCTAGGAAACCACTTCTAAGGACAGGCAACAAGTAGAAGAGACTTGTTTGGGCAAAAGAACACAAGGAATGGACATTAGACCAGTGGAAATCTGTGCTTTGGTCTGATGAGTCCAAATTTGAGATCTTTGGTTCCAACCACCGTGTCTTTGTGCGATGCAGAAAAGGTGAACGGATGGACTTTACATGCTTGGTTCCCACCGTGAAGCATGGAGGAGGAGATGTGATGGTGTGGGGGGCTTTGCTGGTGACACTGTTGGGGATTTATTCAAAATTGAAGGCATACTGAACCAGCATGGCTACCACAGCATCTTGCAGCGGCATGCTATTCCATCCGGTTTGCGTTTAGTTGGACCATCATTTATTTTTCAACAGGACAATGACCCCAAACACACCTCCAGGCTGTGTAAGGGCTATTTGACCAAGAAGGAGAGTGATGGGGTGCTACGCCAGATGACCTGGCCTCCACAGTCACCAGACCTGAACCCAATCGAGATGGTTTGGGGTGAGCTGGACCGCAGAGTGAAGGCAAAAGGGCCAACAAGTGCTAGGCATCTCTGGGAACTCCTTCAAGATTGTTGGAAGACCAATTCCGGTGATTACCTCTTGAAGCTCATCAAGAGAATGCCAAGAGTGTGCAAAACAGTCATGAAAGCAAAAAGGCATAGGTATCTACTATATAATTGTCTAAGGGTCACTTCCGTCTGTCTGTCTGTCCTTCTGTCACGGATATTCAGTGGTCACGGCCTCTGTGTCATGGAATCCAAGTCGCTGATTGGTCTCGCCAGCTGCCAGTCATGGCTGCCACGACCAATCAGCGACGGCCACAGTCCCATTAGTCCCTCCCTACTCCCCTGCAGTCAGTGTCCGCGCCCGCTCCATACTCTCCGCAGTCACCACTCACACAGGGTTAATGCCAGCGGTAACTGACCGCGTTATGCCGTGGGTAACTCACTCTGTTACCGCCGCTATTAACCCTGTGTGACCAAGTTTTTACTATTGATGCTGCCTATGCAGCGTCAATAGTAAAAAGCTCTAATGTTAAAAATAAAAAAAATAAAAAATCATTATATACTCGCCTTTCCCGCTCCTCGCGACGCTCCGGTGACCGCTCCATGCAAGCGGCACGTTCCGGTGCCAAGGATGGTATGCGACAAGGACCTGCCGTGACGTCACGGTCATGAGACCCTGACATCCTCACAGTTCCTTCGCGCCTGCGCGGGAAGGACCTGCCATGACATCACGGTCATGTGATCGCGACGTCATCACAGGTCCTGCGCGATAAGGAACTGCCATGACGTCACGGTCATGTGACCGAACTACAAGGGGCCCTCGGAAGGTGAGTATATGTTTATTTTTTAACCTATGACATACGTAGCTGGGCAATATACTACGTGGCTGGGCAATATACTACGTGGCTCTGTGCTGTATCCTACGTGGCTGGGCAATATACTACGTGGCTGGGTAATATACTACGTGGCTGGTCAATATACTACGTGGCTGGGCAATATACTACGTGGCTGGGCAATATACTACGTGGCTGGGCAATATACTACGTGGCTGGGCAATATACTACGTGGCTGGGCAATATACTACGTGGCTGGGCAATATACTACGTGGCTGGGCAATATACTACGTGGCTGGGCAATATACTACATGGCTCTGTGCTGTATACTACGTCACTGGCAATATACTATGTAACTGGGCAATATACTACACTACGTGGCTGGGCAATATACTACGTGGACATGCATATTCTAGAATACCCGAAGCATTAGAATCGGGCCACCATCTAGTGTGTGTGTGTGTGTGTGTGTGTGTGTGTGTGTGTGTGTGTGTGTGTGTGTGTGTGTATATACACACACACACACAGTATATAAAACCCATCCCACACCTTTACAGTGATGTTGGCTGAGATTGTATGTCATAGTCATAAGTGCGCTTCAGCCAATCAGGACAGCTAAGGGAGGTGTGAGCGCTGCTTCCCATTAACAACTGCCAATTGCCTGCAGTGCTCCCGTAGCTAATGTCACGCAAGCACTGTGAGACCAAGTACCAACATTGCTGGTGGCAAGTGTTTGTTGGATTTAGTTTTTTATTTTTTATTTTAAAAAGTGACTATACCATAGTATCCAAAGGTCCGAGTAGTTGGCAACATGGGTGAATGCCCAAACATGTGTGAATATAGCAGTGGGATTCTGGACACCGAGACCCCCGTCAAACAGTGGAGTACAAGGCAAAATATTTAGGCTGAGCTGGGGGTCCATTGGCTCCTCAGTGGATTTTATAATAGTGTAACAATAGGTAAAGTGCCCTGTATTTCGGCAGCAGTCCATAGCGGTTTATTGGGGGCAGTAACTTCTGTGTTCTCCCCTTTGTAGGATACGTGTTTGGTGCAGTTTTGGAGCGGTGGGTGTTTTCTGTGCGTGACCTCTGATGCTGCGGATTTCTACACTGATCATGTAGATTAGGCTGCTTGAGTGTTTTGGGTTTGATTTTACATGTGTTTCATTGTAGCTTTTGGAAAGTCATCTTTGTGCTCGCCGCCTCAGGTTTCTTAATTCTGGCACAACTTTAATAGAGTCATGTGCAGATTACACATTTTTAGTGCGTTTCAACTGCAGATTTTCATCATCTCATTCATGTCTGGAATCCAGAAATAAAACAAATTTACCGCAAGAAGAACTGACACAGCGGATTTCAGAAACGCATTGCAGACGTTTATGGTTTTTTTCTGTAAAAGCAGAGTGTGCACGGGATTCCTATAAATCCATCCATTGTGCTAGAAATACAACGCTGCTTGTCTTATTTTACACAAAAATATGCGATGTTCATACCCATAGTGTGTGAATCCAGCCAGCACAGCAGACAGGGGGTGTCGTCACATCCCCTGGCCGTGTCATGCTATGGTATGGCGCACACAGGACAGGAGCAGTGTGAACACAGCCTGAATCCAGCTCACAATTACTGCAGGTGTGAACACGATGGCGCCCCTCAGCTCTGCTATATCTATACACACGTGTCCTGGCACATGGTGGTCCGGTCACCCAGCAGGACACCGCCCCGCAGCCCCTCTTACCTGGCTGCCATGGGAGCGCGCAGTATCCGGGGCCGCTCAGCGCCCACACGTGGGTGACCTTGTCCCGAGAGCACAGCCGGGGCCTCCCCTTCCGGGAAGACGCTGCTGTAAACAGCGCGCTGCACACGGCCGGGAAGTCTCGTCACTCCAGCAGTCTGAGACTGCAAAATGGCGGCCGTGCGTATTGGTTGCCCTTGGCGACGGATAAAGAAATCTTTCCACATGGATGTGTCCCAGCAGGGCAGTGGCCGACTCCTGTCCCCTCCTGATTCTGGTTCACCACATTCTCGGCTCTTCATCAGTATCTTCATCAGTAGCACAGAGGCGCCTCCATACCAGAAACAGCGGGCGCTTTATTACATCTGGAACAAGCAAAATTTACCAAAAGTGTAGGAAATTGCAACACTCTATGCAAATAAGGTCACATCCACACACTCCAAAATGACAGGCACAGAGGGGTCACGACCAAAAGGTCACATAAGTGATTGATTATTCTGGGGTCCGGTATGTGTCTGGTTTTAGGATAATAATAATTTTTATTTATATAGCGCCAACATGACTGGCACAAGGTAGAGGCAACGGTTGGATAGAAGAAAAAGCGTCACAAACAGACCCCAGAATAATCAATGGGACCTCAGCTCTTCATCAGTTACCCAGAGGTAGGGCCACTGTCGCCCCCTCCAGCCGGTATAAACTAAAAGAGCAACCTCGTGCAGCAGTAATGCTGCATTCTAACAAGGTGGCTTTTAGTTTTTTGTTCATGTATTCCCAAAATAAAGCGCTTTGAAATTTATCCAAAATACCTGTCTTTGTCCATGGAGGCCGGTCCTCATTCCCCAGCTTGAACCGGTACTCTGCCGTCACTCCAATCTTCAGGGACTTTTGGCGCCGCCCCCTCCACGCTGTTTTCGCTTCAAAACCTGCGCCTGCGCTGTGTACAACTGTGTGGGGCAGGCGCAGTAAGCTCTGGCCGTCTGATGTCCCAGCCAGGCTTGCAGACTGCGGCTGTGTGGGCAGTGCGGCCACCCACCTTGGCAATCCCAGCCCCGCAGTGTGTTATGCATTATGCACAGTGCGGGGCTAGGATTCCTGGGCATGCGCACTGCGTGTGTCAGCCTGTCACCCAGGTCCCCCGCCTTACAGCGTCTGTATGTTCAGCTGATCGTGCCTCCTCCTAGCAATCGCCGGGAAAGAATTGCTAGGAGGAGGCACGATCAGCTGAATAGACAGACGCTGTAAGGCAGGGGACCTGGGTGACAGGCTGACACACGCAGTGCGCATGCCCAGGAATCCTAGCCCCGCACTGTGCATAATGCATAACACACTGCGGGGCTGGGATTACCAAGGTGGGTGGCCGCACTGCCCACACAGGCGCAGTCTGCAAGCCTGGCTGGGACATCAGACGGCCAGAGCTTACTGCGCCTGCCCCACACAGTTGTACACAGCGCAGGCGCAGGTTTTGAAGCGAAAACAGCGTGGAGGGGGCGGCGCCAAAAGTCCCTGAAGATTGGAGTGACGGCAGAGTACCGGTTCAAGCTGGGGAATGAGGACCGGCCTCCATGGACAAAGACAGGTATTTTGGATAAATTTCAAAGCGCTTTATTTTGGGAATACATGAACAAAAAACTAAAAGAGCCACCTTGTTAGAATGCAGCATTACTGCTGCACAAGTTGGCTCTTTTAGTTTATAATGGCTGGAGGGGGGTGACAGTGGCCCTTTAACCCCTTAGTGACAGCCAATTTTTACAATTCTGACAACTGTCACTTTATGAGGTTATAACTCTGGAACGCTTCAACGGATCCCGCTGATTCTGAGATTGTTTTTTCGTGACATATTGTACTTCATGTTAGTGGTAACATTTCTTCGATATTACTTGCGATTATTTATGAAAAAAACAGAAATATGGCGAACATTTTTAAAATTTTGCAATTTTCAAACTTTGTATTTGTATGCCCTTAAATCAGAGAGATATGTCATGAAAAATAGTTAATAAATAACATTTCCCACATGTCTACTTTACATCAGCACAATTCTGGAAACAAATTTTTTTTTGTTAGGGAGTTATAAGGGTTAAAAGTTGACCAGCAATTTCTCATTTTTACAACACCATTTTTTTTAGGGACCACATCACATTTGAAGTCATTTTGAGGGGTCTATATGATAGAAAATAACAAAGTGTGACACCATTCTAAAAACTACACCCCTCAAGGTTCTCAAAACCACATTCAAGAAGTTTATTAACCCTTTACGTGCTTTACAGGAACTGAAACAATGTGGAAGGAAAAAATGAATATTTAACTTTTTTTTGCAAACATTTTAATTCAGAACCATTTTTATTTATTTTCACAAGTGTAAAAACAGAAATGTAACCATAAATTTTGTTATGCAATTTCTCCTGAATACGCCAATACCCCATATGTGGGGGTAAACCACTTTTTGGGCGCACCGCAGAGCTTGGAAGTGAAGGAGCGCCGTTTGACTTTTTCAATGCAGAATTGGCTGGAATTGAGATTGGACGCCATGTCACGTTTAGAGAGCCCCTGATGTGCCTAAACAGTGGAAACTCCCCACAAGTGACACCATTTTGGAAACTAGACCCCTTAAGGAACTTATCTAGATGTGTGGTGAGCACTTTGAACCCCTAAGTGCTTCACAGAAGTTTATATCGTAGAGCCGTGAAAATAAAAAATCGCATTTGTTTACACAAAAATGATCTTTTCGCCCACAAATTCTTATTTTCACAAGGGTAACAGGAGAAATTAGACCACAAAAGTTGTTGTGCGATTTCTCCTGAATACGTCGATACCCCGTATGTGAGGGTAAACCACTGTTTGGGCGCACCGCAGAGCTTGGAAGAGAAGGAGTGCCGTTTTACTTTTTCAATGTAAAATTGGCTGGAATTGAGATTGGACGCCATGTCGCGTTTGGAGAGCCCCTGATGTGCCTTAACAGTGGAAACCCCCAACAAGTGACCCCATTTTGGAAACTAGACCCCCCATGGAACTTATCTAGATGTGTGGTGAAAACTTTGAATGCCCAAGTGCTTCACAGAAGTTTAGAATGCAGAGTCGTGAAAATAAATATTTTTTTTCCACAAAAAAGATATTGTAGCCCCCAAGTTTTTATTTTCACAAGGGTAACAGGAGAAATTGGACCACTAAAGTTGTTGTCCAATTCATCCCGAGTACGCTAATGCCCCATATGTGGGGGTAACCCACTGTTTGGGCGCACGGCAGAGCTCAGAAGGGAGGGAGCACCATTTGACTTTTTAAGCACAAAATTGGCTGTCGTGTTTGGAGACCCCCTGATTTACCTAAACAGTGGAAACCCCCCAATTCTAGCTCCAACCCTAACCCCAACACACCCCTAATCCTAATCCCAACCCGATCCATAATCCTAATCACTAACCCTAACGATAATCACAACCCTTACCCCAAAACAACCCTAATGACAACCCTAACCATAACCCTAATCAAAACCCTAAATCCAACACACCCCTAATCCTAATCTCAACCCTAACCTCAAACCTAACCCTAATCCCAATACATCCCTAATCACAACTCTAACCTTAATCCTAATCCCAAACCTAACCCTAATCCCAAGCGTAACCCTAATGCCAACCCTAACCCTAATACCAACCCTAATCCAAACTCTAACCTTAATCCCAACTCTAACCCTAACTTTAGCCCCAACCCTAACCCTAGCCCTAAGGCTACTTTCACACTTGCGTCGTGTGGCATCCGTCGCAATCCGTCGTTTTGGACAAAAAACGGATCCTGCAAATGTGCCCGCCGGATGCGTTTTTTGCCCATAGACTTGTATTGCCGATGGATCGTGACGGATGGCCACACGTCGCGTCCGTCGTGCACTGGATCAGTTGTGTTTTGGCGGACCGTCGGCACAAAAAAAGTTCAATGTAACGTTTTTTTGTACGTCGCGTCCGCCATTTCTGACCGCGCATGCGTGGCCGTAACTCCGCCCCCTCCTCCCCAGGACATAGATTGGGCAGCGGATGCGTTGAAAAACTACATCCGCTGCCCACGTTGTGCACAATTTTCACAACGTTCGTCGGTATGTCGGGCCGACGCATTGCGACGGCCCCGTACCGACGTAAGTGTGAAAGAAACCTAACCCTAAATTTAGCCCCAACCCTAACCCTAAATTTAGCCCCATCCCTAACCCTAAATTTAGCCCCAGCCCTAACCCTAGCCCCAACTGCTCTTCTCCTGCCGGCCGACAGATGGCGACAGATGGCGGGCGCACTGCGCATGCGCCCACCATTTTCTTTTCCCAGGAAGACGCCGGCGGCCAGGAGGAGCAGCGGGAGGACCCAGGGACACCGGTAAGTATGGCAGGGTCCCCGAATCCCCCTATTTCTCTGTCCTCTGATGTGCGATCACATCAGAGGACAGAGAATTACACATTACTTTTTTTTTTTTGTGGTCGCCGGTAAACAGTTAATTACCGGCGATCGCAAAACAGGGGTCGGTAAAACCGACCCTGATCATGTTCTTTGGGGTCTCAGCTACCCCCGGCAGCCGAGACCCCAAAGATTCTCCCGGTGCCGGCCGGCGGGCGCAGTGCGCCCGCCATTTTTTTGCCGGAAAAAGATGGCGACGCCCATCGGGAGCCACGAGGAGCACCGGGGGAGATAGGTAAGTATCGGGGGGGCTATCTGGGACCCCTTTTATCTGTCCTCTGATGTGCGATCACATCGGAGGACAGAGAAATTAAAAAGAAATCGCGTTTTTTTTTTTTTTTTTGCGATCGCCGGTAAACGGTTAATTACCGGCGATCGCAAAAGCGGGGTCGGTAAGAAAACCCCCCCGAATCATGTTCTCTGGGGTCTCGGCTACCCCCGGGACCGAGACCCCGGAGAAAATCCGACTCTGGGGGGCGCTATTTACTTTTTCCACAGCGCCGTTAATTAACGGCGCTGTGGTTTAAGTACCCTTAGCGGCCGCCGTTAAAAGGCGTATCGGTTAAGCCCCAAGGGTGGTTTGCACGTTAATGACCGGGCCAATTTTAACAATTCTGACCACTGTCCCTTTATGAGGTTATAACTCTGGAACGCTTCAACGGATCTTGGCGATTTTGACATTGTTTTCTCGTGACATATTGTACTTCATGATAGTGGTAAAATTCCTTCTGTATAACTTGCGTTTATTTGTAAAAAAAAAATGGAAATTTGGCGAAAATTTTGCAATTTTCCAACTTTGAAGTTTTATGTCCTTAACCCCTCTGTGACCTTCGATGTACTATCCCGTCGAGGTGCCCTGGGCCTATCTGACCCTCGACGGGATAGTACGTCATGCCCTTTCATGCGATACCGCGACTTGAGTCGCGGTGATCGCATTAAAATTCCGACGCCATCTTACCTGGGGAGATGGCCTCGGCATCCAGGGCATTGTCGCCGCCCACCCGCCCTCTCGATCGCTGTGATTGGCTGTTCAATTCTGAACAGCCAATCACAGCCATTCTCATTGTTTCAGCCAATCGGAGCGGCTGAAACAATGTCACAGGCTAGGATCGAGTACCGATGTACTCGATCCTAGGTCCGGTGCCTTGCAACGCCAGGCACCGGCAAGAACACCCCGGATTGGCGCGATCGCAGGGCACCGCGCGGTATTACCGTGCGGTGCCCTGCCGGACCCTGCGTGGATCGGTGCTCTAATAGCACCGATCCTAGGATAGGACACAGTACAGGCCCAGCAGGGCCTGCAGGAGCCGATTTGCGCGATCGATGTAATCGTCGATCGCGCCAATCACAGGGCACAGCGGCGATCACGCTGTGACCGCTCTGTGCCCTGCAGGTGACCTGGCTGTGGCCTGCCTAGGATCGGCGCGAACAGCTCCGATCCTAGCCAGGTCACCAGGAAAGCTCTGATTGGTGGCATCAATGTTATGGTCGATCCCACCAATGACAGGTCACAGCAGCAGCATGACCGCTCTGTGACCTGTCTGTCACCTGCCTGACCTGTGTATGACCGCTCTGCAGGGGTCCTCACTCTAGCTGAGGATTCCTACAAAGCGGTCATACTGCTGGATCTCCTGGCTTGATCTACCTGCTGTGCTGGGTATTGTGGTGCCACAGCAGCCTGTAGCACCACAATCCCTGCTAAAGAAAGAACACAACTAAACGTAAGTTTTATCCCTGATCCCTGCCCAATCCCCGTTCATCCACCCCAATCCCCGTTCATCCACCCCAACCCCCACATCCACCCCAATCCCCACATCCACCCCAATCCCCCCTTCCCCCTTTTTACCCCCTCCACCCCCATTTGTGCCACCTCCGTGCGCACATTTAGTAGCCGCCGAGTGCTGATTGGTGACGCAGTTCACCGATCAACGCTCGCGCTCGCTTTTTTTCCCCTCACCCGCGTTGCGCCAACTCCGTACACACATCCCGCAGCCGCCAAACTTTGATAAGTGACGCAGTTCACTTATCAGAGTTTGTGCCTGCCGTTTTCCTTTTTTTTTTTCACCCCCCCTTTGCGCCACCTGACTACAACCGTACGTTTTGATCACTGACCCCTGCCCAATCCCCACATCCACCCCCATTTCCCTTCCCCCTCTTTTTACCCCACTTTGCACCTCCTTCCGTGCGCCCATTTAACAGCCGCCGACCGTTGATTGGTGACGCATTCACCGATCAACTCTCGCGCTCGCTTTTTTCCCTCAGCCTTTTTGCGCAACCTCCGTACACACATCCCGCAGCCGCAAAACTTTGATAAGTGACGCAGTTCACTTATCAGAGTTTGTGCCTGCCGTTTTCCTTTTTTTTTTTTCACCCCCCCTTTGCGCCACCTGACTACAACCGTACGTTTTGATCACTGATCCCTGCCCAATCCCCACATCCACCCCATCTCCCTTCCCCCTCTTTTTACCCCCCTTTGCACCTCCTTCCTTGCTCCCATTTAACAGCCGCCGAGCGTTGATTGGTGACGCAGTTCACCGATCAACTCTCGCGCTCGCTTTTTTTCCCTCAGCCCCTTTGCGCAACTTCCGTACACACATCCCGCAGCCGCCAAACTTTGATAAGTGACGCAGTTCTCTTATCAGAGTTTGTGCCTGCCGTTTTCCTTTTTTTTTTTTACCCCCCCCCCTCCTTGCCCGACCCTCGTGCGCACATCAAGCAGCGGCCAAATTTTGATAAGTGAAACAGTTCACTGATCAGAGCTGGGCCTGCTGTTTTAGACACTTTTACTTTTTTTTTGACATCTCCGTGCGCACATCCAGCAGCCGCCGAATTTTGATAAGTAACACAAGTTCACTTATCAGAGCTAGGGCCTGCTGTTTTAGACTTTTCTTTTTACAGGTTTTTCTTCTCCTTTTAGCATTTTCTTTTCAGATAAGTTTGCACAAATCACTATCCCCCCACACATACAGTTATCAATAAAGTGCACCCAATCACCATATTCACACAAAAATGTCCCGCTCGTCCCAACAGCGCTATTCATTGGAGGAGGCATATGCTTTCCTTGCCTCCGACACTGATAGCGAGGGAGAGGATCCCACTTTTCTTTACTTTTCTGATTCTTCATCCTCTTCTTCCTCCTCCTCCTCCTCTCCCTCCTCATCTTCCTCCTCGAGTCCTGCGGAACCGCCACGCATACGCCCCAGGACAGAAGATGAGGCAGCCCCCACCACTCCTGTACCAGCGCTCCCCATTGCGGAACCCACATGGACCTCGCCCCCCGAAAATTACGAGCCACTGATTCCTGATTTTGTGGCAGAATCAGGAATCAAGTTTGACACCGTGGGCCTCACAGAAACAGACTTTTTCTAAGTCTTTTTCTCTGAGGATTTTATTAACCTCATGGTGGAGCAAACTAATTTGTATGCTCGTCAATTTTTGGAGCAAAACCCCGGTACATCATTTTCCAACTGGTCTCCTGTAGACGCAGTTGAAATGATGCAGTTTTGGGGCCTGGTCCTCCACATGGGGATCGTGAAGAAGCCAGAAATTTGGCAATATTGGAGTGTAGATATTTTATATAACACTCCAGTGTTCCGAATGGTCATGGTTCGGAAACGTTTTGAGGCCATCCATAAATTCCTGCATTATTCCGATAATGCACAGTGTCCCGCACGAGATGACCCCAACTTTGACCGTCTGTTCAAAGTTCGGCCGGTCATCGAACACTTCAACAAAAAGTTTTCTGAAGTGTACGTGCCCAAAAGGGATATCTGCGTGGATGAGTCCTTGGTCCATTTTAAGGGGCGGCTCGGATTCCGTCAATACCTGCCCAACAAAAGGGCCAGGTACGAAATCAAACTCTACAAGCTGTGTGAGAGTGCCTCAGGGTACATCCACAGGTTTAGAGTGTATGAATGGAAGGACAGCAGGATTGAACCCCCTGAGTGTCCTCCTGTCTTGGGAGTGAGTGGGAAGATCGTGTGGGATTTGGTGCACCCACTGCTGGATAAAGGCCATCACCTCTATACTGATAACTTTTATACCAGCATCCCACTCTACAAATCCCTCTCTGCGCGAGGTACCGCAGCCTGTGGCACTATCCGCAAAAATCAGAGAGGCCTCCCAAAGACGCTACTTCGGCAGATGCTCAGAAAAGGTGAAAGCAAGGCCCAATGTAGCGACCACCTGCTGTTGGTCAAGTACAAGAGGGATGTCCTTCTCTTGACCACCATACACGGTGATGGCAGAGCCCTCAGCACTGTACGGGGTACCTCTACACAGGTCAGCAAACCGGACTGTGTACTGGGCTACAACAAAAGCATGGGGGGGTTGATCTCTCTGATCAACTCCTCCAACCGTACAGTGCTTTGAGAAAGGCCAAGGTGTGGTACAAAAAAGCTGGCCGTGCACATTGTACAAATGGCAATGCTCAACGCTTTCCTGCTGTTACGATGGGCACGCCACACCGATACGTCGTACCTTCAGTTCCAGGAGGTAGTGGTTAAGGCCCTGATATTTGGCACTCCGGAAGGAGAGGGCCCCAGTACTTCCGGAACTAAAGGTGCTCGTATCGTACCAGGCAAGCATTTTCCGGGGGTGGTCCCGCCAACCAGTAGAAAAGGTAAGCCGCAAAAAATGTGCCGAGTGTGTTACAAAAGGGGAATACGCAAGGACACCATTTATCAATGCGACACCTGCCCCGAAAAACCTGGCCTGTGTATGAAGGATTGCTTCAGATTGTACCACACCTCCATGCACTACTAATTTACTTTGCAGGAAAGGGGGGGGGGGGGGGGGGGCCTAGGTTCCAAAATGATGTCACTTGTGGGTTTTTTTTTTTTACTGTTTAGGCACATCAGGGGCTCTGCAAACGGAACATGACGACCGCAGACCATTTCATCAAAGTCTGCATTCCAAAACGTTACTACTTCCCTTTCGAGCCCCAACGTGTGCCTAAACAGTTTTTTCCCACATATGGCGTACCGGCGTAATCAGGACAATTTGGACAACAACTTTTGATGTCCAATTTCTCCTGTTACCTTTGGGAAAATTAAAAATTGGGGACTAAAAGATCATTTTTGTGGGAAAAAATAGGATTTTTTATTTTCACGCCTGGGCATTACAAACTTTAGTGAAGCACGTGGGGGTTCAAAATTCTCACCACACACCTAGATAAGTTCCTTAGGTGGTACAGTTTCCAAAATGGGGTCACTTGTGGGGGTTTCTACTGTTTAGGCACATCAGGGGCTCTGCTAACGGAACATGATGCCCGCAGAACATTCCATCAAAGTCTGCATTCCAAAACGTCACTACTTCCCTTTCGAGCCCCAACGTGTGCCCAAACAGTAGTTCCTCCCCACATATGGGTTATCAGCGTACTCAGGACAAATTGGACAACAACTTTTGGGGTCCAATTTCTCCTTTTACCCTTGAGAAAATAAAAAATTGGGGACTAAATGATCAGGTTTGTGGAAAAAAATAGGAATTTTTTTTTCACGCCTGGGCGTTATAAACTTTCGTGACGCACTTGGGGGATAAAAGGGCTCACGACACATCTAGATAAGTTCCTTAGGGGGTCTAGTTTCCAAAATGGGGTCACTTGTGGGGGGTTTCCACTGTTTAGGCACATCAGGGGCTCGCCAAACGCAACATGGCGTCTGATCTCAATTCCAGCCAAATTTAGCTTAAAAAAGTCAAACGGCGCTTTTTCCTTCTGAGCCATGCGCCCAAACAGTGGTTCACCCCCACATATGGGGTATCAGCGTACTCAGGACAAATTGGACAACAACTTTTGGGGTCCAATTTCTCCTTTTACCCTTGGGAAATTAAAAAGATTATTGCTGAAAGATCATTTTTGTGACAAAAAAGTAAAATGTTAATTTTTTCCTTCCATGTTGCTTCTGCTGCTGTGAAGCACCTGAAGGGTTAATAAACTTCTTGAATGTGGTTATGAGCACCTTGAGGGGTGCAGTTTTTAGAATGGTGTCACTTTTGGGTATTTTCAGCCATATAGACCCCTCAAAATGACTTCAAATGTGAGGTGATCCCTAAAAAAAATGGTTTTGTAAATTTTGTTGTAAAAATGAGAAATTGCTGGTCACATTTTAACCCTTATAACTTCCTAGAAAAAAAAATGTTTCCAAAATTGTGCTGATGTAAAGTAGACATGTGGGAAATGTTATTTATTAACTATATTGTGTCACATAACTCTCTGGTTTAACAGAATAAAAATTCAAAGTTGGAAAATTGCAAAATTTTCGCCAAATTTCCGTTTTTTCCCACAAATAAACGCAAGTTATATCGAAGAAATTTTAGCAGTATCATGAAGTACAATACGTTACAAGAAAACAATCTCAGAATCGCTAAGATCCGTTGAAGCGTTTCGGAGTTATAACCTCATAAAGAGACAGTGGTCAGAAATGTAAAAATTGGCCTGGTCATTAACGTGCAAACCACCCTTGGGGGTAAAGGGGTTAAATCATAGACATATGTCACACAAAATACTTAATAAGTAACATTTCCCACATGTCTACTTTACATCAGCACAATTTTGAAACCAAAAATTTTTTTTTGTTAGGGAGTTATAAGGGTTAAAAGTTGACCAGCAATTTCTCATTTTTACAACACCAATATTTTTTAGGGACCACGTCACATTTGAAGTCATTTTGAGGGGTCTATATGATAGAAAATAACCAAGTGTGACACCAATCTAAAAACCGCACCCTTCAAGGTGCTGAAAACCACATTCAAGAAGTTTATTAACCCTTCAGGTGTTTTACAGAAATTTTTGGAATGTTTAAAAAAAAAAATTAACATTTAACTTTTTTTCACCAAAAATTTACTTCAGCTCCAATTTGTTGTATTTTCCCAAGGGTAAGAGAAGAAATTGGACCCCAAAAGTTGTTGTGCCATTTGTTCTGACTACGCCAATACCCCACATGTGGGGGTAAACCACTGTTTGGGCGCATTGCAGAGCTCGGAAGGGAAGGAGCGCCATTTGACTTTTCAATGCAAAATTGACTGGAATGGAGATGGGACACCATGTCACGTTTGGAGAGCCCCTGATGGGCCTAAACATTGAAACCCCCCACAAGTGACACTATTTTGGAAAGTAGACCCCCCAAGGAACTTATCTAGCTGTGTTTTGACAGCTTTGAACCCCCATGTGTTTCACTACAGTTTATAATGCAGAGCCGTGAAAATAAAAAAAAAATTTTTTTCACAAAAATTATTTAGCCCCCAGTTTTGTATTTTCCCAAGGGTAACAGAAATTCGACCCCAAAAGTTGTTACCCAATTTGTCCTGAGTACCTAATATCGGAGAAACAAGAGTCCAAAACTGGCCAAACAGGTAACATTGAAACATTTATTGAAAATTCAATTTTCACCTAAAAACACATCATATATAGTAGAAAACTATGTTATAAACAGTAGATTGTGACTATATCCATAAGTGCAACCAGTGCTACAGGTTCACAGGACGGGACAATATTAAATTAATTGTTGCAGGAGCAAGTACTTGTAACCTCTGCATGTGTGCAATTAGGTCTGATGCATAGCAGCTAGAGTATGTGTTACGATGGCACAATAGCACTGACCATGTCACGCATCATACACAAACACCCCGCAACATGTGAAATGTTAGTAAGATGGTAAAGGAGTTAATTACCCATAAGTGTCCAAATTGACCCGTCTGGATCCTGGATTAGTACCCCAACGCGCGATTCGCGTTTGTGTATCACCGCTTCCTCAGGGGGCGAGACCTAATTGCACACATGCAGAGGTTACAAGTACCTGCTGCCGCAACAATTAATTTATTATTGTCCCGTCCTGTGAACCTGTAGCACTGGTTGCACTTACGGATATAGTCACAATCTACTGTTTATAACATGGTTTTCTACTACATATGATGTGTTTTTAGGTGAAAATTGAATTTTCAATAAATATGTTTCAATGTTACCTGTTTAGCCAGTTTTGGACTCTTGCTTCTCCGATATTAGTTATTCGTTATTGAGTCGCCGTGCGTATCTTATTAACTGACGTCTATTTCTATGTATTGTCCTGAGTACGCTGATACCCCATATGTGGGGGGGGGACCACCGTTTGGGCGCATGGCAGAGCTCGGAAGGGAAGGAGCACCATTTGGAATGCAGACTTAGATGGATTGGTCTGCAGGAGTCACGTTGCATTTGCAAAGCCCCTGATGCATCTAAACCAGGGGTGACAAACTGCCATTCCTCGAGGGCCGCAAACCATGCGTGTCTTCAAGATTTCCTTAGCATTGCACAAGGTGCTGCAATCATTCTGTGTGTAGGCGATTAAATTATCACCTGTGCAGTACAAGGAAATCCTGAAAACATGACCTGTTTGATACCCCTGACCTAAGCAGTAGAAACCCTCCAGAAGTGACACCATTTTGGAAAGTAGACCCCCTAAGGAACTTATCTAGATGTGTTTTGACAGCTTTGAACCCCCAAGTGTTTCACTACAGTTTATAACGCAGAGTTATGAAAATAAAAAATTAATTTTTTTCCCACAAAAATGTTTTTTTAGACCCCCAAATTTTTATTTTCCCAAGGGTAACAAGAGAAATTGGACCCCAATAGTTGTTGTCCAATTTTTCCTGAGTATGCTGATACCCCATATGTTGGGGTAAACCCCTGTTTGGGCGCACAGGAGAGCTCGAAAGGGAAGGAGCACTGTTTTACTTTTTCAACGCAGAATTGGCTGGAATTGAGATCGGACGCCATGTCGCATTTGGAGAGCCCTGATGTGCCTAAACAGTGGAAACCCCCAATTCTAACTGAAACCCTAACCCCAACACACCCCTAACCCTAATCCTAACCATAACCCTAATCCCAACCGTAAATGTAACCCTAACTTTAGCCCCAACCCTAACTTTAGCCCCAACCCTAACCCTAATGGGAAAATGGAAATAAATACATTTAATTTTTTTTTATGTTTCCCTAACTAAGGGGGTGATGAAGGCGGGTTTGATTTACTTTTCTAGCGGGTTTTCTAGCGGATTTTTATGATTGGCAGGCGTCACACACTAAAAGACGCTTTTTATTGCAAAACATATTTTTGGCGTTACCACATTTTGAGACCTATAATGTTTCCATATTTTGGTCCACAAAGTCATGTGAGGTCTTGTTTTTTGCTGGACGAGTTGACGTTTTTATTGGTAACATTTTCGGGCACGTGACATTTTTTGATCGCTTTTTATTCCGATTTTTGTGAGGCAGAATGACCAAAAACCAGCCATTCATGAATTTCTTTTTTTTTTTTTTTTGGGGGGGGGGGTTTATACCGTTCCGCGTTTGGTAAAATGGATAAAGCAGTTTTATTCTGCAGGTCAGTACGATTACAGCGATACCTCACTTATATAATTTTTTATGTTTTGGCGCTTTTTATACGATAAAAACTATTTTATAGAAAAAAATAATTATTTTTGCATCGCTTTATTCTGAGGACTGTAACTTTTTTATTTTTTCGCTGAAGATGCTGTATGGCGGCTCGTTTTTTGCGGGACAAGATGACGTTTTCAGCGGTACCATGGTTATTTATATCAGTCTTTTTGATCGCGTGTTATTCCACTTTTTGTTTGGCGGTATGATAAAGCGTTGTTTTTTGCCTCTTTTTTTTTTACGGTGTTCACTGAAGAGGTTAACTAGTGGGACAGTTTTATAGGTCGGATCGTTACGGACGCGGTGATACTAAATATGTGTACTTTTATGGTTTTGTTTTTTTATTTAGATAAAGAAATGTATTTATGGGAACAATATTTATTTTTTTCTCTCTACATTTAGGAATTTATTTTTTTTTTTTACACATCTAAAAAAATTTTTTTTAACTTTTTTACTTTGTCCCAGGAGGGACATCACTGTATAGTGACAGATCGCTGATCTGACACTTTGCAGAGCACTGTGTCAGATCAGCGATCTGGCGTGCCCTGCTCCTTGCTTACAGGAGCCTGCTCTGGACCCGGAAGTACTCCCTGCAGGACCCGGAAGTAGCCCCGTGGCCATTTTGGATCCGGGGCCTGCAGGGAGGGGACGCTCGGTACAAGGTGAGCACTTCGCCTTGTACCGATCATCTCAGGGAAGCCCGCAGGGAGCCCCTTCCCTGCGCGATGCTTCCGTATATCGCCAGCACACCGCGATCATGTTTGATCGCGGTGTGCCGGGAGCAGTCCTTGACTGCTCCTGGCACATAGTGCCGGATGTCAGCTGTGATAGTCAGCTGACACCCGGCCGCGATCTCCTCGTGAGCGCGTATGACATACTATCCCGGCACTAGGAATTAAGTCCCAGGTCACCTTGACGGGATAGTACGTCATATGGGATTAAGGGGTTAAAGGGAACCGGTCACCCCCCTCAGGCGTTTGTAACTAAAAGAGCCACCTTGTGCAGCACAAATGCTGCATTCCGACAAGGTGGCTCTTTTAGTTATGATGCCTACACACGCTGAATTAAACTTTTATAAATTGTGCCCCCTCATACCGTGAAATGTTCCCGGAGGCGGGTCTTTCCTTCCTAAGCCAGACGCCTCCCAGCCATCACTTAGGGCCTGTGCGTGCCGGGCGCCGCCTCCTCTTGCTTCATTATCATCTCCGGCGCCTGCGTTGTAAGTACGAAGGGCAGCACAACTGCGCATGCCCGAAAAAAACTAAATATGCAGGTGCCGGGGAAGATAATGAAGTAAGTGGAGGCAGCGCCCGGCGCGCACAGGCCCGAAGTGATGGCTGGGAGGCGTCTGGCTTAGGAAGTTAAGACCTGCCTCCCTGGCAATTTCACGGTATGAGGGGGCACATTTTATAAACATTTATTTCAGCGTGTGCAGGGAGCATAACTAAAAGAGCCACCTTGTCAGAATGCAGCATTTGTGCTGCACAAGGTGGCTCTTTTAATTACAAATGCCTGAGGAAGGTGACAGGTTCCCTTTAAGTGGTTTTAGTCTCCATGTTGTTGCAGTTTACTATACTTTAAAATGTATTTTATAGTTGCATTGAGTGTGCACATGCTTTTCTGCCATGCTTACTTTCTTATTTCTATTTGCGGGACTCATTTTTTTGCTGATCGTAGCCCCTCTGTAGTGTAAGTCGCTGGGCCCACTATCTTTGTTTTTTGGTATATGATATGTATGTAATGCATACATGAAATGTCAAAAGTTTTCCTCAGTTGTATCTTTTCTGTATTCTAACATTTGAAAAATTTCAATAAAAAAAGATTTTGAAAGCAAAAAAACCCAGAAAGTTTTTCCATCAACTCTCAGAAAAAGAATAAATCATTTTTCAAATTTTTTTTTATTTTTTATTTTATGTATAACAGTTGAAAAATAAATATTTACACTCAAAACCCATCATAACTTTAAAAAATGTCTGCGTCTAAATGTCTATCACAGATTTAAGTAAACAGTTGTCACCACTTTTTAACTCTCCAAATAAACTAAGAGGGAGTTGCATGTCATTGAATGTCAACACGATGGCCAGAGGTCATCCCTTGTTTATGTTATAAACATAATGAAATGGGAAGATGCACCAAAATGTGTGTCTGCCAATGTAAATACCGGCCATTTTGTGGATTTTGCGCAGCACTAAAATGAGTGGGTGGGAATTTCCAGTAAAAACGTAACAAAAAAAGCTCCTGTTTTGTGCAAAAAAAAAAAAAAAGCTACAAAAAAACGAAATGTTACCATACTGTAAGATTGCTAGACACTAGATAAAGCAAGATTTTCACAGTTCATAGAAAATATTTGCCCCTTATTGCAGAGAAAACCCCAAATATTAAAAGTTGTACAACTGGAAAGAGATGAGGATTACTGACCAAAAATATGCTAGTAAATAAAAAACCTTTTGTTCATGCCATGCGCAAAATGTATTCATGTTTAAGACACTGTGGCTCAGCTTCATCAAGGTCGGTGGTTTTTATGTCGGTCTTGACAAAAAACACGCATGAGTTACACGTTTCAAATTTGATAAGAGGAGCACAACTTTTAAGGAATCAGGCTTGTCTGAAAAAGTGGTCTGCTTTTCCACAAATCTTACTCTAGTCACAGATTGGAGTAAGATTTGTGGTGTAAGGAACGCTCACCAGTAATTTGATGAGCATGGGTTGCTTGAGACTACTTAAAGTCACAACATTTTAGTAGAGTCTCGAGATGCGCAAAATATTTTTGACTTTTTGACTGCTCAAAATGTTTAACGTTAGAATTCTGAATTAAAACTTTGATGGATAGAGGCTTATGAATTTCACTTGCTTTTTCAGGGACAAGAAAAGTTGTAAAGCAGGCCAGAAGTTATGGTATGTGACACTTTGCAGAACAATGTAAATGTTAAAATAATCAGAAGGTGGCAAAATAAGAACATACCGTAAATCTATATAACCAAATGTATCTCATAGAATGTAACACTGAAGAATATGGAAAAGGTTCTGGAATGTCTTCAATGTCCAATGTTTTCAAGAAATACTGGAAAAAAACAAAACTTAATGGCTGTTCAAAAAAAGTTCATCCACATTGTGCTCCAATTCTGATAACGATCTTGTACAGTCACCAAGCACCGTTCTGCACTAAAAGTGGGAAATGAGAAAAATATAGTCAGGTGTCTGAATACAAAAGAAGCTCAATATTTCAGGGAATCGGTCAACAGATTTTATCCTCCCAAAGGACTTATGTGTATGTAGCCTTTTCAAAGACAAGTCAAGCAAAACCTTTACATGGCAGGTCCACTCCTCCTTTACAGAGAAATCAACATTTGAATCGATATGAAAAGGAGGCAGTAGATCGGAAGCCACTGTCACTTCTACTCTATTTCCACCTCCTCCTGCTTGACTAAAAAAGTCCTTTACCCAAAGACACACAGAATAGAGGCTGTCAGTCAAGTATGAGGAGGCAGTGTTGGGCAGGGAACAGAGCTGGAATGCCAGATGCTTGAGATCTTTAGCATCATTTTCATATCAATTCAAATGTTGATTTTTCAACATCGGAGAAGAGATTAGCTATGTAATGTTATTATGGGACTTCTCTGTAAAAGAGCTACATGCACATAAATACATTGGGGGGCGAAATCCTGTTTACAAGTTCCCTTTAAAAGGATTTTCCTAGAATTAAAGGTAATGTCTGGCCTTAGGGTTCCAAGTCTGCATTTACTTTATGTAACTGCTGTCATGATTATGGGAATATGCCATGTTTGAGTATATATCTAACTTTACAAGACACGCTGCGGGCCACTCCGACCCCCCTCTTCTCACTCTGCTTGCTGTCTGTGTGTGTGCAATCCAAAAACCCTCATTTCCCCCTCCCAGAATAATTTTTATTGTTTTTAGCTGCAGCAGACATCTCCCTAAAACTACTCATCCCCCCTCCCAACCAATACCAGCCGAAACTGGTATAGCCACTTCCAAACTGCAGGCATTTCTCTGTTCTATTAATGGGATATATAGGGGCACGGATCCAGGCTAGGGTTATAAGAATTATATATTCCAGATGTCCATCAATAGATCTATCACTCACTGAAAGCGCTAGCAGCTAAACGCAACGAGGGGAAAGTGCAGATTTCTCAGTAAGCGGTTCAGGTAATCACTTCATATTTACACTTAAAAGAATTCCCATGATGTGGGGCACATTCTGATCATCGTGTATTTTGTATACGAGATTCATACAGTGAGTTAGGTATAAAAATAGTTTGTTTTTTTTTAATTCTGAGAAAAGAGGAGTGCATTTCATAACTCCGCCCACTCAGTGATGTCACGACGAGAGGGTATACTTTAACTCTGGTGAGTGGTGAATCAGTCTTGCCCCAGGAAGCGAGCCAACACCAGCTCTGCAAGCTGTTCTGATGCACCTTGATGTGTCTCCTGAGCACATGGCCACTATGAACATGCAATGATATAACTACCTGTAAGTGTTATTTTCAATTTTAATCCTATTTTATTTGTAATTGTAATGTACACATGATTTGTCTTCTTTATAATATCTTTTTATACCTTGTAAACACTGCCAACCTTTTTATGGAGTAAAATATAAAAATTACTAGCTTGTCTCTCCATGCTCTAAACCAGTGTTTCCCAAACTCCAGTCCTTACGGACCCCACAGGTCATATTTTCAGGATTTCCTTAGTATTGCGCAAGTAGTGGAAGTATCATCAAGGCATAAGGAATTGTCTCACCTGTGCAACACTATGGAAATCCTGAAAACATTAAACGTGGGGTCCGTGAGGAGTGGAGTTTGGGAAATACTGCTCTAAACCAACTGTCGTGTCCTCTGAAGTGAATTACGCTACTGATTTGGGTTGGCTCCGGACCAGTCACCACTTGGAAAAACGGGGCTGGTGGCAGCATACTTGGTCCTGTGCAATTGGGCATCTTTGCAGCAACCAGCGGCGTTATTGTTCCCGCCTGTGTGGGAGTAGTTATATTGCACTCGCTGCAGCGTGCCCAATAGCCAGTACATAGCAGGCAGCCTTTCTTCCGGCTAATTACCCTAAGTGCAGTACCCTGACTGACCTGAGGGTAAGGGGGCCCCCAGAAAGTTGCAAGTTCCAAACTGGAACTGGGCAGTGGGATATAGATAAATCCCCTTCAGAAGAAGCCAGGAGCAACAAAACAACCCCGGTTCGTGACAAAGTGCTGTGAGTGGTGGGGATGACAAAGGTATCTGCCCCGTGAACCGTGACAGATTGGTGAGAGCACAGTGGGATCTGTGACATATTGGTGGCAGCAGTGGCATCATAGAGCATTAGTGATCGGGTTTGAGCAAGCATTCTTCTCACTAAAAACTTGCACAGTTCTTGAGAGGACTTGGCACAAAAAAGTTTTGGAGAACAAGCTCAGTGTTTACTAGTGCTGAGACAATAGTGTGTACTTGCGATTACCCCATACCTTTCTCTTCGTTTTTCTATCCTATCTTTTATTTGGCAACCATGGTTATGCTGGGAGAAATCTTTTATAAGAAGCAGTCCAAGGACACTCTTATTGTCTTGTGCATGTCACAGCAGATTGACTTTGCGGGCAAAAACAAAAACCAACTAGTCAAGGATCTGGTGCAAAAGGAAGCTGCTCCAGACCACTCTCAGAGCCCAGTGGCTGCAGAAGCCAGCACAAGCGAAAATGGTGCTTCAGCAGAGGTCCAACCACTGAAAGCAGGCCCTACTTACAACCAGGGCGGATTGGACCCCCACCTGCTGGCGGCCTTGGAACATCTCCCCGCCGACGACCGTGAGGGATCTCTGCAGCTGATACCACGAGAGAGCTGAGCGAGAGGCCCGAGCTCAGAGGGACCATGAACTGCGGCTAGCCGAACTCAGAGCCGTACCATCTACCACGTGGGGCAGTGAGTCCAGCAACGCGCAGTTCTCAAAATCGCGGCCAGAGCACTTTCCTGTGATGTAAAATGACGGGGACTTGGAAACTTTTCTGCAGGCATTTAAGAAAGCCTGCAGACAGTACCAGCTGCCGGATAACCAATGGGCCCGATACCTGACCCCAGGGCTAAGAGGCAAATCTCTGGAGGCGTTTGCTGCTATCCCTCAAGAACAAGATGGTGACTATGAGGCCATCAAGCAGGCCCTGATAACCAAGTACCAGCTTACACCTGAGGTTTACCGTAGAAAGTTCCAGAACCTCCAACGTGGACCACACGACAGTTACAGCGATCTGGCACATGGACTCGGGACCCACTTTGACCAGTGGACCCAAGGACTGTCAGTGACCACCTTTGCACGGCTGCGGGACCGGTTGATGAAAGACCAGTTCTTACATCTTTGCCCAGCTGAGGTGCGACAGCTCGTGATGGACAGAGAGCCCAAAGACGTGACTAAAGCAGCACAGATTGCCGATGCCTATGAGGCCAACCATAAATCGGAAGTGCGGAAGCCAGTCACTGCCAGCTGGAGAGGGGGTAAGCCTGCAACTAACGCCAGTACCCCTACCAGCCAACTCACAAGAGGCTCGTCCCTGTTGCCAATAGCATCAGACCTACCACCGACCCTCGCCAGTGTTTTTTTCTGCAAGTGGACAGGTCATATCAGCGCCCACTGTCCAGAGAAACAGAAGAATCCCCCAGCCAAGGCCCCAGGGCCTAATGCAGCAGTTCTTTTGGTGGGTGGAGCGGTTGGGAGGGTGTGTGACAACTTGCAGCACGTCACCGTGGGGGGTGGGGGGTGGGGGGGCATGTTGCTACAGGCCTCAAGGACACCGGGGCTGAAGGAACCCTCATCCGACCCGAACTTTACTGATTAATGATGTACCTGAATCATTTTTCTGAAAATGCCGAGGGTAATACTGATAATGCTAATGATGAAAATGTGCATGTGTTACCTGCTAACCATTTCTGTCCTAAGAATAATGTGTTTACAGGTACAGGAGTGCTCAGCCACATGACTCCGCGGGGTGGGATGGCTGAAGAACCCCTAACAGGAGCACGTGATGGTGCTAAGGGAAATGGGGAGATGCGTGGGAACCGTGAGGAAGGTGATGCCGTGCAACTGACCAGTGCCACAGAGGAAGGTAAGTGCTCCATAAGTAGGGTCACAAAGAGTGACTGCAGACTTGTGGCCTAAGGCCAGACCATAACAATTATCTGCAGCAGTCACATGCTGTAAACACATTACCGTTTCTAATGGTGAAGTCTGTTTATGGGATACAAAGCTTAAAAGCATAGAAGAGTATACATTCCTTTATTTACACGTAGATAGACAAACTATGGTTAAAAAAACACTGGATTCACACAGTGAGTTGCAGCAAACCCAAGCCGTAGAATAGGAGTTGAGTAATAAAGAGGATCCCATTCTCATAAGCAATGAGTAAGAACTACAGTATACATAGATTACCAAAGCTTTGTCCTTATTACTAAGTACAGTGCTGTGCAAATTAATTGGGACAAAGCATTTTTTAAGTAAAATCGTAAGTTGGTTACCAGTCAGTGATTCAAACTAGTTTTAATATATAATAAATAAATCTTGGTCAACTAGCCAGTGAAAAAAGGTAATTTTCAGAATTAGTATGTAACCGTGCATTATAACATTTTATTTTTTTGCTTTGTCCCAATTAATTTGCACAGCACTGTAGGTCAGCTTTTATGACCTGGTGGTCAGGACAATAATGGACCTGGTGGTTAAGAGCACACGGAATGACCTGATAGTTACTGATAATATAGGACGAGCTCTGGGACGTGGGAACTCTGCTGACCGCAATCCCTAATCCTATCAACCACACTAGAAATAGCCGTAGATTGCTCCTAACGCTCCCTATGCAACTCGGCACAGCCTAAGGAACTAGCTAGCCCTAAAGATAGAAAAATAAAGCCTACCTTGCCTCAGAGAAATTCCTCAAAGGAAAAGGCAGCCCCCGACATATAATGACTGTGAGTAAAGATGAAAATACAAACACAGAGATGAAATAGATTTAGCAAAGTGAGGCCCGACTTACTGAACAGACTGAGAATAGGAAAGGTAGCTTTGCGGTCAGCACAAAAAACTACAAAAAGACCACGCAGAGGGCGCAAAAAGACCCTCCGCACCGACTCACGGTGCGGAGGCCCTCCCTCTGCGTCCCAGAGCTTCCAGCAAGCAAGACAACAATCAAAATAGCAAGCTGGACAGAAAAATAGCAAACCAGAGAAAAACAAGCAGTCACTTAGCTTCTGCTGGGAAGACAGGTCACAAGAACGATCCAGGAGTGAACTAGACCAATACTGGAACATTGGCAGGTGGCATGGAGCAAAGATCTAAGTGGAGTCAAATAGAGCAGCCAGCTAACGCATTAACCTCGTCACCTGTGGAAGGAAACTCAGAAACACCCACAGCCACCAGAGAAAGTCCATGGACAGAACCAGCCGAAGTACCATTCATGACCACAGGAGGGAGCCCGACAACAGAATTCACAACAGTACCCCCCCCCTTGAGGAGGGGGTCACCGAACCCTCACCAGAGCCCCCAGGCCGACCAGGACGAGCCAAATGAAAGGCACGAACCAGATCGGCAGCATGAACATCAGAGGCAAAAACCCAGGAATTATCTTCCTGACCATAACCCTTCCACTTGACCAGGTACTGGAGTTTCCGTCTCGAAATACGAGAATCCAAAATCTTCTCCACCACATACTCCAACTCCCCCTCAACCAACACCGGGGCAGGAGGATCAACGGATGGAACCACAGGCGCCACGTATCTCCGCAACAACGACCTATGGAACACATTATGGATGGCAAAAGAAGCAGGAAGGGCTAAACGAAATGACACAGGATTGATAACCTCAGAAATCTTATACGGACCAATGAAACGAGGCTTAAACTTAGGAGAGGAAACCTTCATAGGAACATAACGAGACGACAACCAAACCAAATCCCCAACACGAAGTCGGGGACCCACACAACGCCGGCGGTTAGCGAAACGTTGAGCCTTCTCCTGGGACAATGTCAAATTGTCCACCACATGAGTCCAAATCTGCTGCAACCTATCCACCACAGTATCTACACCAGGACAGTCCGAAGACTCAATCTGCCCTGAAGAGAAACGCGGATGGAAGCCAGAATTGCAGAAAAACGGCGAAACCAAAGTAGCCGAGCTGGCCCGATTATTAAGGGCGAACTCAGCCAACGGCAAAAAGGACACCCAATCATCCTGATCAGCAGAAACAAAGCATCTCAGATGTTTCCAAAGTCTGATTAGTTCGTTCGGTTTGGCCATTTGTCTGAGGATGGAAAGCCGAGGAAAAAGACAAATCAATGCCCATCCTAGCACAAAAAGATCGCCAAAACCTCGAAACAAACTGGGAACCTCTGTCAGAAACGATGTTCTCCGGGATACCATGTAAACGAACCACATGCTGGAAAAATAATGGCACCAAATCAGAGGAGGAAGGCAATTTAGACAAAGGTACCAAATGGACCATCTTAGAAAAGCGATCACAAACCACCCAAATGACCGACATCTTTTGAGAGACGGGGAGATCCGAAATAAAATCCATAGAAATATGCGTCCAGGGCCTCTTTGGGACCGGCAAGGGCAAAAGCAACCCACTGGCACGAGAACAGCAGGGCTTAGCCCGAGCACAAGTCCCACAGGACTGCACAAAAGAACGCACATCCCGTGACAAAGACGGCCAACAAAAGGATCTAGCCACCAAATCTCTGGTACCAAAGATTCCAGGATGCCCAGCCAACACTGAACAATGAATCTCAGAGATAACTCTACTAGTCCATCTATCAGGGACAAACAGTTTCTCTGCTGGGCAACGGTCAGGTCTATCAGCCTGAAATTTTTGCAGCACCCGCCGCAAATCAGGGGAGATGGCAGACAAAATTACCCCCTCTTTGAGAATACCCGCTGGCTCAGGAACACCCGGAGAGTCAGGCACAAAACTCCTTGACAGGGCATCAGCCTTCACATTCTTAGAGCCCGGAAGGTACGAAACCACAAAATCAAAACGGGAGAAAAATAACGACCATCGAGCCTGTCTCGGATTCAACCGTTTGGCAGACTCAAGATAAGTCAAATTCTTGTGATCTGTCAAGACCACCACGCGATGCTTGGCTCCTTCAAGCCAATGACGCCACTCCTCGAATGCCCACTTCATGGCCAACAACTCTCGATTACCAACATCATAATTGCGCTCAGCAGGCGAAAACTTTCTAGAAAAGAAAGCACATGGCTTCATCACCGAGCCATCAGAACTTCTTTGCGACAAAACAGCCCCAGCTCCAATCTCAGAAGCATCAACCTCAACCTGAAACAGGAGCGAAACATCTGGCTGGCACAACACAGGGGCAGAAGAAAAACGACACTTCAACTCGTGAAAAGCCTCTACAGCTGCAGAAGACCAATTGACCACATCAGCACCCTTCTTGGTCAAATCAGTCAACGGTTTAGCAACACTAGAAAAATTAGCGATGAAGCGCCGATAAAAATTAGCAAAGCCCAGGAACTTTTGCAGGCTCTTCACAGATGTCGGCTGAGTCCAATCGTAAATGGCTTGGACTTTAACAGGGTCCATCTCGATAGTAGAAGGGGAAAAAAATGAACCCCAAAAATGAAACCTTCTGAACTCCAAAGAGACACTTTGACCCCTTCACAAACAAGGAATTCGCACGAAGGACCTGGAACACCATTCTGACCTGCTTCACATGAGACTCCCAATCATCCGAAAAGACCAAAATATCATCCAAATACACAATCAGGAATTTATCCAGGTACTCTCGGAAGATGTCATGCATAAAGGACTGAAATACTGATGGAGCATTGGAAAGCCCGAATGGCATAACCAGGTACTCAAAATGGCCCTCGGGCGTATTAAATGCTGTTTTCCATTCATCGCCTTGTTTAATACGCACAAGATTATACGCCCCTCGAAGATCTATCTTGGTGAACCAACTAGCCCTTTTAATACGAGCAAACAAATCAGACAGCAACGGCAAAGGATACTGAAATTTGACTGTAATTTTATTAAGAAGGCGGTAATCAATACAAGGTCTCAAAGAACCATCCTTCTTGGCCACAAAAAAGAACCCTGCTCCTAACGGTGATGACGACGGGCGAATATGGCCTTTCTCCAAGGATTCCTTTATATAACTCCGCATAGCGGCGTGTTCTGGCACAGATAAATTGAACAATCGGCCCTTAGGAAACTTACTACCAGGAATCAAATTAATTGCACAATCGCAATCCCTATGAGGAGGTAGGGCACTGGCTTTGGGCTCATCAAATACATTCCGATAATCCGACAAAAACTCTGGAACTTCAGAAGGAGTGGAAGACGAAATAGACAAAAATGGAACATCACCATGTACCCCCTGGCAACCCCAGCTCGACACAGACAAAGATTTCCAGTCCAATACTGGATTATGAACCTGTAGCCATGGCAACCCCAAAATGACCACATCATGCAGATTATGCAACACCAGAAAGCGGATATCCTCCTGATGTGCAGGAGCCATGCACATGGTCAATTGGGTCCAGTACTGAGGCTTATTCTTGGCCAAAGGCGTAGCATCAATTCCTCTCAATGGAATAGGATACTGCAAGGGCTCCAAGAAAAAACCACAGCGCCTAGCATACTCCAAGTCCATCAAATTCAGGGCAGCGCCTGAATCCACAAATGCCATAACAGAATAGGATGACAAAGAGCAAATCAGAGTAACGGACAATAGAAATTTAGACTGTACCGTACCAATGGTGTCAGACCTAGCGAACCGCTTAGTGCGCTTAGGACAATCGGAGATAGCATGAGTGGAATCACCACAGTAAAAACATAGCCCATTCCGACGTCTGTGTTCTTGCCTATCACATTGCATAGGCTCAGGCCCATGCTCAGATAGTACCGCCAAATGGTGCACAGTTTTACGCTCACGCAAGCGTCGATCGATCTGAATGGCCAAAGACATAGACTCATTCAGACCAGCAGGCATGGGAAATCCCACCATGACATCCTTAAGGGCTTCAGATAGACCCTTTCTGAAGATTGCTGCCAGGGCACATTCATTCCACTGAGTGAGCACAGACCACTTTCTAAACTTCTGACAATATATCTCCGCTTCATCCTGACCCTGACACAGAGCCAGCAAGATTTTCTCTGCCTGATCCACTGAATTAGGTTCGTCATAAAGCAATCCAAGCGCCAGGAAAAACGCATCAACATCACGCAATGCCGGATCTCCTGGCGCAAGTGAAAATGCCCAGTCTTGAGGGTCACCACGTAACAAAGAAATAATGATCTTTACTTGTTGAACAGGGTCACCTGAGGAGCGAGGTTTCAAGGCAAGTAACAATTTACAATTATTTTTGAAATTCAAGAACCTAGATCTATCACCAAAAAAACAAATCAGGAATTGGAATCCTAGGCTCTGACATCGGATTCTAAACCACAAAATCTTGAATGTTTTGTACACTTATAGTGAGATTATCCATCAAAGAGGACAGACCTTGAATGTCCATGTCTACACCTGTGTTCTGAACCACCCAGATGTAAAGGGGAAAAGAGAGACAAAACACACTGCAAAGAAAAAAAAATGGTCTCAGAACTTCTCTTATCCCTCTATTGAGATGCATTAGTACTTTGGGCCACCTGTACTGTTATGACCTGGTGGTCAGGACAATAATGGACCTGGTGGTTAAGAGCACACGGAATGACCTGATAGTTACTGATAATATAGGACGAGCTCTGGGACGTGGGAACTCTGCTGACCGCAATCCCTAATCCTATCAACCACACTAGAAATAGCCGTAGATTGCTCCTAACGCTCCCTATGCAACTCGGCACAGCCTAAGGAACTAGCTAGCCCTAAAGATAGAAAAATAAAGCCTACCTTGCCTCAGAGAAATTCCCCAAAGGAAACGGCAGCCCCCCACATATAATGACTGTGAGTAAAGATGAAAATACAAACACAGAGATGAAATAGATTAAGCAAAGTGAGGCCCGACTTACTGAACAGACTGAGAATAGGAAAGGTAGCTTTGCGGTCAGCACAAAAACCTACAAAAAGACCACGCAGAGGGCGCAAAAAGACCGCGGAGGCGCTCCCTCTGCGTCCCAGAGCTTCCAGCAAGCAAGACAACAATCAAAATAGCAAGCTGGACAGAAAAATAGCAAACCAGAGAAAAACAAGCAGTCACTTAGCTTCTGCTGGGAATCGATCCAGGAGTGAACTAGACCAATACTGGAACATTGGCAGGTGGCATGGAGCAAAGATCTAAGTGGAGTTAAATAGAGCAGCCAGCTAACGAATTAACCTCGTCACCTGTGGAAGGAAACTCAGAAACACCCACAGCCACCAGAGAAAGTCCATGGACAGAACCAGCCGAAGTACCATTCATGACCACAGGAGGGAGCCCGACAACAGAATTCACAACAGTCAGCCCACCAGAATCTATGCATAATGCAATGGCTGACTGTAGATGTATAACTTCTTGTAAATACAATATGTGTATCAGATAAGCATAAGCTGACTACCCTGATGAAGGCTTGGATTGAAATAAGTGTTGGGGCTGGTGCCATTCCAGCAGGGAGATAGCTACAGACCCATAAATGTTTATTTAGACCATATTGAATTTTATCTTTATGTATTTTAGATTGAGAATGGGTTGCCCTAGTTGTGGACAACCCCTTTAAGAGCAAAATGCTTGGCCCCAAGAAAATAAAGCTTACACTCCCCTTTTGTGGCGATGCCCTTCCAGCAATGTCGGGACTCGCAGAGCTCCGATGCGGTTGCATGACATGTGGCGCCCAATCAGCGCTGGCGTCACCATCCACACCTTCTGTCTAACTGAACATGAAGAGGAAGCCAGGGCTGCAGCTGTTCTGACTTCCTCTTAATGTTCATTTCATATGAAAGGGTGACAAGGACGCCAGCGCTGACTGGGCGCCGGGCACCACATTGTCATGCAACCGACAAGAGTTGTAGGACTGCGAGTGCTGACACAGGAGGTGAGTATAAGCTTTATTTTATTGGCACCAAACATTTAGATGAAGGGGTTGTCCTAATACTAGACAACCCCTTTAACACCTTCACTATCTTTGTCATATACATATGTCCAGGTAAGTACTTACCAATCTTACATGTATGGATATGTCCAGGTAATTTTGCGCACACAGGATTGCCGCAGGGTGATTAGTCGATATCACAGCCAACACCAGGCACTTCCTGCCAGGGGATTAACTGCCTAAATGATGTGATCGATAAAGACTGCAGCATTTAGAAGGCAGAGGGAGCCATTTCTGCCCTCCAATCAGAGCCCACACGACATCATCGCGGAGCCCAATCATTGCCATGGTGACTTGATGAAGTCATGACGACATCTGGGACAACAAGCTCCAGCAAGTTCGTTAGATCATGTGGAGTGTGGCAATCCGTCGCAAATGCGTCGTCAATAGAAGTCTATGGGGAAAAAACGCATCCTGCAAGCACTTTTTGCAGGATGCGTTTTTTCTGCAAAACGACGCATTGTGACGGATTTAAAAAAACGCTAGTGTGAAAGTACCCTAAATCACACTTGCAGCCAGTTGACATGGATTAAAGTTGACTCAACCTCTGTCCTGTGTCCTTGTGTGTACCACAATGAGCATGGAGAAAAGAAAGAAGACCAAAGAACTGTATGAGGACTTGAGAAACCAAATTGTGAGGAAGCATGAACAATCTCAAGGCTACAAGTCCATCTCCAAAGACCTGAATGTTCCTGTGTCTACCGTGTGCAGTGTCATCAAGAAGTTTAAAGAATTACAAGGGTGTCAATACTTTTGGCCATGACTGTATATGAGAGAAAATACCCAAAAGTGACACCATTCTAAAAACTGCACCCCACAAAGGGCTCAAAGCTGCATTTACAAAAGTTTACTAACCCTTCAGGTACTTCATGAGAAATGAAACAATGTGGAATGAAAAATTTAACATTTAATTTTTCACCCAATTTTTTTTATTTTCACAAGGGTAACAGGAGAAAATGGACCTCAAATATTGTTGTGCAATTTCTCCTGAATGCGCAGATATTCCATATCATGGTGAAAACCACTGTTTGCGCGCATGATAGGACTTGGAAAGCAGACTTTGATGGGATGGTCTGCATGCACCATGCCGCGTATGGAGTGCCCCTGATGTACCTAAACAGTGACATATGACCACATTTTGGAAACTATATCCTGTCAAGGAATTTATCTAGAGCAGAGGTGGGCAATTAAAGGGAACCTGTCATCCCCAAAATCGAAGGTGAGCTAAGCCCACCGGCATCAGGGGCTTATCTACAGCATTCTGGAATGCTGTAGATCAGGGGTCCCCAACTCCAGTCCTCAAGGCCCACCAACATGTCATGTTTTCAGGATTTCCTTAGTCTTGCCCAGGTAATAATTGCATCACCTGTGCAATGCAAAGGAAATCCTGAAAACATGACCTGTTGGTGGGCCTTGAGGACTGGAGTTGGGGACCCCTGCTGTAGATAAGCCCCCGATGTATCCTAAAAAATGAGAAAAAGAGGTTAGAATATACTCACCCAGGAGCGGTCCCGGTACGAAGGCTGTCGCGGTCCGGGGCCTCCCATCTTCTTACGATGACGTCCTCTTCTTGTCTTCACGCTGCGGCTCCGGCGCAGGCGTACTTTGTCTTCCCTGTTGAGAGCAGAGCAAAGTACTGCAGTGCGCAGGTGCCGGGCCTCTCTGACCTTTCCTGGTGCTTGCGCACTGCAGTACTTTGCTCTGCCCTCAACAGGGCAGACAAAGTACGCCTGCACCGGAGCGTGAAGACAAGAGGACGTCATCATAAGAAGATGGGAGGCCCCGGACCGTGACGTCCATCGGATCGGACCGCAGCGGGACCCCCCAGGTGAGTATAATCTAACCTCTTTTTCTCATCTTTCAGGCTACATCGGGGGCTTATCTACAACATTCCAGAATGCTGTAGATAAGCCCCTGATGCCGGTGGGCTTAGCTCACCTTCGATTTTGGGGGTGACCGGTTCCCTTTAATTTTCCCGAGGGGCCACACAAAAAACCGTAACTGTTGTGGAGGGGCGAACCAATAGGCTGAAATGAATTTGACTCAATATTAATATTGATATCACTTAATATTGAGCAGAATTAAGTATGCCGACACCACCTATATATCATATGAACCCGAGTATAGCCTCTTCTGTGTATCGTAAGAGCCCCACACAGCCTCTCCCCCATATGCGGCATAAGCCCTACACAGCCTCCCTGTATACTGCATGAGCCCCACACAGCCTCCCCTATATGCGGCATGAGCCCCACACAGCCTCCCCCATATGCGGCATGAGCCCCACGCAGCCTCCCCCTATATGCAGAATGAGCCCCACACAGCCTCCCCCATATACGGCATGAGCCCCACACAGCCTCCCCCTATATGCAGAATGAGCACCACACAGCCTCCCCTATATGCAGAATGAGCCCCACACAGCCTCCCCTATATGCAGAATGAGCCCCACACAGGCTCCCCCTATATGCGACATGAGCCCTACACAGCCTTCCCCTATAAGCGACATGACCCCCACACAGCCTCAACTATATGCGGCATGAGCCTCACAGAGCCTCCCCATATACTGCATGAGCCCCACAGTCTCCCTATATACAGCATGAGCTCCACACAGCCTCCCTATATACTGTATGAGGCCCCCATAGCCTCCCCGTGTGCAGCATGACATCCCCATAGCCTCCTTATGTGATGCATGTCACTTCCATAGCATCGCCATGCGCAGCATGACACACCCATAGCCTCCCCATGCCCACCTAAGCATCCCATACATATGAAGGAAAAAAAAAATTAGAAGAACACCACACTTACCTCGGTCCCGTTCCCCGGCACACTGCTTCTGTTCCTTTCTCCGGTGTGCTGACTCTCCACAGTTTCACAAGCTGATTGGTGGAGAAAGTGGCCAGGGGCCCCTCCTCCACCAATGCAGTCAGCGCAGATGGAGATAACGAGCAGGCCACTGTTTTCAGCCCCTTGGCTGTCTCGGGCCGCACTTTGCCCAGGTTGGATCTAGAGTCATAGTTATAGTAATAATGAGAATGCTTTTGGTTTTCCTGATGTATGAATTTATAAATTGTATGAATTTATAATGTGGTGGTATATGCAAGTTGTGCGGAGTACATCAGATTATAAAAGTGTTGTGTCAACATGGTAAAAGGACATTTTATGAATTTTCATTAAGAATTGCTTCAAAGCATACCACATGTCCACAAAGGCTAGGTTTCTCACAATGGTAAATGTTGTCTTTTTTGAATCCCCTTTTCGAGCTTACACCAAAGATCGCAATAAGGCTTGACTCATCCTGCGCGGTTTTAGTGTAAATCTCTGAAATGCGTGATACAGACAGAACCCCCAGCAGAATATTCCCTATAATGAGGCAGATGGAGATAGATACTGGACACCACCTGAATTATGAAGCAGCGGTGTCAGTCTTTTTAAGTGTGCACAAAAGCGTGGTCCACAACAGTTGTGTGCACGTCTGAGGAGGACATCGCTGAAAAGAAGGAAGACGGAGTCCAGAGTAACTCACTATAGTGAGTTGATCTGTTGGGGGCTTCATCTGAATAACTTCTTCGGAGATTTAGATGGAAACCCAATACAAGTGCTCAGTGTAGATCGCAGGATCAATGTGATCCAAAACGTTGTGTAAAATGTTTCCAACAAAACCTTCAAATTAATGAACAACAAAACAAAGAAAGTCTCCACTCAAGTCAGTCATCCTTCAGGGGAACTATAGGGGGCTTACAGTACATGTTACTTATAGTACAAAGGCATTGGAAAAGGGCTATGGATCCTAGTGCCCGCCCTCCTCCCTCCCCCCCCCAAAAAGCAGCAAATTCTGCACTGCCAAATGGAAAACACCCTCTCCCATCTGAGCCCCAGTGTGCCCAAGCCACATTTAGCATCCACGTTTGCCATTTCTGTAGCTATGAGAGGCCGCTTAATTTACAGGAGAGTGTCTCCAGAAGCATAAGTATGGGTACTACAAAGTACGGGCGCAACAACATACTGGGCATTACAATGGCAGATTAACAACTTTCACTGCTGCTTGTTTCTGGCAAACACCCATGGAGTCAAAATAGTCACTGCTACTATACATAAATTCCCAAATTGTGCGGGGTATACGGCTCTCATAGCACTTAGACGCCGGTGTTACAATTTACAAAATTATAAAATGACTAGATTGTGGCCCGATTCTAACGCATCGGGTATTCTAGAATATGCATGTCCCCGTAGTATATGGACAATGATGATTCCAGAATTCGCGGCAGACTGTGCCCGTCACTGATTGGTCGAGGCAACCTTTATGACATCATCGTCACCATGGCAACCATTATGACACCTACGTCGATACTGTGCCCGTTGCTGATTGGTCGAAGCGAATTCGCGGCAGACTGTGCCCATCGCTGATTGGTCGAGGCAACCTTTATGACATCATAATAGCCATGCTGTGCCCGTCGCTGATTGGTCGAGGCCTGGCGGCCTCGACCAATCAGAGACGCGGGATTTCCAGGACAGACAGACAGACAGAAAGACAGACAGACGGAAAAACCCTTAGGCAATTATATATATAGATTTGCGGACCCAATATATAGAGCCTCTAAGTGGTTAAAATGGGAAGAGGATTCCCCGTTTACACAATCAGCCTCCACAATCGTAATTGAAAGTGTCAATGGTTGCAATAGCCCCCGAAGTCATCTAATGACCTCAGGTCACGCTGGCCTGTTAGATTCTGTTATAAGCCTATAAACAAAAACAAAAAAACACAGACAATTGGTATCACCATGTCCGGAACTGCCTGCAATAGAAAATGGTTGCCCAAAAAAATATTTTAATATAGTTATATATACACCCACTGTGTATATATCGTGTGTGTAAAAATATAAAAAAAAACTATATATATATATATATATATATATATATATATATATGTACTAGATGGCAGCCCGATTCTAAAGAATCGGGAGTCTAGAATCCATGTATACTTTATTTATTCAAATGTAAGAATAATACAATTAATAAATAATAGTAAGAAAGAACAAAAAATGGCTGCACTCACCAGCTCTTGACAATTCTTGTTATTTAAGTAAAAATTCAAAAATCACACCAAAATGGCGGGCGGAGTGTGTCACAGTACGGCACGTTTCTGATTGGTCGCTCGCAGCAGGCGGCAACCAATCAGACACTGGACACTGTTGACGTCACTTATCTCCGGACATTAGCTCTGGACATTAGCTCCGGACAAAGCCACGGAAGTTGGCACAAATTGCAGGAAGTAGTATTCTAGGCAATTATATATTAGATTTGAATAAATAAAGTATATATGGATTCTAGACTCCCGATTCTTTAGAATCGGGCTGCCATCTAGTTAATAAATAATAGTAAGAAAGAACAAAAATAATAGGCAGTATATGGAGAAAACACCAAACAAAAGTTCAAAATTGGTGTGAAAATGTCACTGAACCACTTCACAACTAAATATATATAGTTTTGGTAAATGGTATTATCATTTTTTTGACGAAATTCGGCAGGAGCTTGAAGAGCAACGTCACTGGGCCCGCCTCCACGCAGTAGAAACTTGCTGTGAGGTAAAAATTCAAAAATCACACCAAAATGGCGGGCGGAGTGTGTCACAGTACGGCACGTTTCTGATTGGTCGCTCGCAGCAGGCGGCAACCAATCAGACACTGGACACTGTTGACGTCACTTATCTCCGGACATTAGCTCCGGACATTAGCTCCGGACATTAGCTCCGGACAAAGCCACGGAAGTTGGCACAAATTGCAGGAAGTAGTATTCTAGGCAATTATATATAAGATAATTCCGTCTGTCTGTTATGGAAATCACGCGTGGCTGATTGGTCGCGACCAATCCGCGACAGGCTTAGTCCAGCCGCGAATTGGCCCCTCCCTTCTCTCCTCCAGTCAGTGCCCCCCTCCCTACTCCCCTCCAGTCAGTGCCAGTGTGTCGCCCCATCCAGGACCAACTTTTTACTATTGAAGCTGCCTATGCAGCATCAATAATAAAAAGATATACTGTTAATAATAAGTTAAAAAATGTGCTATTCTCACCTTCCGCCGTCCACCGAGCGTGATGCTGCCGCCAGCTTCCGTTCCCACGGATGTATTACGAAATTACCCAGATGACTTGGCGGTCTCAGAACGGAATCTGGCGGCAGCATGGCGCGCATCGGGACAGCTTCGGTGGACACCGGAGTGTGAGATAACCTTTTTTTTTTTTAAACAGGGATATGGTGCCCACACGGCTATATACTACATGGGCTGTGTTATATACTGAGTGGGCTGTGATACATACTGTGTGGGCTGTGTTATATACTGCGTGGGCTGTGTTATATACTGCGTGGGCTGTGCTATATACTACTTGGGCTGTGCTATATACTTCCTGGCTGCTATATACTACGTGGGCAGTGTTATATACTGCGTGGGCTGTGTAATATACTACGTGGCCTGTTTTATATACTGTGTGGCCTGTGTTATATACTACGTGGGCTGTGCTACATATTAAATGGGCTGTGTTATATACTGCCTGGCTGCTATATACTACGTGGGCACTGTTATATACTGCGTGGGCTGTGTTATATACTACATGGCCTGTGTTATATACTGCGCGGCTGTGCTATATATTGCGTGGGCTGTGCTATATATTACGTGGGCTGTGTTATATACTACGTCACTGCTATATACTACGTGGCTGCTATATACTACGTGGCTGTCTGTGTTAGGTGGGCTGTGCTATATACTATGTGGCTACTATATACTATGTGGCTGTGGTATATACTACGTGGATGTGCTATATACTACGTGGCTGTGCTAAGCGTGACGTACATACATATTCTAGAATACCCGATGCGTTAGAATAGGGCCTGTTATGATTCGGTGACCTTGGAGCTGCATGAGAACTTTCACTGGAGAAGGTGGCCACTATACTGACCGCAATCCTGAACTTAACACCGCAACTAGAAGTAGCCGTGGAGTGTACCTAACACACCTAGACACCTCGTCACAGCCGGAGGACTAAATACCCCTAAAGATGGAAATAGGAATACTATCATGCCTCAGAGAAAATCCCCAAAGGATAGACAGCCCCCCACAAATATTGGCGGTGAGTCGGAGAGGAAAAAACATACACAGGCAGAAAAACAGGATTTAGCACAGGAGGCCACTTCTAGCTAAATAGGACAGGATAGGACAGAGTTCTTTGCGGTCAGTATCAAAACCCGTCAAAAACATCCACAGCAGAATATACAAAAACTTTCTACATTTGACTAAAGATGCAGGTGCGTAAATCTGCAACTCCAGTGAATCCTACAATCAGAGCAGGAATAATCTTTGCTAAATTTGGCAGCAAGCAGGAGAAGCAAGAAAGTGATCCAACACTTCACAAGGAACATTGACAACTGGCAAGGGCTAAAGGATCCTGCACACCTAAATATCCCAGTCAAAATTGTAATCATCAGATACACCTGGCCAGGACTGCGACTCAGAGACAACTGCATTCCCACCTACAACCACTGGAGGAAACCCAAGAGCAGAATTCACAACAGTACCCCCCTTTGAGGAGGGGTCACCGAACCCTCACCAGGGCCCAAAGGACGATCAGGACGAGCCAGATGAAAGGCACGGACCAAATCAGCAGCATGGACATCAGAGGCAAAAACCCAAGAATTATCCTCCTGGCCATAACCCTTCCATTTGACCAGGTACTGAAGCTTCCGCCTCGAAAAACGAGAATCCAAAATCTTCTTAACAACATATTCCAACTCCGCATCAACCAACACAGGGGCCGGAGGATCAACAGAGGGAACAATGGGCTCCACATATTTCCGCAACAAAGATCTATAGAAGATATTATGGATAGCAAAAGAGGCCGGAAGCGCCAGTCGAAAAGACACCGGATTAATAATCTCAGAAATCCTATAAGGACCAATAAACTGAGGCTTAACCCCTTTCTGACATCGGACGTACTATCCCGTCGAGGTGGGGTGGGCCCCCATGACCATGGACGGGATAGTACGTCCAGCGCGATCGGCGGCGCTCACGGGGGGAGCGCCGCCGATCGCGGCCGGGTGTCAGCTGCCTATCGCAGCTGACATCCGGCACTATGTGCCAGGAGCGGTCACGGACCGCCCCCGGCACATTAACCCCTGGCACACCGCGATCAAAGATGATCGCGATGTGCCGGCGGTGCAGGGAAGCATCGCGCAGGGAGGGGGCTCCCTGCGGGCTTCCCTGAGCCCCCCGCAGCAACGCGATGTGATCGCGTTGCTGCGAGGGTCTTACCTCCCTCCCTGCCTGCTCGAGCCCCGGATCCAAGATGGCCGCGGATCCGGGTCCTGCAGGGAGGGAGGTGGCTTCACAGAGCCTGCTCAGAGCAGGCACTGTGAAGCAGCCTGCACTGCTCTCAGATCGGTGATCTGACAGAGTGCTGTGCAAACTGTCAGGTCACCGATCTGTGATGTCCCCCCCCTGGGACAAAGTAAAAAAAAAAAAATATCCCCATAAATACATTTCTTTATCTAAATAAAAAAAACAAAACAATAAAAGTACATATATTTAGTATCGCCGCGTCCGTAACGGCCCGAACTATAAAACTGGCCCACTAGTTAACCCCTTCAGTAAACACCGTAAGAAAAGAAAAAAAAAAAAAAACGAGGCAAAAAACGCTTTATTATCATACCGCCGAACAAAAAGTGGAATAACACGCGATCAAAAAGACAGATATAAATAACCATAGTACCGCTGAAAACGTCATCTTGTCCCGCAAAAAACGAGCCGCCATACAGCATCATCAGCAAAAAAATAAAAAAGTTATAGTCCTGAGAATAAAGCGATGCAAAAATAATTATTTTTTCTATAAAATAGTTTTTATCGTATAAAAGCGCCAAAACATAAAAAAAATGATATAAACGAGGTGTCGCTGTATTCGAACTGACCCGAAGAATAAAACTGCTTTATCAATTTTACCAAACGCGCCTCCCCCAAAAGAAATTCATGAATAGCTGGTTTTTGGTCATTCTGCCTCACAAAAATCGGAATAAAAAGCGATCAAAAAATGTCACGTGCCCGAAAATGTTACCAATAAAAACGTCAACTCGTCCCGCAAAAAACAAGCCCTCACATGACTCTGTGGACCAAAATATGGAAAAATTATAGCTCTCAAAATGTGGTAACGCAAAAAATATTTTTTGCAATAAAAAGCGTCTTTCAGTGTGTGACGGCTGTCAATCACAAAAATCCGCTAAATAACCCGCTATAAAAGTAAATCAAACCCCCCTTCATCACCCCCTTAGTTAGGGAAAAATTAAAAAAAGTATTTATTTCCATTTTCCCATTAGGGTTAGGGCTAGGGCTACAGTTTGGGTTGGGGCTAAAGTTAGGGTTCGGGTTGGGGCTAAAGTTACAGTTAGGGTTTAGATTACATTTACAGTTGGGAATAGGGTTGGGATTAGGGTTAGGGGTGTGTCAGGGTTAGAGGTGTGGTTAGGGTTACTGTTGGGATTAGGGTTAGGGGTGTGTTTGGATTAGGGTTTCAGTTATAATTGTGGGGTTTCCACTGTTTAGGCACATCAGGGGCTCTCCAAACGCGACATGGCGTCCGATCTCAATTCCAGCCAATGCTGCGTTGAAAAAGTAAAACAGTGCTTATTCCCTTCCGAGCTCTCCCGTGTGCCCAAACAGGGGTTTACCCCAACATATGGGGTATCAGCATACTCAGGACAAATAGGACAACTGTTGGGGTCCAATTTCTCCATTTACCCTTGGGAAAATACAAAACTGGGGGCTAAAAAATAATTTTTGTGGGAAAAAAAAAGATTTTTTATTTTCACGGCTCTGCGTTATAAACTGTAGTGAAACACTTGGGGGTTCAAAGTTCTCACAACACATCTAGATTAGTTCCCTGGGAGGTCTAGTTTCCAATATGGGGTCACTTGTGGGGGGTTTCTACTGTTTAGGTACATTAGGGGTTCTGCAAACGCAATGCGACGCCTGCAGACCATTCCATCTAAGTCTGCATTCCAAATGGCGCTCCTTCCCTTCCGAGCTCTGCAATGCGCTCAAACGGTGGTTCCCCCCAACATACGAGGTATCAACGTACTCAGGACAAATTGGACAACAACTTTTGGGGTCGAATTTCTCCTCTTAGCCTCGGGAAAATACAAAACTGGGCGCTAAAAAATAATTTTGGGGGGAAAGATTTCTTTTTTTTTAATTTTCACGGCTCTGCGTTACAAACTGTAGTGAAACACTTGGGGGTTCAAAGCTATCACAACACATCTAGATGAGTTCCTTAGGGGGTCTAGTTTCCAAAATGGTGTCACTTGTGGGAGGTTTCTACTGTTTAGGTACATTAGGGGCTCTGCAAATGCAATGTGACACCTGCAGACCATTCCATCTAAGTCTGCATTCCAAATGGAGCTCCTTCCCTTCCGAGCTCTCCCATCCGCCCACACAGTGGTTTACCCCCACATATGGGCTATCAGCGTACTCAGGACAAATTGTACAACAACTTTTGGGGTCCAATTTCTTCTCTTACCCTTGGGAAAATAAAAAATTGGGGGCGAAAAGATAATTTTTGTGAAAAAATATGATTTTTTATTTTTACGGTTCTACATTATAAACTTCGGTGAAGCACTTGGTGGGTCAAAGTGCTCACCACACCTCTAGATAAGTTCCTTAGGGGGTCTACTTTCCAAAATGGTGTCACTTGTGGGGGGTTTCAATGTTTAGGCACATCAGGGGCTCTCCAAACGAAACATGGCGTCCGATCTCAATTCCAGTCAATTTTGCATTGAAAAGTCAAATGGCGCTCCTTCGCTTCCGAGCTCTGCCATGCGCCTAAACAGTGGTTTACCCCCACATGTGGGGTATTGGCGTACTCAGGACAAATTGTACAACAATGTTTGGGGACCATTTTCTCCTGTTACCCTTGGTAAAATAAAACAAATTGGAGCTGAATTAAATTTTTTGTGAAAAAAGTTAAATGTTCATTTTTATTTAAACATTCAAAAAATTCCTGTGAAGCACCAGAAGGGTTAATAATCTTCTTGAATATGGTTTTGAGCACCTTGAGGGGTGTAGTTTTTAGAATGGTGTCACACTTGGGTATTTTCTATCATATAGACCCCTCAAAATGACTTCAAATGAGATGTGGTCCCTAAAAAAAAATGGTGTTGTAGAAATGAGAAATTGCTGGTCAACTTTTAACCCTTGTAACTTCCTAACAAAAAAAAATTTTGGTTCCAAAATTGTGCTGATGTAAAGTAGACATGTGGGAAATGTTACTTATTAAGTATTTTGTGTGACATATCTCTGTGATTTAATTGCATAAAAATTCAAAGTTGGAAAATTGCGAAATTTTCATAATTTTCGCCAAATTTCCGTTTTTTTCACAAATAAACGCAGGTACTATCAAAGAATTTTTACCATTGTCATGAAGTACAATATGTCACGAGAAAACTATGTCAGAATCACTGGGATCCGTTGAAGCGTTCCAGAGTTATAACCTCATAAAGGGACAGTGGTCAGAATTGTAAAAATTGGCCCAATCATTAACGTGCAAACCACCCTTGGGGGTAAAGGGGTTAAATTTAGGAGAAGAAACCTTCATAGGAACATGACGGGAAGACAACCAGACCAGATCACCAACCCGAAGCCTGGAACCAACACACCGACGATGATTAGCAAAACGTTGAGCCTCCTCTTGAGACAACACCAACTTGTCCACCACATGAGCCCAAATCTGCTGCAACCTGTCCACCACAGAATCCACACCAGGACAGACAGAAGGCTCAACCTGCCCAGAAGAAAAACGAGGATGAAAACCAAAATTACAAAAGAAAGGCGAAACCAAGGTAGCAGAACTAACCCGATTATTAAGGGCAAACTCGGCCAATGGCAAGAAGGCCACCCAATCATCCTGATCAGCAGACACAAAGCATCTCAAATAAGTCTCCAAGGTCTGATTAGTACGCTCGGTCTGGCCATTTGTCTGAGGATGAAATGCAGAAGAAAAAGACAAATCAATGCCCAGCCTAGCACAAAAGGCCCGCCAAAACCTAGAAACAAACTGGGAACCCCTGTCGGACACAATATTCTCCGGAATACCATGCAAACTAACCACATGCTGAAAGAACAAAGGAACCAAATCTGAAGAGGAAGGCAATTTAGGCAAGGGCACCAAATGAACCATCTTAGAGAACCGGTCACAAACAACCCAGATAACAGACATCTTCTGGGAGACCGGAAGATCAGAAATAAAATCCATCGAAATATGCGTCCAGGGCCTCTCAGGGACTGGCAATGGCAAAAGCAACCCACTAGCACGGGAACAACAAGGCTTGTCCCGCGCACAAGTCCCACAGGACTGCACAAAAGAACGCACATCCCGCGACAAAGAAGGCCACCAAAAGGACCTACCAACCAAATCTCTGGTACCAAAAATGCCAGGATGACCAACAAACACGGAACACTGAACCTCAGAAATCACTCTACTAGTCCATCTGTCAGGAACAAACAATTTCCCCACAGGACAACGGTCAGGTTTGTCAGCCTGAAATTCCTGAAGAACCCGTCGTAAATCAGGGGAAATGGCAAAATACCGACCGGCTCTAAGACCTCAGGAGAAATAGGCAAAAAACTCCTAGAGAGGGCATCAGCCTTAATATTCTTAGAACCCAAAAGGTACGAGACCACGAAATCAAAACGGAAAAAAAACAAGGACCATCGAGCCTGTCTAGGATTCAGCCGTTTAGCAGACTCGAGGTAAATCAAATTCTTATGATCGGTCAAGACCACAATACGATGCTTAGCTCCCTCAAGCCAATGTCGCCACTCCTCAAACGCCCACTTCATAGCCAACAACTCCCGATTGCCGACATCATAATTGCGTTCAGCAGGCGAAAACTTACGGGAAAAGAAGGCACACGGTTTCATTAAGGAACCAACAGGATCCCTCTGAGACAAAACGGCCCCTGCCCCAATCTCAGAAGCGTCAACCTCAACCTGAAACGGAAGAGAAACATCCAGTTGGCGCAACACTGGAGCAGAAGTAAATCGACGTTTAAGCTCCTGAAAGGCAGAGACAGCCGCAGAGGACCAATTCGCCACATCAGCGCCTTTCTTCGTCAAATCGGTCAGAGGTTTAACCACGCTGGAAAAATTAGCAATTAAACGGCGATAAAAATTTGCAAAACCCAAAAATATCGGAAGGCTCTTTACGGATGTGGGCTGAATCCAATCATGAATGGCCTGAACCTTAACCGGATCCATCTCTATAGACGAGGGAGAAAAAAAATGAAGCCCAAAAAAGAGACTTTCTGCACCCCAAAGAGACACTTTGACCTTTTCACAAACAGGGCATTGTCACGAAGGATCTGAAATATCATCCTGACCTGTTGCACATGAGACTCCCAATCATCGGAAAAAATCAAAATATCGTCCAAATATACAATCAAGAATTTATCAAGATAATCCTGGAAGATATCATGCATGAAGGACTGAAAAACAGATGGAGCATTAGAGAGTCCGAATGGCATCACAAGGTATTCAAAATGGCCTTCGGGCGTGTTTAACGCAGTTTTCCATTCATCACCCTGCTTAATACGAACAAGATTATATGCCCCTCGAAGGTCAATCTTCGTAAACCAACTAGCTCCCTTAATCCTAGCAAACAAATCGGAAAGCAAAGGTAAAGGGTAATGAAACTTGACCATGATTTTATTCAAGAGGCGATAATCTATACAGGGTCTCAAGGAACCATCTTTTATTGCAACAAAAAAGAACCCCGCTCCCAACGGCGAAGAAGATGGTCGAATATGCCCTTTCTCCAAAGACTCCTTAATATAGCTCCGCATGGCGGTATGTTCAGGCACAGATAGGTTGAAAAGTCGACCCTTAGGAAACTTACAGCCTGGAATCAAGTCAATAGCACAATCGCAGTTCCTGTGCGGTGGAAGGAAACTGGACTTGGGCTCATCGAATACATCCTGAAAATCAGACAAAAACTCTGGAATTTCAGAAGGTGAAGAAGAGGAGATTGACATCAAAGGAACATCATTATAAACCCCCTGACAACCCCAACTAGTCACAGACATGGACTTCCAGTCCAACACAGGATTATGTACCTGCAACCACGGAAAACCCAGCACGATAACATCATGCAAGTTATGCAACACCAGAAATCGACAATCTTCCTGATGGGCTGGCGCTATACGCATGGTGACCTGTGTCCAAAACTGGGGCTTATTTTTAGCCAAGGGTGTAGCATCAATGCCCCTTAAAGGAATAGGGTTCTGCAAAGGCTGCAAGGGAAAACCACAACGCTTGGCAAACTCAAAATCCATTAAATTCAAGGCGGCGCCTGAATCCACAAACGCCATGACAGAAAATGAGGACAATGAGCAGGTCAAGGACACATAACAAAAATTTAGGTTGTACAGTACTGATGGTAATTCAACTGGCGATCCTCTTTGTCCGCTTAGGGCAGACAGAAATGACATGAGAAGCGTCGCCACAATAATAACACAACCTATTTTGACGTCTGAAACCTTGTCGTTCCGTTCTAGACAGAATTCTATCACATTGCATAGGCTCAGGAATTTGCTCTGAGGATAACGCCACAGCGCGCACAGTTCTGCGCTCCTGCAGGCGTCGGTCAATCTGAATGGCCAGAGACATGGAATCACTCAGACTGGAACGCGTCGGAAACCCCACCATAACATCTTTAACAGATTCAGAAAGCCCTCTTCTGAAAATTGCCGCCAAAAGCATCATTATTCTATTTAGTCAACACAGACCTTTTTCTGAATTTCTGACAATACAATTCTGCCGCCTCTTGACCCTGAGACAGGGCCAACAAGGTCTTCTCAGCTTGATCCACAGAATTAGGCTCATCATATAGTAATCCTAAAGCCTGAAAAAAGGAGTCAATATTAAGCAAAGCCGGATTCCCAGATTCCAGGGAAAACGCCCAATCCTGCGGGTCGCCACGCAGCAGGGAGATTACGATTTTCACCCGCTGAATGGAATCACCAGAGGATCGAGGTCTCAGGGCAAAAAACAGTTTACAGTTGTTTTTGAAACTCAAAAATTTAGACCTGTCACCAGGAAACAAATCAGCAGTAGGAATCTTCGGTTCTAAAGCAGGAGTCTGAACAATATAATCAGAAATACCTTGCACCCTAGCAGCAAGCTGGTCTACACGAGAAGCTAATTCCTGAAAATTCATGCTTGCACCAGGCTCCTCAGCCACCCAGATATTGAGAGGGAAGAGAACACAAAACAGACTGGAGAAAAAAAAATGGCTCAAGAGCTTCCTTCCCTTCTTCTGAGATGCATTTAACTCATTCTTGGCCAGTTGTACTGTTGTGATTCGGTGACCTTGGAGCTGCATGAGAACTTTCACTGGAGAAGGTGGCCACTATACTGACCGCAATCCTGAACTTAACACCGCAACTAGAAGTAGCCGTGGAGTGTACCTAACAATCCTAGACACCTCGTCACAGCCGGAGGACTAAATACCCCTAAAGATGGAAATAGGAATACTATCTTGCCTCAGAGAAAATCCCCAAAGGATACATTTCAAAAACCTGACCGGCACATCCAAACATAGACTAAGTGTGAACAGGTGCTGAACCTAGAGTCGCCAACTAGTATATAGTTAAGTAAATAAGGCAGCACACTGCAGCGCTAAAACATGTAAACTTGAAATACGAAATTTGAACTGCATTACTGCATTAGAAATATGAAAAATGAGAGCGTTTAGCGCATAAAAATGGCCAATTTTATGTGTACCTGGTAGCCCCTTTACGGCATCTCTCTTATACCAGGTCCTAAACTTGCCTTACCTCACTGAGAATAAACATCTCCATCTGAATGGGTACATGTGAAACCTCTTCCTAGACTAAAATTCTCTCTCTCTGTGGAGGGGTATTGGACCTGCTGTAATTAAAACACCTGTAGGCTAGGAGGCGGAGTGCACGATCAGAAGGCTAAAGAATACATTTCAAAAACCTGACCAGGGTAAGAAGTGGGGTCTTCCTGGGTCTCCTACCATACAGTCCCTTTTCATTCAGATGCCAAAGGATAGTACGGGTTGACACTGTTGTACCCTCGGACTGCAGGGCAGCTTGAACTTGTTTGGATGTTAGTCGAGGTTCTTTATCCAACATCCGAACAATCTTGCGTTGAAATCTCTTGTCAATTTTTCTTTTCCATCCACATCTAGGGAGGTTAGCCACATTGCCATGGGCTTTAAACTTCTTGATAACACTGCGCACGGTAGACACAGGAACATTCAGGTCTTTGGAGATGGACCTGTAGCCTTGAGGTTGCTCATGCTTCCTCACAATTTGGTTTCTCAAGTCGTCAGACAGTTCTTTGGTCGTCTTTCTTTTCTCCATGCTCAATGTGGTACACACAAGGACACAGGACAGAGGTTGAGTCAACTTTAGTCCATGTCAACTGGCTGAAAGTGTGATTTAGTTATTGCCAACACCTGTTAGGTGCCACAGGTAAGTTACAGGTGCTGTTAATTACACAAATTAGAGAAGCATCACATGATTTTTCAAAGGGTGCCAATACCTTTGTCCACCCCCTTTTTTATGTTTGAAGTGATAATATATCCAATTTGGCTTTAGGACAATTCTTTTTGTGTTTTTTTTTCATTTGATGCTTGAATTTCTTGCACTGAACTCGAAAGTGTGACCCCAGCCTAAGAGTTCAAATCCCTACAAATAGTGTGACTTTTTAAATGCAAAATTTGTGAAAACAAATAGTGGAAGCCATCTTGCATTTGGAGTGCACCTGATGTAACTTAACAGTGGAAACCACCTACAAGTGACATTTTGGAAACTAGACTGCCTCAGGAAACTTATAACACCAAAACAAATGTCCCAAAAGAAATAATATAGGACGAAAGAACTCAAATATATATCACCAAGCGGTACACAGACCACAAAAAGAAAGAGTATAATCCTTAAATCAATTTTTATTAGACATGTAACAAATTAACAAATCAATTGAACAAATCAATAAACGAATGATAAAACAGACACTACTGGAAACCACAATAAACAGGGAGCCCTGAAACCAGCATGCCAAATGCCCAAATGGATGTTAATGCTCAATACCTCAGACTCAAACAATGTGCAAATAAGCATGTATATCTGTGCAAATAGCTAGAAAAAAATATATAGCAGCATTCGTAATAGTTTTGAAAAGTGCCAAGTGCATCAAGTCCAACGCGGACCCTCCTTAGGAATGCATACATATACAAATAGCAAGAGGTGAGCTATACTTACAAGAATAATTAGACCGGCATAAGGCTGGTGACAGGAGATCCCCGCCGCGTTAATTTGTTACATGTCTAATAAAAATTGATTTAAGGATTATACGCTTTCTTTTTGTGGTCTTTGTAGCGCTTGGTGATATGCCTCAGGAAACTTATCTAGATTTGTGGTGAGCATCTTGAAGCCCCAGGTGCTTCACAGAAGTTTATAACATTGAGCCGTGAAAATCATAAAAAAATATAGATATATTTTCCCCACAAAAACATTATTTTAGCTAAAAAAAAAAATATTTTAACAAGGGTAACAGGAGAAATTGCACCATACAATTTGTTGTGCAAATTCTCCCGAGTACGCCGATAACCTATATGTGGGGGAATACTACTTTTGAGGCACAGTGCAAAGCTCAGAAGGGAAGACATGCCATATTGGAGTTCAGATTTTGCTGTAATGGTTTGAGGGCGCCATGTCACATTGGAAGATCCACTGAGGTGCCAGTAATACCCCATATGTGAACTCATTTACAATGAATTCATCTAGGGGTGCAATGATCACATTGACACAACATTTTTTCCTGAGTGTGCCAATACCCTACATGTAAATTGGGAAATATTTTTCAGGCACGGTGGAAAGCTCAGAAGGGAAGGAGTGTGATACTATAGTGCAGATTTTACTGTTACGGTTTGCGGATACCATGACCCACTGGGAGAGCTCATGAGTTGCCAGGACAGCAGAAATCCCCATAAGTGACCCAATTTTACAAACTACACCTTTCAATGAATTCATCTATGGGTGCAGTGATCATACTGACATCACAGGTGAGTCACAGAATTTTAAACTTTGAGCATTAAAGAAAAAATAACTACCAGTACATTTTTATCACCAAACTTTTGTTCTAGCCCCAGATTTTACATTTTCAAACAAGAAGTGGGTAAAATTGGCACCATAATTTGTCCCACAATTTCTACTGAACGTGGCAATACCCCATATGTGGCTGTACAGTACTGCTTAGCCATAAGGAGAGACTTGGGAGGGAAAGAGCGCCATTGGATCCTGGAGCGCAGATTTTCCTAGAATAGTTTGCAGACTCCATATTCCACGATCTAAGTGCTAGAAGAGCACAATCCCTCCCTCAAGTGACCCAATTTTCGAAATGATGCCCTTTTTGGAATTTATCTACAGATTTAGTGACGTCTTTGACCAATGGGTGTTTTCCAGAAACAAGCAACAATGAATGTTGCAAAGTCAAAATAGCAAACTGCTGTTGTAGTCACCAGTATGTTATGCCCAACTCATGCTTATGGAGACACACATCCGTAAGTCAAGCAAGCTCTCATCTCTTCAGAAATATCAAATGTGCTGCTATATGTGGTTTAAGTACACTGTGGGGCTAGGAAGGGAGGGGGCATTTGGAGTTCGGAGAGCAGAATTTGCAGAATTTCTTTTGAAGGGTTATTGAGCCATTTCGCTTTTCCAGAGCCTTTGTGTAACTAGTAACATAGGCCCCTATAATTCTGTTAACAGATAACATACCTGAGTGAGGACTTGCCTTTTGTGTGAATTGAGTTGGAGCTTTTACATAACGTTTGTGATCACATTTATCTGGTGCTCTACAGTGAACACTTAGGCTATGTTCACACAGTGCGTTTTTTACTGCGGAACCGCAGCGGTATTGCCGCTGCGGTTCCGCAGCAGTTTTCCATGCAGGGTACATAACAATGTAACCCTATGGAAAACAGTCACTGCTGTGCACATGGTCCGTAATTTCGTTTAAAAAGCCGCGCAGAATAGCTGCGGCAAAAAAGAAGGAGCATGTCACTTCTTTTTCCTGAACCGCAGCGGTTCTGCACCCATTGACCTCCATTGTGAGGTCAAAATCGCAGTAAAACCCGCAGATCAAAAATATATCTGCGGGTTTTACTGCGATTTGATGTGCAGAACCGCTGCAGCAGGAAGTGCGGGGGAGCGGGCGGAAGTGCGTGGGCGGAGTGTGGCTGCCCCCCCGTGCTCCGATCCCGCCCCCCCGTGCTCCGATGCCCCCCCCCCCCCGTGCTCCGATGCCCCCCCCAGTGCTCCGATGCCCCCCCCGTGCCCTAATCTCCCCCCCTTATACTCACCCGGCGTCCCGGTGTCCGTCCGGCCGTCTTCTCCCTGGGCGCCGCCATCTTGCAAAATGGCGGGCGCATGCGCAGTGCGCCCGCCGAATCTGCCGGCCGGCAGATTCGCTCCAAAGTGCATTTTGATCACTGAGATATAACCTATCTCAGTGATCAAAATAAAAAAATAGTAAATGACACCCCCCCACACTTTGTCACCCCCATTGGTAGGGACAATAAAAAAATTAAGAATTTTTTTTTTTTTTTTTTTACTAAGGTTAGAATAGGGGTAGGGGTAGGGTTAGGGGTAGGGTTAGGGTTAGGGGTAGGGTTAGGGGTAGGGTTAGGGTATTTTCAGCCATTTTAGCCCTAAAAAGCTTCCTAGGAAACACACAGTCTCTGCATAGAAAACTGCATAAAAAAAGGATAAAAAAACGCATCAAAAAACGCATCAAAAAAGGACAAAAAAAGGACCAAAAAAAGGACCTGCGTTTTCTGCCAAGAGCTGCAGTTTTTAAAAAAAAAACTGTCCTGAAAAAAAAAGGATGGAAATCCTGAACGTGTGAACATACCCTTAGGTTTGCATCTACAGTAAATCTCTGAGTGACAGATGAAATCCCGAGAGATCAATTCACTATAATGAGGCAGCAGAGTTATTCTGGACTCTGTCTGGCCTCTGTTCAGCGGTGTCTTTTTCAGAAGTGCACAAAACTGTGGTCAACGGCACTTTTATGCAATCCTAAAAAGACGGACACTGCCAGTTCACAGGTGCTATGGCTTCCACAGTTCCACCATCTGCCTCATTATAGGGAATCCTCAGATGGGTTTCCATCTTAATCACATATTTCAGGGATTAACCCGGAACCCCTGGTGTAAGCCCTCAACGCAGAGAGCAGAATTGGGAGGCAGAATTAAGAAATCAACAGCAGGTGAAGAATTGTTGTTGTTTTTTTTAAACATTGTTCCTTGTGTGGTATAAGTGATATGGTGACTTTATTCTTCGGTAAAGTGCAATTACAGCAATACTTTTTTTTTTTTATGTTTGGCTGCTGTCACACACTAAAAAAAAAAAAATCACTTTACTGCCACATTTTGAGAACTATAATTTTACCATATTTCAGCCCACAGAGTCATTTGAGGGCTTGTTTTTTGCGGGATGAGTAGACGTTTTTATTGGTACCATTTTCAGACACGACTGACAGGGAGAAGGACTTGGGGATCCTAGTTAATGATAAACTTACCTGGAGCAGCCAGTGCCAGGCAGCAGCTGCCAAGGCAAACAGGATCATGGGGTGCATTAAAAGAGGTCTGGATACACATGATGAGAGCATTATACTGCCTCTGTACAAATCCCTAGTTAGACCGCACATGGAGTACTGTGTCCAGTTTTGGGCACCGGTGCTCAGGAAGGATATAATGGAACTAGAGAGAGTACAAAGGAGGGCAACAAAATTAATAAAGGGGATGGGAGAACTACAATACCCAGATAGATTAGCGAAATTAGGATTATTTAGTCTAGAAAAAAGACGACTGAGGGGCGATCTAATAACCATGTATAAGTATATAAGGGGACAATACAAATATCTCGCTGAGGATCTGTTTATACCAAGGAAGGTGACGGGCACAAGGGGGCATTCTTTGCGTCTGGAGGAGAAAAGGTTTTTCCACCAACATAGAAGAGGATTCTTTACTGTTAGGGCAGTGAGAATCTGGAATTGCTTGCCTGAGGAGGTGGTGATGGCGAACTCAGTCGAGGGGTTCAAGAGAGGCCTGGATGTCTTCCTGGAGCAGAACAATATTGTATCATACAATTATTAGGTTCTGTAGAAGGACGTAGATCTGGGTATTTATTATGATGGAATATAGGCTGAACTGGATGGACAAATGTCTTTTTTTCGGCCTTACTAACTATGTTACTATGTTACTATGACTTTTCTTTTTTTAATCGCTTTCTATTCCAATTTTTGGGAGGCAGAATGAACAAAAACCAACAATACATTAATTGTTTTTTGGAGTTCCTTTTATGTCGTCTCTCAGTGTGGTAAAATTGATAAGGCAGCTTTATTCTTCAAGCCAGTACAATTACATTGATACCCAAGTATCGTAATTTTCGGACCATGAGACGCAGCTATGTTTTAGAGGAGAAAATTCGAAAAAAAAAAATTGAATCAAAAAGTGTGGTCAATTCTGTATTTCATATCTCCTACCCTGATTTACATGGTCCCCTCATCCCTATCCTAGCATGCATTGCTCCCTCATCCTTATCCTGGTATGTATGGCCCCTCTCATCCCAATACTAGTGTGCATGGCCCCGCTTTTCCCTATCCTGGTATGCAGGACCCCCCACCCCCACCCCGTACTAGTATGCATGGCCCCATCAGAAAAACATAATAAAAAAAAAAAAATTATACTTGCCTTCCTTCCCTCCCTCGAAGCGTCTTGTTCCAGTGCCAGCATCCCTATGATATGCAAACTGTCAGTGCTGCACTGACAGACAAAGTTGCTGATCATGCTCTGAGCATGATCAAGCAACCTTGCTAGCTCTGGTGACCCGGGTTCACCATGTCAATGATCGAGACCCAGCGATGACCGATCCAAGGCAGAAGGGCTTGATTTCCTCTGCCTGCTCCCGAAATGCTGCAAATGAGTTCCATTGCAGCATTTAAGGTATTAAAGTGCCCTGTGTCAGCTGTTAGAATCAGCTGAAAACCAGTGGCGATGGCGTGTGCCCAAAATCACCGGGACATTTCCATACGTCCCAGGGAAGTATGGATACACTTCGGGTGGTAAAGTGGTTAAAGATTGAATGTTTGAAAAGTGCGATTTATCTTCAAATTTGTTGCCAAAAATTGCAATATATTTTCAAAAATAAACAAGTCATATCGAAGAAATTCAGTATCAAATCCCAGAATCACTCAGATATGTTAAGGCACTCCAGAGTTATTACCCCATAAAGTGACACAGGTTCTATTTCTAAAATTTGGCCTGGTCATTAAATTCAAAATAGCTTGGTTACTAAAAGGTTAAAATGGGGTCATGCCAGGTTTCTGTTGAAGTTTTCATTACAGAATCTGCGAAGCTCCTAACATTACGCCAGCCTAAAGTCATAAAATATTACGGTAACTTAAGGTTTTTCATTTAAATATGAGGAGATGATGAGAGAAGAAAACCTATGACAAATATTGTAATCGTTTTTCCAGTTTGTCTCAATACCTATTGCCATGAAGAAGGGTTCCCCATTTGAAGTGAAATTCCCTGCAGGTCTCCACGATTATTAGAGCATCACTCATAGTTACATTAATCTTATAATTGCTAGCTGCGCTACTGTACATTGTGAAGTTTCCACTTGTACCTTTTTCAGTTGTGAGTCCATATAGGATACAGTTGGATGGTTAGCTTGCTCTAGAGACACTCTTTGTTTCCTTGTGTTATTAAAACTGTAACTGGAAGACAGACAATAGTTATTTTGGTAATTACCAATTAGTGCAATCAGATGATTTGGTAACTGCCATAGAATGATTATTCTACAGTACATCATTGGATGTCCCTTGAGTCAGCACGGTTAACCCATCCTTATACTTCTAGTGGTCTATGGGCAACACACTCTTCCAATACAAATTTTAAAGAACTCTCATTTTACCTTTCAATTCAAACTCTAAGTCATTCTCACCCATGCTGAGTCCATTTCATGACCCGATGTTCTCCACACGTTTAGAGCACAGATCATTTCAATGATGGAAAGACAACGACTTAGGCTACATCATTTCTGCTCAAACGCCTTTGTTTTACCACTGGAAACCCTTAAAGACAAAATGTTCTCTCCCACTTCAAGAAATTTTTCATACACTCCAAAATTATCACTTTAATGGAAACCTTCACAGACCACTTCAAAATCCTAGCCCATCGTAATGTTATTTGATGTGTAAAAATGAATGCAACTCTCAACGAGTCATTTCATTACTTTGCTCAATATTACTCTCAAATAAAAATAGCGATATCAGAGAAATGGGAGAGTGATACTACGGCTCATGTAGTGTCAGAGCAATTCCATTATTTCTTTGTCATTATTCATAGGCAGTCACTAGAGATGAGAATATCAATTTGCGGTACTCTCGTCCAGTGTCCAAGTTAGTAGTACCTGGCGGCTAGATGGGAAGCAGTTAAATCTATTATCTTCCAGTGTCCCTGGCATGGCCTTTGATTTGTCACGGCTGGCGCGATGTTATGTTTGCCACGTCATACAGATGAGGTTGTGTAGTCCAAGCTAATCAAAAGCTGCACCGGGGATGTCAAAAGGTAAGAATTCATGGGACTCTTGTCTATTCGCCAGGTACCAATGACCTGGCCAGAGTCCCGCAATTTGATCCGCTCAACGCTAGCACTCAAATGACCCTGATATAAACTCTAATTACAATGAATTTACTATGTTCCTAAGCTACTTCACAGAATATACTGAAACGTTTCAGAAATTGCAACTCTGTGGGTGACACTTGGCATATATGGTGAACTTGTCAGTTAGAAAAACAAAAAAAGCTTTGGAGTTGAGTCCTTGACATGATTAATAATATGCTCAATACACCGCTCCAACTACTGTCAATTGTCATGCTTCTGAGTGACAAAGCCAAAAAAATTAATAAAACAGTATAGATTCAGGTGCAAATCAGCTTCTCTCCTTTTTGACCATTAAAATAATAATTAACTTTATTATCTATGAATGGACTTAAGCAATTAAAACAGGACAGCAGAAAAAAAAACCCTCTATCCAGCTCATTTAATATGGTTTTGATAATCCAGGAGCATGGAAATAACTAAGCTTGTATGTCCATAGGAACAGAGAAAAGGAGGTTTCCAGTTCCCAGTAAAAACCGGACTATTAGGGTAGGTGCACACCGTCAGTAAAAGCTGCAGGTTGGACGCTCACTATGCATACACAGACGCCCGTAGATCGCCCGCGGAGACGGACATGCGTTACGTCTTTCTGGACAGCAGCGTCTCTATTTATCTTGTGGAGCCAGATACCCTCATTAATATTATACACACACACACACACACACACACACACACACCACCCTATGTAGGAGAATTAACATAATTAACCTACATATGCTGTAAGAAAAGCCTTAAGTTACTTACCGGTAATGGCATTTTTCGGAGGCCCATGACAGCACCACGAGAGAGGGGATCCGCCCTTCAGGAACAGGAAACCTACAGATACAAAAGGGCGGAACCTCTCCCACGTATCAGTTGTATTTCAGAGCCTGAGAGGACTACCGCCGTTAATGGCACATATATATATAAACTTTATATACAATTATATACAATATTCTATTTTAACTGTAATCCAGATATCACACGTGAAAAAAACTTTTTTTTAAAATTGTTTTTATTTATCCTAAGGAAGTGCAACCCCCACGTCAATAGGGAGGGAACTAAGGGTGCTGTCATGGGCCTCCAAAAAATGCCGTTACCGGTAAGTAACTTAAGGCTTTATTCGGACTCCCACAACACCACGAGAGATTTACAGAGATGTAAGCTACCCTAGGGAGGGACTATAGCCTGCAGCACCCTTAACCCGAAGGTGAGATCTGATAAGTGGGAGAGGTACCCTTTCTTATCTGTAGGTTTCCTGTTCCTGGAGGGCGGATCCCCTCTCTCGTGGTGCTGTCATGGGAGTCAGAATAAAAAGCAACTGTCAGAAATCTGAGTGAAATGTATTGTTTATTTTTCATAAAATAAATAAATAGTTGTGTGGGCTCCGACATAATTTTCATAACCAGCAGAGGGAAAGCCGACGGCTGAGGGCAGATGTTAATATTCTGGGAAGGAGCCAATAGCCAAAGATTCCCAGGCTATTAATATCAGCTCACAGCTGTTTGCTTACCTTTTACTTGCTAGTTTACAGGGGAACCTCAGAAAAAAAAATTGACATGGGGTCCCCCTATAAAGTCAAACCAGCAAAGGCTAGGTAGATAGCTGCGGGCTGATATTAATAGCCTGGGAAGGGGCCATTGATATTGGCATCCTCCCAGACTGAAAACATCAGCTCTCAGCCGCCCCAGAAATGGCACATCTTATAGATGCGCCAATTCTGGCACTTAGCCCTTGACCTTCACACTTTCCATGTAGCGGTGGCAAGTAGGGTTCATATTTGTGGGGTTGATGTCACCTTTGTATTGTCAGGTGACATCAAGCCCACAGGTTAGTAATGGAGAGGCGTCTATAAGACACCTATCATTACTAATCCTAGTTACATGGTAAATAAACACACAGCCAGAATAAAGTCCTTTATTTGACAATCACACAGACTCCTTTATTGAATCTAAATTTACTATAATTACTGAACGCCTAATCCCTGAAGCCCTCTTCAGGGCAAAAAATAATAAACCAACATATACTATCCAGTCTGACGTAGTCTATTTAATACCGAGTGTCCCACGGCAATCTCATGTGTAGAACAGTCACATCGGGAGATGTGACCGCTCTGCCCGGCCTCTGACGATACACTGCGGGAGCGGTTAAATCCTGTCAGTGTATCACTGAGCTGCCACGAAAGTTCACCGGAGTTCATCAGCTGTGGTGCCCTCACTTACAGCACTACCGCTGTGTGAGAACTTTCCAACACAGCGGTGCCATATGTGAGAGCACCGGAGCTGATCAACTGATGAACTCCGGTGAACTCTCACGGAGTCTCAGTGATACACTGCGGGAGCGATTACCTCCTGTCAGCGTATCCCTGGCGACCGGGTGAGACACTCGGTATTAAATGGACTACGGCAAACAGGGAGTATATGTTGGATTATTATTTTTGATTGTTTGCAGGAGACGTGGGCATTCGGGATTAGGTGTTCGGTGAGTATATGAATATGTATGTAATTAAGTAAATGTTTTGATTACAATTGAACACAGGCTGATGCCGTTTCTGTTATATGTGACAAAAGACGTAGCCAGAAGGGAGTGGTAGTCCCATCAGACCACGCCTGGGGAAACACACACACACACACATTTTCCGCCCACACACATATCTTCCTTCTGACATCATTTCCCTTTGACGATTCGCAGCGTTTTTGGCTACAAATCTGCAGCAAATACGCAAACCTTTTTACACCTGAATTTTTGCTGCAGATTTCACTGACTCAATGTAAGTCAATGGGTGCAAAAAATGCTGCACAAAAGAATGGACATGCTGCCGAAAATAAAACGCTGCGAATAAGGATGGAAATTTCGGGATCATGTGCACAATGCTTCAGGAATATCATTAATTAACACTGCTCAAGTAATCCATTGCAGCAAGTTGCGGAGGCTGGATGATGGTATGATGTTTGTTGGTGGTACAAGACACTTGTTAGCAGGTCAGTACAAGTCCCTATAAACAAAGCAGTCATGCGTTCGCATGGATGGGATTTTATGGCCACTGGTAGATTGCTCCCTCAAGAAGTAGAACAGCCATCAACTCAGCACATAAATTAAGCAAAAGTTTAAAATAGTTAAATGTAATATTTCCCAACTTGCCAAGATGTATCTAGTCTGTTTTATATCATGGAATGTCAGCAAGGATAGAAGTTAATCCAAGTTTACAAAGTTTGTTCCAAATGACAAACTTAGCTCTGCTGCACCTGTCCATTAAAGGGGTTGTCCAATACCTATAATGCTCTTTACAAATGTATATCTTTACACCCCAACTACTTTTTTTTTTAACTAACTTTACTATAAAATTCATGAGTCATGACTAATCTCCCTATTAGTGATGAGCGAATTTACTCGTTACTCGAGATTTCTCGAGCACGCTCGGGTGTCCTCCGAGTATTTTTTAGTGCTCGGAGATTTAGTTTTCATCACCGCAGCTAAACGATTTACAGCTATTAGTCAGGCTGAGTACATGTGGGGATTGCCTGGTTGCTAGAGAATCCCCACATGTAATCAAGCTGGCTAAGAGATGTAAATCATTCAGCTGACGTGAGGAAAACTAAATCGCCGAGCACAAAAAAAATACTCGGAGGACCCCCGAGCGTGCTCGAGAAATCTCGAGTAACGAGTATATCCGCTCATCACTACACCCTATATGTGTTTCCCCCCTCCTCTTTACTTCCTGTGATGTTTCATTTGAGGGGAGTCTCAAACATCAGATTACCGGAGGATTGCCTTGCATTCACTTTCCCATAGCCATTACCAAACCTGACACGGGACATGATCAGAAGGAGGTGATACGGTCACTTAACACAGCTACTGTCACAGTCGTCCCCTGACGACATCCTGTTTCATAGGTGGTGCTAGAGAAGACACTGCAGCTTCTGTCCCTGCATCTTCAATGGCTGCTGTCAGAGTACCTGCTTCTGACAACGCTGTCTCTCCTCTAAATCCAATTGTCAATAGGGAGCAGTGATAGAATCAGGGTGAGTGACAGTAGTGCAGCACCACCACAGGATCTATCCCCCTGAAACAAATTATAAGAGGGTGGTGCTGGTGTCACTGCCTCCTGATGTCTATTTGTTTCAGGAAAAGAGGCGGCGGTGTCAGAAGCAGGGACTAAGATGACACCCACTTAAGATGCGGGTGGCAGAGACAGAAGCTGCAGTCACTTCTCTATCATGAAGCAGGAAGTCATCATGGGATGGTGGCGACAGGAGGTGTGGTAAGGGACTGCAACACAGCACGTGATGACATCCTGTGTTGCGGTTGGGTGGAGTGAGAAAAGCTTTGGAGGACTGACTGGAGGCCATTGAGATGCCTTGAGATGTCCTGTTTGAGACTACCCTTGGAAAAAAAACCGTCACAGGAATAATGGAAAAAACAAACACACACAGGGATTAGCAGGATAAAGGGAATAGTAAAATTTTACAATAAATCAAATTGCAAAGATGGTGAGAGAGAGAGACTTTTTCCCGAATCTGAAAATCCTTCTGGGCATGCTCAGAGGGGAAAAACGTGATACGTTGCTGGATTCCAGTGTGTGACGGTCAGCAACGGATCCAGCGTCCATAGGCTTCTATTATAGCCAACGACGGGCAGCGCAGGATGCGTCGCTGACCGATTTTCCGACGTGCAGAAAAAATGTTCCTCTGAACGTTTTCTCCGCACGTTGGACCACTATTTTCCGACGGATCCAGTGCACGACGGATCAAACGGATGACCATCCATCACAATCCGTCGCTAATACAAGTCTATGGGAAAATGTAGGATCCTGGAAATTTTTTTGCAGAATCCTGCACTCTCAAAAATCGACGGATTGTGACGGAAGCTGAAAAACGCAAGTGTGAAAGTAGCCTAACCTGTCCAATTTCTTAAACTTCCAGGAAAGCTGCAATTTGTGAGATATTTCTCCCCATGTTCTGCTTGTCTCAACCTAGTTGGGGGGGGGGGGGGGGGGTCCTTATAGTCTTAAAAATGCGGTAATTTACCCACCATCTGCCGATGACTGATAAATCATGGTGTGTTAATGAAAACAAAACACACAAACAATGACACTGGAG